>NW_006442491.1:4286703-4330916 GCF_000325575.1 Pteropus alecto | reverse complement strand
CAGGTAGTACCAGTGAGATCTGTACGTGGGTTTTCAAATTGTGGTCATTTATTTTCTTTAGCTGATCAGAACCAGTGTGATGAAACAATACATTCAGTGTTGACATCTCCTATGCAAAAAGTACCATAGGAAGAAAGTTTTTCTTTTATACTGATTTCTGAGGAAATTTTTATTTAGATTAATTAAAAAATAATTATCAGGGCTTAAATTGGTCAGGGGTACCAGGAGGAAGCATCTTTTAAGTCTGTTTGTGTTGCCCATTACTGAAAATCTATTGCCTTGTAGGAATTCTGGCACAAAATAATCCTCTAATAAATATTTGTAAGTGAGTAGGGAAACTCTAGTTCAGGCATCTCACACATGATCTCTTTAGCTAATCTTTTGTGCTGCTTCCTAGTCTAGGGGTTCTCCAGTCTGAATGACTGCTCTCTCAGTCTATCCCTTTGTCCTTGTAGGAAAATAAAGACATAACATTTCCACGTGTGTCCTTTGGTTAAATGTCAAAGAAAATATTTGTGGACACAGTTTATATCAATGTGAGTGGTTGCAGTAGGGGGAAAAGATTGTTGCGTATTGGCCCTATTTACAGAGCTGAAGCTTCCTGTGATGCTTTTGTAGTCTGATACATAGAATAGGTTTAGGAGTAGGTTTTTTGGATTGTAATGGAAGATGGGATCGGCTGGAAAAATAGGTCTTGTAAAAGAAGTCTCGATTGGGTAGCACTTAAGTTTTAAGCATTTTGAAGAGCAAAGAGTTAAGTCTCAGCAGAATTGCTTGGGTTGCCCTACTGAGTCTCAGTTCTGACTCAAACTCCTCTCTCTGCAGCAGAACCAAAGCCAGAATTCCACCTCTGTCCTTTCTGCCTTCCGGATTTCTCCAGTCATAAGTTCCACATGCAGCACATGCTGTGTAATCATCCCCCCTGGATCTTCCCATGCTTGTGTGCAGAAAATCATGTCCAGCCAGGGGATCTGTGCCCAGGGGACCAAAAGAAGCAGGAAGAAGCCTCTGATCCAAGTTCCTGGAGTGAAAAGGCAGAAGGTCAGGAGAGAGAAGGTGCCAAACTTTCATTTGGAAAGACAAAGAAAAGGACTTTAACAGCATTCTCCAAGCTGCCTCAAAGGCAGCCAGTCAGTTCTAGGAATGGCATCAGAGGGGTGGAAATAGAGGCCAGCCCTGCTGAGACGGGGAATCCTGAGGAAACAGACAAATTGTTGAAGAGGATAGAAGTCTTAGGATTTGGAACAGTCAATTGTGGAGAGTGTGGACTGGGCTTCAGCAAGATGACAAACCTGCTTAGTCACCAGAGGATACACTCAGGGGAGAAGCCATATGTGTGCGGGGTATGTGAGAAGGGCTTTAGTCTAAAGAAAAGCCTTGCCAGGCACCAGAAGGCCCACTCAGGGGAGAAACCTATTGTGTGCAGAGAGTGCGGGCGAGGATTTAATCGGAAGTCAACACTCATCATACATGAGAGGACACACTCAGGCGAAAAGCCTTATATGTGCAGTGAATGTGGGCGAGGCTTTAGTCAGAAATCAAACCTCATCATACACCAGAGGACGCACTCGGGAGAGAAGCCCTATGTGTGCCGGGAATGTGGGAAAGGCTTTAGTCAGAAGTCAGCTGTCGTTAGACACCAGAGGACACACTTAGAGGAGAAGACCATCGTGTGCAGTGATTGTGGACTAGGCTTCAGTGATAGGTCGAACCTCATCTCACACCAGAGAACACACTCAGGTGAGAAGCCTTATGCCTGCAAGGAATGTGGGCGATGCTTTAGGCAGAGGACAACCCTTGTGAACCACCAGAGGACACACTCAAAGGAGAAGCCTTATGTGTGTGGAGTTTGTGGACACAGCTTTAGCCAGAATTCAACCCTCATCTCACACAGGCGGACACATACCGGGGAGAAGCCTTATGTGTGTGGGGTGTGTGAGCGAGGCTTTAGTCTGAAGTCACACCTCAACAGGCACCAGAACATACACTCAGGGGATAAGCCCATCGTGTGTAAGGATTGTGGGCGAGGCTTCAGCCAGCAATCAAATCTCATCAGACACCAGAGGACACACTCAGGGGAAAAGCCCATGGTGTGTGAGGAGTGTGGGCGAGGCTTCAGCCAGAAGTCAAACCTCATTGCACACCAGAGGACACACTCAGGGGAAAAGCCATATGTGTGCAGGGAGTGTGGGCGAGGCTTCAGTCACCAGGCAGGTCTTATCAGGCACAAGAGGAAACACTCGAGAGAGAAGCCTTATATGTGCAGACAGTGTGGACTAGGCTTTAGCAATAAGTCAGTTTTAATTACACATAAATGGGTACATTCTAAAGAGAAGCCTTGTGTATGCAGAGAGTGTGGCCAAGGCTTTATCCAAAAGTCACACCTCGTCTTACATCAGATGACACACCAAGGGGAGAAGCCTTAGGTATGGAAGACAAGTGGGCAGGGCTTTAGCCAGAAGTCTCACCTCAACAGACATAGGATGAAAGCTCTCTACCACAAGCCACCATACCAGCCTGACTCTGAAACCTGTTCAGGGCAATCTTCTGACCCCTTACATGGTCTTTGAAAGTGAAGATGGTGGCAAGAACTAAATAAAATTTTTACACTTTCATGAAGTGGAGTAGAAAAATGCATTCCATAAGTGGCCAAAGGACATTGGACTTAGTTTACTTTCTCTACACTAAGTCTTCATGTTTTGTGGCTTTTTGTTCTAATAAACATTGCTTCTTTACAAATCTGTAACCTTGGCCATGTACCTCATTCACTTGTCCGTAAAGATAGGGAATAAGAAGTGGTACAGGTATCTTGAACTCCTCCTAAGTCCACTATTCCACAAGAATTCAATTCCTTGAAAGATGTAAGAACTGGGTCACTAGTATATTTATTGGAGAGTCTGGTACCTTGTATAGGTAGAGAGTCTAGGATTCAGGTGAATCAGTGATTTCAGGTGAGGGGAGGGAATCTTTCAGGTTTCTTCCAGAAAACATGGCTTCATCTGGAGCCCACTTTCATCTGCAACCACCCACTTCCCTTGGCCTCTAGGCAGTTCTCTTTCTTGCATCTCTCCTTTTAGCTCACAAATGTCTATTGTTGCCTTTGCTGAATCATCCCCTAACCACCGTTATTGCTTTTTCTCGGCTCTAGTCTCTGGTTCTCCCATCATGGAGCCCCCTCAACAATACATTGTCCCCAGCACTCATATCTCAGGGTGTGGTCTTGCAGCTATGACCAAGCAATTCTTTAGTCTCAGAGTTTGGGTCTTCAGTCACACCCATATCAGACCACCCCTAGTTATACCACCTGATCAGCCCTCCAATAATATAATGACATTTAACCATGTTCTCTCCTCAGCCCTCCAATAAGAGAGATAAGATCTTAAGCCACACTCCCAAATCAGTCCTGTGATACCAGCGTTTAGAACATACAATCATGCTCCTAAGCACTCAGTCCCAGCCCCAGTCTGCATGCCAGCCATCTGATAAACTATTCTAAGTTCCCTTAGCCACACACCCTCAATAGTTCAGTGACAAAGCTAAAGATATTCGACCATATCTAAAGATTCTTAACCATACCTCTTCCATTGTGCTTCAGTTGAGATTTTGCCCAAAACAAGTGGCCTTTAAGGTAAAGACCACCTCAAGGATGCAGCTGTAAGACCCTTTTGTAAGACTTGAAAAGATTTTAGTGTATATCTCCTAGACCCTTCTCAACTACAGAAAATGGTTTCTGTGAATTTTAAGGATATCATACCACAGTGCCCTGACACTCAACCCAAACCAGAGAGGAACTTGACTTGAAATGCTTTGTGGATGAGGTTTTATCTAATGGAGTGAACTTCAACAAGAGGCATAGATAACCCATGACATTTGTAATAAAAATACCAGCTTAATTTGAAAAGGACAAAGAAAAATCCCTTTGGGCAGGGAGGCAGGATGAGAACTCTGAGCTTTAAACACAGGCCATTTTCTTATAGAAAAGGAATAATAACTCAGCATAGATACAAAAGCCATGGAAAGTTACTCCCAGGGGACAGTACTGAGCACTAATCAGAGAGCTGGTGGCATGTGCCCACCTGAATTTCAGAGTTTCTATGAACCAGTGCCTGCTGTGTATATGCTATTTCTCTGTTTCTTGAAAAGAAACATTTATTGTGGTTATCCTATTCCTGAATTAACATTGAATGTTAGATATGCTTCTTTAGTCACAAGTCTTCAAATAAAGCATCATTTATACCCTGACCTGATTTAGATCCTGAGCTTTGAGCCAGTGCCATAATGGGATAAGACTTTGGGGGTCTTAGGATGAGTGTATATTTCACATGAGATGGACATGAAGTTTGGTGTTTAGAGGGTGGACTGTGGACATAGTTCTCACGGTGGACATCATCAATTTCTTCTCATTTAATCTCATACATATTTGATGAGATGGAGTCTAGTTACCCTCCCCAGAAATCCAGGATGGCTTTAGTGACTTACTTAACAGAATGCAGGGAAAGTAGTATTATGGGATTTCTGACATTGGTTCATAAGAATCCTTATGGTTTCTATTCTTTGAACCCCACCACTATACTGTGAAAACCTCAAGCCACATGGAGAAGCGTCATGAAGCACTCTGGTCAACAGCCCCAGCTGAGCTAACCAACTGTGAACATCAACTCCAGTTATGTGATTGAGCCATCTTGAAAGTCCCATTCTGCCAAAGCTTATGACTTCAAGTAAGAACCATTCAGCTTAGCTCAGGCAACCTGCAGAACTGAGGTATAATGATAATAAAATTGTTGTCTTAAGCTCTAAATTTTAGTGTTGTTTGTCGTATAGCAATAGATAAATGTAACACCTTTATAACACAGGACTGACTTTTCTAATGATGACTCAGAATAAAACTTAGCCATGCAGGAGTGATGTCACTGAAAATGTTAGAATAGAGAACTCTAAAATTTTGCCCCTTCCCAAAAGCAAAGGATAAATTGGCAAAAACTTAGAATCTACTTTTCAGAATTCTGGAATCTATTTTTTAAAAAAGAATTTACAACAACCAGGGGAATGCTAAATGAAGAAAGAAGCTGTTGGTCTTTGGTCAGAGTGCTGTGGCATTATATATTATTTGCCTAACATCTCCCATTCCCCACTCAGCAGTATCCATGAAAATAGCAGCCCATATACTGGGTGAAGGTTGTTGGTACCAGAGGGAGCAATATGGATCGTTTCCCCAAGGAATTGAGGCTGTATATTTTGATTCATCTGGTTACTCTCTGAAGGATTGGCTCAAGGGTTTGCCTTTGTTTCACCTAACTTCGACTTTCCCCAGGACAGAAGTAGCTTCTCAAGTGGCATTTATTGAAAGCATTTAAAGGTAAATATATTAACCTCAGCAACCTAGGGCAAGAGATAATATGGGGAAAGCAACAGAAACCCCCTGGGGGGGTAAAAAGTCTGAGAAGGAAGAGGTTAGGAAAGGAGATACTTGGGAGAAGTGGGAGCTTTAAAAGGCCTATACATACATCAGGAAATCTAGAAGGCCACCTGCATGCCTAGGGCTGGACATGCTCCTAAAAGACCTGAGAAGACTAATCTTTTACTTCTGGCTGACTTTTAGGCTCCACAGGAAGAATGAAGGCTAAGGCTTAGTTTTAAACAGCTTGACTAAAATTGAAGAAGTACCTCACATAACCAACCTGCAAAACTGGGGGACTATTTTGTATTTTTGGCTCTAGATGTTTAAGGAAATCTCTGTCAAATCTTAGCTGATCACTAACCTAACAGAACAGAGATTTCAATGGCTACACATGATAAAGAATACAGTCTCTACAAAAATGGTTTAGAAAAATCACTAAACAAACAAAACCCCATAACAAGCAGCAAAACAAGGCCTGGAATGGGGCAGAGTCTGATTTCTAGAGCTGCCATATTATAGTATTCAAAAGTTTCAGTTTTCAACAAAAAATTGTGAAGCATGCAAAAAACTATGAGAAATTCACAGTGAAATAAGAAATTAATAGAAACAGTCCCTGAAGGAGCCCAGCCATTGGACTTACTAGACCAAGACTAAGTAAACTGTCTTAAAATACACTCAAAAAGCTAACAGAAACCTAAAGAATTAAAGAAAACCAGAATACTTTGTCACCAAATGGAGAATATCAATAAAGATACGGAAATGATAAGAAGGAAACTAACAGAAATTCTAGAACTGAAAAATAAAATAACTGAGGTGAAAAATTAACTAGAAGGCTTCAACAGCAGAACAATCAGCAAACTTGAAAGTAGGCCAATGAGATTATCAAGTATGAGAATCAGAAAGAAGAAAAATGAAGAAAAATGAATGGAGCCTCAGACATCCATAAGACACCATCCTGCATACCAACTTACACATAATAGAAGTCCCAGAAGGAGACAAAAGGGGCAGAGAAAATATTAGACGAAATAATCCAATTCAAGAAGCTCAATGAACTCAAAGTAAGATAAATGCAGAGACCCACACCAGGGTATACAGTCAAATCGTCAAAAGAATCTTGAAAGCAGCAAGAGAAAAGAGCCTTGTCACATACAAGAGATCATCAGTGAGACTAACAGCCAATTTTTCACTAGATACTGTGAATGCCAGAAGATAGTAGGATGGTAAATTTAAGATGCTGAAAGAAAAAAAGAGTCAACAAATAATTTTATATCTGGCAAGAGTAAAGGAGAAATTAAGACATTTCCAGATAAACTAAGGGGAGGGAGTGACATCAGAAACATGGCAGCATGAGAGATCTCTCATTATCTCTCCCCTTGAAACTACAAGGAGCTAAACATCTACATCCCAACAAATAACACCCAGCCTGCACACAAGCTCATCTGAGAGATCTGTGCATCAGAGCATCTGAAGGTGGGCCATTCATGTGTGAGACAGGGAGGTGAAAAGAGAGAAGCAAAGACAGGAGCTGTGGAAAGCAGACCCAGCCCAGAGCTCCCAACAAGGTGAGGGGAGGGGAGATCAATGTTATGGTTTCTTGGCTCTTTGAAGCCATGAACAGTACTTCCTGAGAGATAAGCATATTCCATGCAGTGGAGCCCAATAAGCAGGGCAGAGACCTAGCGTGGAGAGGTGATAGCTATGTTTCAGCGACTGCCTTAGCCAGGCAGAAACCTGAGTCATGGAGCCTGGCTGCCTCTTCCCACCATCCCAGAACGTGCCCTACCCCACTCATATCACCACAACCCCCCTCCTCGCCACACCCCCGTAGTGCTAGCACCAAGCCACAGGAGATACTGTGCAACCAGAACAGAAACGAACAGCACCTGGTCCCAGAGATAGGGGAGGGGATATAGATGCAAAGCAGCTGAAGTCTGAGTGAGCATTACTAGGAGGAAAACAGTCACACACAAAGCTGTCCTCTCCCAATCCACCCCACCCCCATCTAGTAAGGCTGACTTGGAAGGAGGAAGCAGAGCATTGCACCTGACAGTTGGAGCAGAAAAGGCCTGGGACTTCAGGGCCTTTTCAGAGACTTGGACTCCCATCATCCTTTACATTCTTCCATGGGAGTGGAGCCCTGGGACTAAGGTGACCTGGTCACAGAGGAGATACACATCTTCCAGAGAATAAGGGCATTCTAAACCTCAAAGCAGAAATCCAAGAGGCTTGGGCAGTGCAGGAAGCTTGGGCATTGCCTACTGAAAATGAAAATAAAAACTTCTTATCAACCTGCTAAAGAAAGATCACTCTATAATAAATTTTCTTTTTTAATAAAAAAGTAGATTACATTCCCATTAATGCCTAGGTAGGGAAAAAAAATCCATCAACACCATGAACAACCAAGGTGACAAGGCAGCTCAGAAAGAAAATGAAAAATCTGCAGAAAATAAACTTAAAGATATGGAAATATGTGATTAAATGACAGAGAATTTAAGATTGCACTTCTGAAAAAACTCAATGAGATGCGAGAAAATTCTTATCAACAGTTCAAAGAACTTAGAAACAAAATCAACAACCAACAGGAATACTTTACCAAGGAGATTGAAACTAAAAAAAGAACCAAATAGAACTTCTAGAGATGAAGAACTCACTGAAAGAGATGAAGATTGAAATAGCAAGCTTAAGAGATACAGCTGACCAGATAGAGGAAAGAATTAGTGATATCAAAGACAAATCTGGAAAGATGCAGAAGGAAGAAGAAAGAGACTTGAGA
Organism: Pteropus alecto; assembly: GCF_000325575.1. Lineage (NCBI taxonomy): Eukaryota > Metazoa > Chordata > Mammalia > Chiroptera > Pteropodidae > Pteropus > Pteropus alecto. Next base: position 4,322,745 of record NW_006442491.1, on the reverse strand, counting down.
GTAAAAAAATGGGTGAACTTTACAAGAACTATCTGACATCAGAAAAAGCAACATAAGAATAATGGGTATACCAGAAGGATAAGAGAGGGAGAAGGGAATAGAGAGCATATTCAAACAGTCAATGAGAATTTCTCAAACCTATGGAAAGAACTGGATCTTCTAATCCAAGAATCAAACAGAACACCTAATTATCTCAACCCCCAAAAGGCCTTCTCTAAGACATTATATTTAAATTGTCAAAAATTAATGACAAAGAATTGTCAAAGCAGCCAGGGAAAAGATGGCAGTAACCTATAAAGGAAAACCCATTAGATTACCATTGGACTTCTCAGTACAAACCTTACAAGCTAGGAGGGAGTAGAGCCAAATATTTAATCCACTGCAAGTAAGAAATTACCAGCCAAGAATAATGTAGCCAGCAAAGCTATTTTTTAGATATGAAAGAGAAATAAAGACCTTTTCAGACATACAGAAGCTGAGAGAATTTTCCACCAGAAGCCTGCATTACAGGAAATACTGATGGGGATCACTCCACCTGAAATTAAAGGACAAAAAAATATGTAACTATGCGTAAGATGTCTAACAGGCAGACAGAATCAGAAAAGTGCAACCATTATTAAGAACAGGGTATTATAAGCTTAAATATTACATAATGGTTGAATGTAAAAGAAAAAAAAACACTTTAGGAAGAAGACAATAGCTACTGCAACTTAGAAATGAACATACAGCATAAAGAGGGATAATGTGAGACAATAAAAACAAGAGGGAAGGGAGTAAAGATCTGAATCTGCAAAGGGGAATGGAGATAAGGCACATGCAGAAGAAAAATGACTACTGTATATATGTAACTTTCCTTTACATAAAGTTAATGATAACCACACACCAAAAACCCAGAACTAAGACACATAAAACAAGAGGGAGAAAAGGAGAAAACATTAAAACATCACCAAATTGAAATAACAGACAGAAACACAAGGACAAATAACAATGGAGACACCAAGCTACCATAAAACAAAAGATAAAATGGCTCTAGGAAAACCTCATATTTCAGTAATCGCCCTAAATTTAAATGGACTGAAATCACCAACAAAAAGGCAAAGAATTAGCAGATTGGATCAAAAAACAAAACCCAACCATATGCTGCCTTCAAGAGACACATCTCAGCTGCAAGGACAAATATAGACTCAAAGTGAAAGGGAGGAAAACAATACTCCAAGCAAATGGCATTCAGAGAAAAGCAGGTGTAGCCATTCTTATATTTGACGAAATAGACTTCAAGATTTAAAAAGCAATGAGAGACAATGATGGACATTTCATAATGATAAAGAGGACTGACTATACATCAAGAAGACGTAACATCAATATTTATGCTCTCAATCAGAGCACCAAAATATATAAAGCAACTAGGAAAAAGACTAAAGGAAGAAACTGACAAAAACAATTATAGTAGGGGACCTAAATATCCCACTGTCAGCTATGGATAGATCATCCAAACAGAAAATCAATAAGGAAATATCATCCTTAAATTACACATTAAACCAATTGAGCATAATTGACATTTACAGTGCCGTTTGTCCCAAAACATCACATTATATATTCTTCTGTAGTGCACATGGAACATTCTGAAGGGTAGACTATGTGTTAGGACACAAAACTAGTCTCAACAAATTTAAGAAGATTGATATATCAAGCATATTCACTGATCATAATACTTTGGAACTGGAGATCAACTGTAAAAAGAAAGCGAGAAGAACTACAAATACATGAAGGTTAAACAACACGCTACTAAAAAACGACTGGGTCATAGAAGAAATAAAAGGAGAGATCAAAAGATATGTAGATACAAACGAAAATGAAAATACAATATATCAAAACTTTTGGATACAGCAAAAATAATAGAGGAAAGTTTATATCATTACAGGCCTATCTCAAGAAATAATAAAGATCCCAAATAACATAACATTACATCTTTAAAAAACTAGAAAAAGAATAAATGAAGCCAAAGGTCAACAGAAGGGAGGAAATAAAAATTAGAGCAGAATTAAATGGAATTGAGAACAAAAAGACAATAGAAAAAATTAATGCAACAAAAAGCTGGTTCTTTGAGAAGATTAAGAAAACTGACAAATCCCTGGCTAGACTCACTAAGGAAAAAAAGAGAAAAGACATAAATAAACAAAATAAAAATGAAAGAGAAGATGTTATGACAGATACCACCAGAATACAAAGGATACAAGAATACTATGACATATTTTACACCACCAAATTTAATAACCTAGAAGAAATGGACAAGTTCTTAGAAATATAAGCCTACCTAGACCAAATCATGAAGAACTGGAAAGTTTAAATAGACCAATCAACAGTGTGGAAATTGAAACAATTATTGAAAATCTCCCCAAAAGTAAAAGTCGAGGACCAGATGACTTCCTCAATGAATTCTACCAAACATTCAAAGATTTAATACCTGTTCTCAAACTTTTCCAAAAAAAAGTTTGAGACAATACTTCCTAACTCATTTTATGAGGCCAACATTACCCTTGTACTCAAACTAGTAAAGATAACACACACACACACACACACACAAAGCTATAAACCAACATCTCTCATGAATACAGATGTAAGAATCCTGAAAAAAATATGAATAAATTGAATATAACAATACATTAAAAAGGTTATACACCATGATCAAGTGGGCCTCATCCCAGTGGCACAGGGATGGTTTAACAAATTGATTAATGTGATACACTGCATAAAAATTTTAAGAATAAAATTCATATGATCATAACAATAGATTCAGAAAAAAACATTTGACAAGATACAGCATCGATTTATGATTAAAACACTTGATAAAATGAGTATAGAAGGAAAGTACCTCAACATAATAAAGGCCATATATGACAAATCCTTAGCAAACATTATACTATAAGGTGAAAAACTAAAAACCTTCCCTCTAAGTTCAGGAACAAGACAAGACTACTGCTATTACCACTATTATTCAATATAATATTGGAAGTCCTAGCTAGAGCAATCAGGCAAAAGAAAGAAATAAAGGCATCTAAATAGGAAACAAAGAAGTCAAATTGTCACTTTTTGCAGATGGCATGATTCTCTGTATAGAAAACTCTAAAGAATCCACTAAAAACGATTAGGAATAATAAACAGGAAAGTTTCAGGTTACAAAATCAATATTCCAAAATCCATAGTGTTTCTATACTCTAACAATGAATTTTCAGAAAAATAAATGGAAAAAAATTCCTTTTGCAATTGCAACAAAAAGAATAAAATACCTAGGAATAAACCTGACTAGACATGTGAAGGACCTATATACTGAAAACTACAGGACCCTATTAAAAGAAATCGAAGAAGATAAAAGAAATGGAAAGATATTCCATGTTCTTGGATTGGAAGAATCAACATAGTTAAAATGACCATATTACCTAAAGCATTATACAGATTTAATGTAATCCCCATCAAAATCCCAATGGAATTTTTTTAAAGAAATAGAACAAAAAAATCAGATTTATATGGAAGCACAAAAGACCCTAGATAGCCAAAGCAATCCTGAGAAACAAAGAATAAAGCCGGAAGTATCACTCTGCCTGACTTCAAATTATACTACAAAGTGACAATAATCAAAACTGCATGGTATTGGCAGAATATCAATAGTGACAATAATCAAAACTGCATGGCATTGACACATAGACAAAGGGAAAAGAATTGAGAGTCCAGGAGTAAGCCCTCATACATGGGCAAATAATTTTTGACAAAGGAGTCAAAAACATAAAAACATACAATTGAAAGGAAAGCCTCTTCAATAAACAGTGCTGGGAAAACTGGAAAGCCACCTGGAAAAGAATGAAACTAGACTACTCTCTATCACCATACACCAAAATTAACTCAAAATGGAGCAAGGACCTGAATATAAGACTTGAAACAATAAAAGGCATAGAAGAAAACATAAGAACTAAACTCATGGACCTTGGCTTTAGAGAGGATTTTATGAATTTGACCTCAAAAGCAAGGGAAGTAAAAACAAACAAACAAAAATGAATGGGACTATATCAAACTAAAAAGCTTCTGCACAGAAAAAGAAACTATCAACAAGACAAAGAAAAAACCACCCAAATAGGAGAATATATATGCAAACGCCTCCAATAAGGGCCTAATTTCCAAAATATATAAAAGAACTCATACAACTCAACAATAATAATAATTTAAAAAATCCAATTTAAAAATGGGTGGAGGATCTGAACAGACACTTCTGCCAAGAAGACATAGTAGTGGGAAAAAGACATATGAAAAGATGCTCGACTTCACTAGCTATTAGGGAAATGCAAATCAAAACCACACTGAGATACCATCTCACACCTGTTAGAATAGCTGTTATCGACAAGACAAATAATAACAGTGTTGGAGAGGTTGTTGAGAAAACACTGCTGGTGGGGATGTAAATTGGTACAGCCACTATGGAAAACAGTATGGAGGTTCCTCAAAAAACTAAGAATAGAATTACCATATGACTCAGCAATCCTTCTTCTGGATATTTACCCCAAGAACTTGAAAACATTTATCTGCAAAGATATATGCACCCTGATGTTAATGGCAGCATTATTCACAGTGGCCAAACATGGAAACAATCAAAGTGTCCATCAATAAGTGATTAGATAAAGAAGATATGGTACATATATACAATGGAATATTACTCAGCCATAAGAAAAAATGCAGTACTGCCATTTGTGACAACATGGATCTTGAGATTATTATGCTAAGTAAAATAAGTCAGACAGAAGTTGAGAACCATATGATTTCACTCATCTGTGGGATATAAAATGGAAAGTGACAAACAAACATGGCAAACAGACTCATGGACACAGACGGGATTAGTAGTTACCAGGAGGAAGGCAGATACGGGTAATAGGGGTCAAATGTTTGGTGGTAGAAGGAAATTTAATTTGGGTGGTGAACATACAACGCAATATACATATGATGTATAATTGAATTGTACACTTGAAGCCTATTTGACTTTATTAACTGATGTTGCCCCAATAATTAATTTAAAAAATAGGTAATTTGGGAAAAAACCAACAAACTAAGGGAGTTCATCACTAGTAGTCCTGTCCTATAAGAAATGCTAAAGGCTGAAATGGAATGACACTAGACTGCAACTTGAAGTCATACAAATAAATAAATAATGCCAGTAAAAGTAACTGCATAGTAAAGTATAAGGTAAGTATTATTGTATTTTTGGCTAGTAACTCTTCCCATCCCCCCGCCCATGTGATTTAAAAGACATATGCATAAACAATAATTATAAACCCATGTTCATGAGCACACAATGTATAAAGATGTAATTTGTGACATTAACCACTAAGGGGGAATGGAACTCTGTAGGAGGAGAATTTTTGTATTTTATTTAAATTAAGTTGGTATTAATTCAATCTAGATTGTTATAAATTTAAGATGATAATTGTAATCCCCAATTTGACTCTGAATAAAATAACTAGAAAACAATATGCAGAAATATATCCCACACATATATAAATATGTATATAAAGAATATACATTTTGAGAAGGAATCACAATGATACGCTTTAAACATTAAACACAAAAAAGGCAGCATTGGAAGAATTGGGAAACAAAAATATATAAGCCATGTAGAAAATAAACACTAAATTGAGAAGTATGTCCTTCTTTATTAGTAATTACTTTAAATATTAATCAATTAAACTCTCTAATTAAAAGTGAGAGACCAACAGAATGGAGTTTTTAAAAAACAAGATTCAACTATGTGCTATCTCCAAGAGACTCACTTAAGGTCCAAAAACACAAATAGGTTGAAAGTGAATTCCTGGAAAGATATTTTTTGCAAATGGTAACCAAAGTAACCAAACGGTAAGTCAAAAATTGTTTTAGGACAATGACATTATATATTGATAAAAGAATCAATTCATCAAGATGATATAACAAATAAACATATACACATCTAACAATCGTGTCCCACAATATATGAAGCAAAAAAAAATTAACAGAATTGAAGGAGAAATCATTCTACAATTATAGTTGAAGACTTTAATGCCCCGCCTTCAATAATGGATAGAGCAACTAGAGATCAATAAGGAAACAGAGGACTTAAGCATCACTATAAATCATCTAGACCTAACAGACGTATACAGTACACTCCACCCAAGAACAACAGAATACATGTGCTTCTCAAGTGCACGTGGAGTATTCTCCAAAATATATTAAGCCATAAAAGAATTCTCAATAGATATTAAAAGACTGAAATTAGATGGAACAGGAGAAAATGGTATAGATGATAGAGGCTTTGTTCATTCCTCTTGCAACCAAATCAAAGTTGTAAAAGAAACATGGAGCAAACAGCAAGCAAAGTCACCTGGGATCTAGATAAACAAAAGCAACTACAACTAGGGAGAGAAACAATCAACCTGCAGCGGTAGAAGGTAGGAGGGAGCCAAGACACGAGGCTGCCCAGTCTCGAGTGGCTGAGTGGGATATAGGCTACAGCAGCAGCCAGAAGCTGCAGACACCTCTTAAAGGGGCCATGTCTGTGAGCGGACTTTTGCAGTGACAGACTTGCTTGCTCTGAGCTACAGCACCAGGTCAGCTGCTTAAAGGGTACCAGGGACTTACAAGAGACACTGAGTTGTCAGATTAAGGCCGGAGGCAAGGCTCTCTCCCAAGCAGAAATGCCAGCAGTATCTGTTGCTCCTCTATTGAGCCCTCTCCACCTCTCAGTGTGCGGACACAACGCCTCCATAGCTGAGACTTCACTAAACTGGATTACAGAATTCACTCTGCCGAGAGGATTCCCTGAAATTCCTTCTCCAACTCAGGGCCCCACCTAAGCCACATCCAAGTGTGTCCTCGGCGAGTCAGCTGCTCCTTGCTGAGCAGAGCCAAGACTCACATTAGTGGCAGCTGGCCTCAGTTTCTGGAGTGGTTTCTTGAGGCAACTATAAGCACAGCATCTGTGGATTGCTTGTTGAATCTTAACAGAAGGTCTGGGAGTGGCACAGGCTGGGGCTAAACTTGGCCTGCAGCTGAACCCCTCTCAGGACTGTGCCACTGGATACCTACTAATTAGCCACACTAATAAGACCAGGAGACTTAGGAGCTTTGCTTGATACATAGAAAGAGTCAAAGAAAGACAGCCAAAATGGGAAGACAAAGAAGCAGAAACCATGTGAGAGAACAGAACAGAGATCCAGATATAATGAATGGAGTCAAGTAATCTAACAGATGCAGAGTTCAAAACACTGGTTATAAAGACACTCAATAAACTTAAGGGAAGTATAGATGAACTGAGAGATTTAACAAAGAGATAGTAAACATTAAAATAGAAATGGAAATTATAAAGCCATTAAATTGTACACTTTAGAAATGGTTAAAAGCCATTAAATTGTACACTTTAGAAATGGTTAAAAAGCTAAATTTTATATTATGTAAATTTTATCTCAATTAAAAATAAAAAGCTTAGCCACCCAAATTCTGTAATTGATGGAAGAATATAATGACAACAACAAAAATCTAGGGTCATGTATTTACTGTTTTGGTGCCATAAAAATATATGAGGACTAAAATTACCAAAAGAAAAAAATACTTACACATTTGATAAAATCCTAAGGCATCAGCTTTTCCATTGTTTTCTTGAGTTTTCCAAACAAATCAGTTTTTATTCAAATCAAATGAGAGAAATCATTCAGAAAAAATCAGAGCTTTTGCTTTATTTGTGACTTACAGCTGATTATTTGAGACTGGTAAATCCTCTAAGTGTTTTTTTTTTCCCCCTTTTCTTTTTATCCTTGTTTTATAAGCTTTTGTCTATTTAAAAATTTTTTAGAAATTATTTTTAGGTAACATTGGTTAATAACATTATATAAATTTTAGTTGTACATTATAATTCAATATCTGTATACTCTTGCTTGCTCACCACCAAAAGTGTATTTTCCTTCTGCTACCATATATTTGACAAAATGCTTCTTTCTTAATCTATAAAATGTGGAGGCATCTATCTCAGAAGTAGGTGTAGTTGTCCTGCTGTCAAGCCAGCCAGAATGAGCACCTGGTATTATAATATAATTTGGGGGAGAAGCAAAATTTTGCATTCTAATCCCTGTTCTTAAGATTCATACAATGTTATTGATAAGAACAATGCAACTCTCATGGAACACAGGAATCCACAAATAAGGGCTCATTTCTCTGACCCAATGTCTCAGAGCTACTGGTAGAAGAAAGGGGATGCCTTCACAGAGAGAGGTGTAGTCATGAATGTATTCATTAAGAGGGGTGGAACTTTAGGTAGACATCAAGCAATGATGAAAGGATTTAGGAAGTCAGAAGAGAGAATAATTTAGGAAATACAAAGAATTTTTAGGTATGGAAATATCAGCAAAAGACAAGACTCCACAAAGAGACTGGTTTGCCTGGATTTTAGGAAATATGTTAGGGAAATGATAAAAAAAATGTTAATAATGGTCAGGTCAAATTATAGAGGGCTTCAAAAACCAGTTTGAAGAGTCTAAAATTGGAATTATGAAGAAGGGAGACAAAAATAAAACAAACAAACAAACAAACAAAAAACCACTGAGGCATTTAAACCATGAGAGTAACTTCATGAAAAGGGCAAAGGAAAATCAGCCTGACAATAGTACCCAAGTTTGGATGTAGAGGATAGAAGAAAAAAGGTAAGATGCTTAGCCTTTTACAAGTTAACCATTAAATATCTTTTAATGCTAGTACACTTTTTTACCTTTGCTATTATAATTTATCTCAAACGCAAAGACCACCCTATGCTTCCAATTGCATCTGTAACTTTTTTAAAAGCACATCTCCAGTTTCCTTGATATGTCTAACTGCAGAATTTCTCACCAGCGTTCAGACTGCTGAGTAAATGATATTATTTTCCATCCTGAAAATATGCTCTGCTGCCCCCATTGTTCTGAGCTTTGAAAGGAGAATGTGGTATGGTGACCAAAGAATGTTTAAGTCCTAATATGTAAAAATTTAGTGTTGTCTAGTAGAGTTGATGACCTTTTATTATATTTCCTTCATACTAAATCAATACAATCTCAATTTTTTATACTGGGTTACTTCCTTGAAGAAAGAAACTTGTTGACTGACTCCAAGACTCTGAGATCCTGAGTGGTATAAATACCAAGGCCTTCTGAGAACTTATAAATCTACATCTCTGCTTCAAGTTTCTAAAACATATTTTTTGACATATTCACTAAGAAAACTGAAACAAATTGGAACAAATAGAAAATGTCAATAGGAGAAACTATTTGATGAGGGTAGGGGAAGGAGATATATAAGAACTCTACTTTCTGCCAACATTTTCTGTAAACCTAAAACTGCTCTTTAAAAGATCTGTTAAGAGGCTTTGGACAAGACAGTTGGTGCTGTGCTTGCCTCCTCTCACAACCACATCAAAATTACAACTAAACTACAGGAAAACTATATTGGAAATCACCTGAAGTCTGCCTGAACAGAGGTCTTGTGACTACGGATATAGAAAAGGAGCCAAAAGAAAACTGATAGAAAGGTCAGAGCCACCAGAACAGGCTGGTCCCATACCCATGTGTGGCACTGAAGATTGAGAGGGTTGTCTCAGCTATGGAGGTCTCCTCTGAGGAGTAACTGTGTGGCACTGAAGATTGAGAGGGTTATCTCAGCTATGGAGGTCTCCCCTGAGGAGTAACACGTCCAGCCCTACACTGGGCTCCCCAGCCAAAGGTTTCCAGCCAAAGATACTGGGAAGAGAAGTCCCACTACTTCTGTCTGTGAAAACCAGCAGAGATTGTGGCTGAGTGAGACAGAGGGCAGCTGAAGTCCCAGGCATTTCTCTTCAAAGGCCTGAGCATAAACTGGCAGACTCACTCACTCTGAGCTCCAGCACTGGGGCAGCAGCTCAAAAGATGCCAGGGACACATGGGGAGGAACCGAATTGTCTGTCTTCAGGGCAAGAGCTGGAAGGGTAGCTTTCTCCCAGACAGAAGTACTGGCAAAAGGCATTGTTCCTTTGTTGGGCCCTCCCCCCACCAATGTGCAGACATAGGGTAGCTGAATGGATAAGAAAACAAGACCCTTATATATGCAGCCTACAAGAGACTCACTTTCGATCAAAAGACACACAAAGACTGAAAGTTAAAGGGATGGAAAAAAATATTTCATGAAAATGGAAATGAAAAAAAGCTGAGGTACCAATACTTATATCGAAAAAAAAATAGACTTTAAAACAATGGCTATAACAAGACACAAAGAAGAACCCAGTAATCCTCATTCTGGGTATTTATCTGAAGAAACAAGAAATGTTACTTTGAAAGAATATGTTCATCCATATATGTGTACATATATACAATGGAACATTCCTTGGTCATAAAAAAATAAAATCATGCCATCTGCAACAACATGGATGGACCTGGAGGGTATTGTGCTGAGTGGAGTAAGTCATACAGAGAAAGACAAATGCCTTATGATTTTATTTATATGTGGAATCTAAAGAACAAAAGAAACAAAACAGAAATAAACTCATAGATCCAGAGAACATTCAATGATTGCCAGATGGGAGGGGGTTTGGGAGAAGGGTGAAAAGCTAGAACAGATTAAGAAGTTTGAATTGGTAGTTGCAAAATAATGATGAGAACATAAAGTACAGCATAAGGAATATAGTCAATAATATTGTCATGACTATGCATGGTGTCAGATGGGTACTAGATTTATTGAGGTGACCACTTTGTAATTATATAAATGTCTAATCACTATGTTGTACACCTCAAACTAATATGATATTGTATGTCAACTGTAATTGAAAAATTAAAAAAAATATTTAAAAAATAAAGTCTACTAATTTTTAAAAAAGCTATCTTAGTAAGAAAACCATGTAAGAAATACATGAATAAAAAATTCTTTTGTATCTGCAAAATCCAAGAAGAAAATATTATTAAAGATACATCATTTAGATATCAAGAAACAAAGTACCTAGCAATTAACCTATGAAGAAATATCCAAGATTTGAAAAAACAAAATTTTACTGAGGATATTTTAAAAGGCACATATTATTGAAAAGATACAAGTATGATTTATGGAAAATACTAAATATTTTAGAAATGTCAATTTCTCCCCTTCTTCCCACATACACATTGATCTATAAATAGCATAAAACAAAAATAATTTAATAAGACTTTTAGCAGGTCATCTTAGGTTCTAAATATCACCTAGTAGAGAAAATTTCTGAGAAGAGCAAAGAAAATTTTGCTAAACAATGAGACTTCTCTAAGATTTCATTCTAAGATTTCATAGTGTACTAGAGAGCCATAATTACTAAGACAGCCTCCTATGGGCATGGAGTTTGTGACAAATACCGCATTAATAAGAAGGAAATATTTTTTAAAGTGTTCTTACAACCCATACCTATAAGTATATCTTGCAAGTTAGAATGTCTGCTTTAGAGCACTCCCGAACCTAAATTCTGGGAAGGCAGGTCTGTAGTACCTATTAATGGTACTAAGTAGTACTTACTAAAGAGAAGTCTTGGGAGGTAACTCAATAATGCCTCTGGCAATTTACCCTAGAAAGACAGGCTTTCACCTTCACAGGAAGAGGGACAGGATATTAGATAATAGAAACTTTGTTGCAATTTGAGGGAATCACCAGTATTGTATTACAGCTGGAAATACCTACTGCCTCTCCAGAGGTACCTGCACTTTGAAGTGTTTGTGCTCCTTGTATCCAAGAAACCTGGAACACAGAATGCATGACATCATGGAAGAATGTTCTGAAACACCATCAGTCAGGCACTAAGAAGGCATCTGTGGAATGCTGTGGCAACTGACCACCGTGACTATGATTCTCAAGAAGAGATAGTCTCACTGAGAAATGATCCAGAGAAACTCAAGTTGGGACTGGCACTGCTGAAGATTTGTTTACACCAAATATCCCTGAGATTTTAATTTATATAATTGATTACATTTTCAATGAGTTTAGAGAAAGTGCGATTAAGGGGGTTAACTTTTCCCAAACAGCTCTTTCTATAAGCATAATATGTACCTAACAGAGCTTCAAAATATATGAAGCAAAACTGACAGATTGAAGGGAGAAATAAACAATTCAACAATAATCATTGGAAACTTCAACACTCCACTTTCAATAAGAGATAAAACAATTAGCAGGTCAGCAAGGAAATAGGAAACTGAACACTATAATTCAACTAGATATAATAGACTACATAGCTCTCTAGAGCACATGGAACATATTCCAGACTGACTATATATTAGGCCACAACAAGTCTCAATAGAGTTAAAAGGATTGAAATCATATCAAGTATGTTCAAAAATCACAATGGAAAGAAACTAGAGAGGAAGACTGGAAAATTCACGAATTTGTGGAAATTAAACAACATACTCCCATATAATCAAAGAAGAAATCACCAAGAAAATTAGAAGGTACTCTGAAATAAATGAATCTGGAAAAAATATAAAGGAAGCAGTGAAACCAGTGCTCAGAGGGAAATTTATAGCTATAAGTATAAACATTTAAAAATATTTCAGGAGTGATGTCAGAAACATGGTGGAGTGATAGATGTCCACAGATCTCTCTCCATGAAACAACAATAAGTTGAACATCTAAAACTCAACAAAAACACCCAACCTGCACATCAGCACGCCAAAGCGAGGGATCTGTGAATAAGAGCTACCACAGGTCAGAACTGAGGAGTTGGGTAGTAGACTGGGAGAAACAAAGAAGCTGCCTCTCGCAACCAGCGCTCCCTGCAGGAAGAGGAGGAGGAGAGACTGAACAACCCTGCCTGAGAGAGCTTTGAGCTCCATGCAGCAGCAGTGCCCAGGGATCAGGGCAGAAAGCAGAAGTGGGGATGGCAGAGAAGCAACAGTTGATTATTACCAGCCAGGGTTGCAAAATGCAAGGCTGAGCCACAGGCCCCATCCTTGAACCCAGAGGGCACCCCTTCCCTGATATCCTCCAAGACTGAATACCGTGGAGCCTCAGGGGAATCTGAGTAAACACTACCGAAACTGTCACTAAAACCAACAGAGACTGAGACTGAGGGTAGCAAGTGTGATTGAATATCTATAAGAAAAAAAAGCATTATTAAGATTTTATATAAAGCAGGGATCCAAGAGGTTTAGATGCCACCTACAGGAAACCAATGAAAAAATACCTCTTTGCAACAGGCTAAAGAGAGACCTTTGTATAATAAATCTTCTTTCTGAGGAAAAGAAAAAAGAAAAAAGAAAGCAGAATACACTTCCATTAATGCCCAGGCAGAGAAATAGTCCATTAAACACCATGAGCAACCAAGGTAACAAGGCATCTCAGAAAGAAAGAGAAAAATCTCCAGAAAATGAGCTTACAGACATAGAAATATACAACTAAAATGACAGAGAATTCAGGATGGTACTTGTGGAAAAACTTAATGAATTCCAAAACAAATCATATCAACAATTTCAGGAATTGAAAAAACACCTAAATGAGCAGAAGAAGAAGATTGAAACCCTCAAAAAGAACCAAATAGAACTTCTGGAGATGAAGATCACACTCAAGAGTTGAAAAATGAAATAGCAAGCTTGGGAAACAGTCAACCAAATGGAGGAAAGGATCAGTGATATCGAAGACAGTAATCTAGAAATAAATCAGAAGGAAGAAGAGGGAAGCTGAAAAATGAAAAATAATGAAAGACAAATACAGAACTAGATGATACCATCAGGATAGGAAACATAAGAATAATGGGCATTATCAAAGGCAAGGAAAAGGAGCAGGGACGAGAGAGCATTTTCAAACAAATAATGGACGAAAATTTCCCAAATATAAGCAATGAGCTGGAGCTTGGAATTCAGAAAGTCAACAGAACACCCAATTATCTCAATGCAAAAGGCCTTCACCAAGACATATTGCATTAAAATTATTAAAAATCAATGACAAAAGAAGAATTCTCAGGGCAGCCAAGGAAAAGAAGAAGATAACCTAAAAGGAAAACCCATTAGATTATCCTTGGACTTCTCAGCACAAACCACATAAACCAGAAAGGAGTGAAATTAAATATTCAAACTATTAAATGAATGGAACTACCAGCCAAGAATAATGTATCCAGATAAGTTCTCCTTTAGATATGAAGGAGAAATAAAGATCTCTCTAGACATACAAAAAGTTGAAGGAATTTTCCAGTACGAGGCCAGCATTACAGGAAATACTAAAAGGGGTCAGCTCACCTAAAACAAAATGACAAAAAATGTACATAATTAGGGATAAGGCAACTAACAGGCAGATAGAGGCAGAGGAGTGCATCCCTTACTAAGAACAGGCTTATGAGCTTAAACAATAAGAAGAGAATAGCTACAGCAAGATGGTAATGAACATTCATTGTACATAGGGACAAATTGAGATAACAGTGACTGAAAAGGGGAAGATTCAAAGATCCAAATTCACAAAGGGGAATGGAGATAAGGCAAGCACAGAAGAAAATGGACAACCATATATATATATATATGTATGTATATATGTATATATATGTACACACACATATGTATATACATATACATGTGTGTGTGTGTGTATACATAGAACTATCCTTTACATATTCGTAATGGTAACTGCACACCAAAGATTCAGAACTGAAGTATTTAACATAAAACAAGAAAGACCAGAGGGAAAACCCACAAATCCCGCCCCCCAAAAAACAGACACACAAGGACAAGGAAGCAATGAAAACACCGAGCTACCAGAAAGCAAAAGTTAAAATGGCTATAAGACCTCCTATTTCAATAATAACCCTAAATGTAAATCGACTGAACTCACCAATAAAAAAGGCAGAGTTGCAGAATGGATCAAAAAATAAAATGAACTATACGCTGCCTCCAGGAGATACATTTCAGTTCCAAAGACAAATATAGATTCAAAGCGAAAGGGTGGAAAATGATATTCCAAGCAAATGGCATTCATAGAAAAGCGAGAGTAGCGGTATTGATATCGGACCAAATAGACTTCAAAATAAAAAAGATAAAGAAAGATACTGAGAGACATTTCACAATGATAAAGGGAATCATGCACCAAGAAGACATAACACTTATTAATATCTATTCTCCCAATCAGGGAGCCCTGAAATATGTAAAGCAATTACTAACAGAACTAAAGGGAGAAACAGACCAAAAAACTATCATACATGGAACATTCTCAAGGATTGACCACATATTGGGACACAGAGATAGCTTCAACAAATATAAGAGGGTTGAAATCATACCAACTATATTCTCTGATCATAATGCTTTGATACTAGAGATCAACTGTAAAAGGAAATCAGGAAGAACCACAAATATAAAGAGATTAAATAACATGCTGCTGAAGAATAACTGGGTCAGGGAAGAAATAAAAAGAGAGATCAAACAATACATAGAAACGTTGATAAGGGTAGTACAACATATCAAAACTTTGGGGACATGGCAAAAACGGTCATAAGAGGAAAGTTCATATCATTACAGGCTTATCTCCAAAAACAAGAATGAGCCCAAATAAACAACCTAACACTTCATCTTAAAAAACTAGAAAAGGAAGAACAAATGAGGCCTAAAATCAGCAGAAGGAAAGAAATAATCAAAATTATATGAGAAATAAGTGAAATTGAAAACAAAAAAGTAAAATATAAAAAATAAATGCAACAAAGAGCTGGTTCTTTGAGAAGATCAATAAAATTGGCAAACCTTTGGCTAGACTCACTAAAAAAAAGAAAGGACACAAATAAAATCAGGGATGAAAGAGGAGAAATTATGAGACTGACACTGCAGAAATACAAGGAATCATAGAAGAATACTATTTAAAAAATTATATAACACCAAATTCAATAACCTAGAAGAAATGGACAAGTACTTAGAAATACAATCTTCCTAGACTGAATCAAGAAAATCTGAAAAATCTAAATAGACCGATCAACGGTGTGAAAATTGAAACAATATTCTAAAACCTTCCAAAAAGTAAAAGTCCAGGACCAAATGGCTTCACCAGTGAATTCTACCAAACATTCAAAGATTTAATATTATTCTCCTCAAACTCTTCCAAAAAATCGAGGAGGAGGCAATACTTCCCAACTCATTTTATGAGGCCAATATTACTCTGATACCAAAACCTGGTAAAGATAACACTCACACACACACACACAAACTACAGACCAATATCTCTCATGAACACAGATGCAAAAATCCTAAATAAGATACTAGTGAACAAAATATAGCAACATATTAGAAAGGTTATATGCCACGACCAAGTGGGCTTCATCCCAGAGGCACAGGGATGGTTCAACATCAAATCCATTTATATTATACACCACATAAACAAATTAAAAAATAAGAATCATATGATCATATTAATAGATGCAAAAAAAGCTTTCAACAAGATACAGCATCGATTTATGATCAAAACACTTAACAAAATCAATATAGAAGGAAAGTACCTTAACATAATAAAGGCCATGTATGACAAACCCTCAGCCAACATTATACTTAAAGGTGAAAAACTAAAAACCTTTCTTCTAGCTTTTTTTCAGGCAGCTTTGAAGATGGCAGACATTCAAACCGAGTAGGACTACCAAAAGCAGCCAACCGTCTTTCAAAATAAGAAGAGTCCTTCTTTGAGAAACGGGCAGCGAGAAGCTTTCACGGTACTACAAGAACGTCGATTTGGGCTTCAAGATGCACAAGGCGGCCATCGATGGCACCTACACTGACAAGAAATGCCCTTTTGCCAGTAATGTCTCCATTCTAGGGTGCATCCTGTCTGGTGTGGTGACCAAGACGAAGATGCAGAGGATTATTGTCATCCACTGAGACTACCTCCGCTACATCTGAAAGTACAACCACTTTGAGAAATGCCACAAGAACATCTCCACGCACCTGTCTCCCTGCTTCAGAGATATCCAGATTGGCGATGTTGTCACAGTGGTGAGTGCCAGCCCTTGAGCAAGACCACACGCTTCAGTGTGCTCAAGGTCACCAAGGCTGCAGGCACCAAGAAGCAATTCCAGAAATTCTGAGACTGATACCTGCATCTTCCCAAACAAAATAAAGTTATTTTCTCAGTTGGGGGGGCAGCGGCAGGGGCGGGGGGACCTTCCCTCTAAGATCAAGAACAAGACAAGGCTGTCCACTATCACCACTCTTATTCAATATAACATTAGAGGTCCTAGTGAGTGCAATCAGGCAAGAGAAAGATATAAAAGCCATCCAAATAGGAAACAAAAAAGTCATACTGTCACTATTTGTAGATGACATGATTCTCTATTTAGAAAACCCTAAAGACTCCACAGAACACTACTAGAAACAATAAGCAAATATAGTAAAGTTTCTGGATGCAAAAATCAGTGTTAAAAAAATCCATAGCGTTCCTGTACTCTAATAATGAAGTGTCAGAAAAAGTAAAAAAATATTCCTTTTAAAATTGCAACAAAAAGAATAAAATACCTAGGAATAAATTTAATGAAATATGTGAAGGACCTATATAATGAAAACTACAAGACCCTATTAAAAGAAATCGAAGAAGATACAAGGAAATGGAAAGATTTTTCATGTTCTTGGATTGGAAGAATCAACATAGTTAAAATGACCTTATTACCTAAGCATTATACAGATTTAATGCAATCTCCATCAAAATCCCATCTGCATTTTTTAAAGAAATAGAACAAGAAATCATCAGATTTGCATGGAAGCACAAAAGACCCCAAATTGCCAAAGCCATCCTGAGAAAAAAGAACGAGGATGGAGGCATCACTCTTCTCGACTTTAAATTAAACTACAAAGTGACAATAATTAAAACGGCATAGTATTGGCAGAAAAAGAGACACGTGGACTAGTGAAATAGAATCGAGAGTCCAAAAATAAACCCATGTTTATACAGGCAAATAATTTTCGACAAAAAAGCCAAAAACATACAGTGGAGAAAGGAAAGCCTCTTCAATAAATGGGGAAAACTGGAAAGCCACTTGCAAAAGAATGAAACTAGTCTGTTGTCTATCACCACACACCAAAATTAACTCAAAATGGATTAAAGACCTGAGTATAAGACCTGAAACAATAAAATGCATACAAGAAAACATAGGAACGAAACTCAAGGACCTTGGACTTAAAGAGGATTTTATGAATTTGACCTCAAAGGCAAGGGAAATAAACAAATGGGGCTACATCAAACTAAAAAGCTTCTGCACAGCAAAAGAAACCGTCAGCAAGGTAAAGAGACAACCATCAGATGGGAAAATATATTTGCAAGCAACACCTCTAATAACCAAAATATACAAAGAACTCATACAACTCAGTAATAACAAAAAAACAAATGATCTGATCAAAAAATGGGCAGAGGACTTGAACAGACGCTTCCCCCTAGAGGATGTACAAATGGCCAACAAATATATGAAAAGATGCTCAACATCAGTAGCTATTAGGGAAACGCAAATCAAAACCACAATGAGATACCATCTCACACCTGTTAGAATAGCTGTTATCAATAGGATAAATAATAACAAATGTTGGAGAGGATGCAGAAAAAAAGGCCCCTCATAAACTACTGGTGAGACTGCAAATTGGTGCAGCTGCCATGGAAAACAGTATGAAGGTTCCTCAAAAACTAAGAATGTATCTAACATATGATCCAGCAATCCCTCTACTAGGTATTTACTCCTAAGACTCAAAAACATATATCCAAAAAGATATTTGCACATCGATGTTCATAGCAGCATTATTCACTGTGGCCAGGACATGGAAGCAATCAAAGTGTCCTATGAAATATTGCCTAAAACAGCTGTGGTACATATATACAATGGAATATTACCAGCCATAAGAAGAGATGAAATACTGCCATTTGCAACAACATGGATGGACATTGAGATAATCATGCTAAGTGGAATAAGCCAGGTGGAAAATGGGGAAATTCACATGATATCACTTGTATGTGGGATATAAACCTAAAATCAACAAACAAACAGAGAATACAAACAGAGACTTATGGATAGGGACAGTAGACTAGAGTTTACCAGAGGGTAGTAGGGGAGCGGGGAGGTAGATAGGGAAAAGGGATCAAATATGTCCTGACAGAAAGAAATCTAACTATGGGCAGTGAAGACACAATGCAAAATATACATGCCTTCTGTTGAATTGTACACCTGAAACTTAATGGATTTTGCTAACCAATGCCACCATAATAAAAATAAATTAATTTAAAAATAAAAAATAAAAATATTTCAGGTGTTCCAGTCAAGATGGTGGGGTAGGTAAATGCTGCACATGTCTCCTCCTATGACCACATTAAAACTGAAAATAAGTTATGAGACAGTCCATCTGGAGAATTATCTGAAAAATAGTTGAACGGAATCCTTATAATAAGGATACAAAGAGGAGACCACATTGAAACTGGTATGAAGGGCAGAGATGCGAAGCTGACGGATCCCACACCCATGTGCGGTAGTCGAGTATTGGGAGTGATATCTGGGCTGCAAAGGCTCCCCCAGAGGACCAAGAGGCCCCAGCCCTACATTGGGGCTCCTCAACCCCAGGTTCCAGGTCCAAAAAGAGGAGTCCCCACAAAATCTGGCTGTGAAAATCAGTGGGCCATCTGGATGCGATGGAAGGTACCTAGAAATCCAGACACCCCTTCAAAGGACCATGCACAGACTCACTCACTCACAGGCACTCACCCTGGGCTCTGGCAGCGGGACAGCACACACAATTACACAAGGGACACTCCTGGAGCACACAGTGCAGGTGATCAGGGAGATTGCGCCACCAGGTCACACAGGACACCTACTACATAAGGCCAGCTGGCTAAGATTGGAGACATAGAAGATGTACCTAAAGCATAGAAATGAACATAGAGAGAGAGCCAAAATAAAAAAACAAAGAAACATGTCCCAAATGAAAGAACAGGATTAAACTCTAGAAAAGGACTAAATGAAATGGCAGCAAGTAACCTATCAGATACAGAGTATAAAACACTGGTTTAAGGATGCTCAAAAAACTTAGGGGGTGAAGTACAAGTGAGCTCAATGATAGCATCTATGTGATAAAAACTCTCTGCAAAGTGGGAATAGAGGAAACATACCTCAACATAATAAAGGCCATGTATGACAAACCCATAGCTACCATTATACTCAACGGGGAAAAGCTAAAAGTATTTTCCTTAAGATCAGGAACAAGACAAGGATATCCACTTTCCCCATTTTTATTCATCATGATATTGGAAGTCCTAGCCACAGCAATCAGATAAGAAAAAGAAATAAAAGGCATCCAAATTATAAAAGAAGAATTAAAACTATCATATTTGCAGATGACATGACACCATATATAGAGAACCCTAAAGATTCCAACAAGTAACTCTTAAAACTGATAAATGAATTTACTAAATTCACTTACTAAAGGAGGATGATCAAATATTCAAATTGGTTGCATTTCTATACACCAATGATGAACTATCAGAGAAAACAATGTATTTACAATTGCATTAAAAAAATACCCAGGAATAAATTTAATCAAGGAAGTAAAAGACTTGTACTCAGAAAATTATGTCATTGAAGAAAGAAACTGAAGAAGATACAAATAAATGGAAACATATACAGTGCTCATGAATAGGATTAACATCATTAAAATGTCCGTACTACCCAAAGCAATCTATAGATCCAATGCAATCTTTATCAAAACACCAATGTCATTTTTCACAGAACTGGAACAAATATTCCTAAATTTTATATGAAACCATAAAAGACCCTGAATAGCCACAGCAATCTTTAGAAAGAGGAATGAAGTTGGAAGTACCATGCTACCTGATATCAAATTATACTACAAGGTTCTAGTAATCAAAACAGCATGGTACTGGCATAAAAACAAACACATAGTTCAATGAAACAGAATAGAGAGTTCATAAATAAATCCATACCTATGTTGTCATTTAATTTCTGACAAAGGAGGCAAGAATATATAATGGGATAAATACAGTCTATTCAATAAATGGTGTTGGGAAAACAGGACAGATACATGCAAAAATATGAAACTGGACCATATTCTTACAACATATACAAAAATAAACTCAAAATGAATTAAAGACTTAAATGTAAGACTTGAAACCATAAAGGTCCTAGAAGAAAACATAGGCAGTAAATTCTCTGACACTGCTCTTAGTAATATTTTTTTCTGATACACCTCCTTGGGCAAGGGAAATAAAAGAACAAACAAACAAATGGGACTACATCAAACTAAAAAGATTTGCACAGCAAAGGAAACCGTCAAAAAGATAACCGAAAACAAAAAGACAGCCTATTGACTGGGAGAAGATATTTGCCAATGATACATCTGACAAGGGGTTAATATCCAAAATTAATAAAGAGCTTATACAACTCAACACACGCACAAAAAAAAAATCCAATTAAGAATTGGGCTAAGGACCTAAATAGGCATTTCTCCAACTGTGAAAAAAGATGCTCAATGTCACGATGAGATATTATCTCACACCTGTCAGAATGGCCATCATCAATAAATCAACAAACAAGTGTTGGCTAGGATGAGAAGAAAAGGGAACCTTCATGCACGATGGGACTGCAGATTGGTACAACCACTGTGGAAAACCATTTGGATGTTTCTTAAAAAATTAAAAATAGAACTATAATATAACCCAGCAATTGCACTTCTGGGTGTTCATCCGAAGAAAACCAAAACAGTAATTTGAAAAGATATATATACCCCTATGTTCACTGCAGTGCTATTTACAATAGCCAAGATATGGAAGCAACTTAAAGAAGTGGTACATATTTATAATGAAATATTACTCGGCCATAAAAATATGAAATCTTACCAGTTGTAACATCATGATTGGACCTAGAGGGATTATACTAAGTGAAATAAATCAGAGAAAGACAAATACCATATAATTTCACTTATATGTGGAATCTAAGGAACAAAATAAATGAACAAACAAAACAAAAAAAGTCTCAGATACAAAGAACAAATTGGTGATTGCTAGATGGAAAAGGGGTTGGGGTGCTGGGTGAAAAGTACAAATTGGTAGTTACAAAATAGTCATGCAGATATCAAGTATAGCATAGGAAAAATAGTCAATAATGTTGTAATAACTATGCATAGTGCCACGTGGGTACTAGACTAATTGGGGGGATCACTTCATAAATTATATAAATATCTAACCGCTAGGCTGTACACCCGAATGTCAGCTCAGCTTGTGACAGAGTTGCAAATGCAGTGTTAGAAGACTGAGAAGATTGAGCTTCTAGTTAAGAGGATTTAAGATTGCAAGTTCTTCCAAGTAGAGGAAGGAGTTCATGAACTTAGATGCCAAGTTTATATCACTATTTTCATTTATTTGTAACTGAAACTTAGTATTTCTTTAATATTTTTTGGCTATCAATGTAGGCGACAAACCTATGTATTATCGATGAATTTTGGCAATAAAACATTAGTAAAAAAATAAAAAGTATCACATGGTATAAACCTTAAGATGCTAGAAAAAGAAAAGCAAACTAAACCCAAAACTAGAGGAGGAAGGAAATAATAAGAATTAGAGTGGAGATAAATGAAATTGAGAATAAAAACAATAGAAAAAAATCAATGGATCTAAAAGTTGTTTTTTTGAAAAAATCAACATCGACAAACCTTTAGTGAAACTAAGAAACAAAGAGAGAAGAGGCAAATAATATCAGAAATGAAAGTGGAGACATTGTTACTGAAATAAAAATAACATAAGGAAATACCACAAACAATTGTGTCTATTAAAAAAATTAGATACCCTAGATGAAAAGAACAAATTCTAGAAAAAGACGACCTACAGAAATTTCCTCAAGAATAGAAAATCTCAACAGATCTATAATGAGTAAAGAGAATCATTTAAAAAAAAAAAAGTTTACTGTGGATGTAAGGATCTCAGAGGCATAGAGATGAACAATGGGGTACTCTAGGCTACCTCAAAGCACATGGTTAGGATAATAGTAAGGAAATCAGCTTTGCCCTGAAGGAATTATATTCTTTCACTCACTCAATAGTCTGGAATGAAGAAATAATAACCTACCTGCCTGCTCCATATCCTTATCCTTAGAGCAAAGCTTGGGAAAGTAACCCCAACCCTTTTTGCCCCTGTCTTTTATGTCAAGAAAACCTTCTGAAGTTATCGTAAACGTATCTGAGAGATGAGAGTTTTGGAAGTAACTAAGAAACTCTCTTAAATTTTGTTGACCAGGGACAAGCAGAAACCTGGATCTGAGATACTCAAAATAGACAAGGGGAAAAAGCAACTGCGATGAGTTCTTGAGACTTCCTGCAGAAGGAAACTGAAGAATAATTTTAAATGATGCCCGGGATATACTTTCATGGCCCCAATGCTCAGGATGCTTGAAGCTGAGGCCCTGGCCGCCAGTTAGGGAAGTCCCTGTTACTGGATTGGGCCAGAGAGAGTCTCACCATCCACAGGAGAAGCCAGTTTCAGACTGGAATGTTTGTGCTCCTAGTGTCCTGGCTGCATAGAACTCAGAATGCAGTGACATTTAGATATAATGTTCCATAAGATGGGAGCTTCTGGAACACTATGAGCACAGATGACTTATGGGACAAACCTGGAAACCAACCACAGGGAACACCATTTGGTTAAGTCAGTGGTTGCAAGAAGAAGGAAAAGAATCCAGGAACAATTTAGGAGATGCAGTCACAGGGCTTGGTGATTGGATATGAATGGGAGAGAATAAATAACAGGGCATTGCCTTAGGACTAGTACTCACCTTAGGGACACAGTTCAGCAGTGTGAACCTCATTGTAGGTGATTTTTCTCTCCAAAATTTACCAAGGGCTTTTAATAGTTTGGTTTAACTTTTTTAACTGCAAAACCCTTAAAATACTGCTTTATGATTTTCCCCATAATAAATGCATCCCACTGACAGATTCAGTACATGCATTTGACACAAAGAAGGTGAAATCAGGCAGGAATTGTGTTTACCCCTCAGTCTCTAGTGACCTCCCTGGCTGAAAAAGTCACATACTTGCTTATATAATAATGCTATGGTTTGAGAGGTGAAGGTGGGGAATACGATGAAATTAAACACACATAACAAAACAACATAGTGCTATTTGCTCTATGCGCATTCCCTAGAGAATGGAGAAATGTGGGAATGTGAGGTTGGATGTGCTGTCATCTAACCAGGTAATCAAAATGGCACAAACACGGAAAGCACTATGTATACTGCACACTTCAATTAAATGTAAAGTCATGGTGCGTTCTTATTTCAGAACTTTGAAATGTGACATATAAGTAACATGGGAAGTAGCTTGAGTAAGAAATTTCAGTTTTTGTTAGGTCTCAGAGAGACTTTCCATTGTGCGAATAAATAGTCTTGCATTTTGCCCAGGTTGTAAGAAGGCATTGTAGGGATTCGAATAAAGGGAGGGATAGTCAAAGCCACGTATAATAACGCGAGAGGGCTAAAAGGACAAAGGTGCCTGAACCTGGCTGTAATTCTATTTATCCTCCTACGGGTGTCTTGTGATCCACTCAGCTGATAAATGTATGCATAAATTCTGTGTATGTGCTACATTCACTTTCTAAATGTCATGGCAAATTCTCGTACATGGAGGTCACGCTTTATTTCACTCTTTCTATCCCCAAAAGGCAGGCTCACACTAAATGCTCACTAAATAACTTTTGATTGGACAATTTCAATTTCCTTGTAAAAGGTGATCTTTATTTCAAAGAATTTAGGAAATTAGAGAGTAGAAGAAGCAAATGAAATGAGGTTCCTTCTTTCACAGCAGGTAATATATTTCTTGGTGTGTGGTGTAAAACCAGGATTTTTAAAATTAAGAAATAGATTTCAAATATTAATGAACAAAAATATTTATGTAAAGTAGTCTACACTTAGACATTTAGAAAACTATCTCTGGATGGCCATGATCTGCGATAACCAGCACAAGCTCGCCTGCCAGAAGAATATGAAAAAGCATAGAGATTTGGTTAAGGGAAAGCACCAAGACGACAGCTTTCTGCTGCCACCCGCACGCAGAAGGACTCAGAGATCATGCAGCAGAAGCAGAAAAGGCAAATGAGAAAAAGGAGGAACCCAAGTAGCTTTGTGGCTTCATGTCCAAGTGTCTTACTCTTTGCCTGTGTGTCTCGAGCCAGTCCTACCACACCCACGTTTCCTCCTGTAGTGCTCACAGTTTCCAGTACTGATGGCATTCCCTTTGCTCTGAGTGTGCAGTGGGTCCCTTTTGTCCTTCCTTCCTTTCAAGTAGCCTCTTTCTCCCTGGGCCACTCCTGTAGGTAGGGGGGTTACTTATCCCTTCCCAGTGTTTTTTTATTCCTGTGGGTCTTACCCGAAAGTATTAAAAGTAGCTTTTTAATTAAAAAAAAAAAAAGACATAATAACTCTAAACAGATTGAAATGAAATCCAGGAATAGAATTTAGGAAGAACATGTTGTATTCATCCCAGCAATGGAAGCTCGATTCAAAAACATACTACTATCAATGTAAATCACTAATGGAAAAAAATGTTTATTTCAATGGGTGCTGAAAAATCATTAACATGTAGCTTTGATTCCTGATATCTTAGTAACTTAGGAATAAGTAGAAACTAACATTGACTACTAGAAAATTTACAATTATATATGTGGCTCGAATTATAATTCTATTACATAGCACTACTCTAGACTCTAGAAGATACTTAGCTTTTAGAGGATGTAAAGAACTCCAAATCGATAAGAAAAATATGCAGAACTTAATTGGCCAATAAACAAATGGGAACTTACTCACCTCAATGGTAAGGAGGGAATGGCAAACTCCAGGCTAGTGGAGCCCTGTGGGGCATGGAATGCAGCCACAAAGAGAGGCAACCGGGCCTTGGGAGGAGATGGCAGTGGGAGATGGCAGATGCAGGGAGGATACAGTGGTCTAAGCCAGCAGCCACTAGGCATTTGGCTGTTTATCACCCCCTTGAGGATCAAGCTGAAGCGCCTGGCACTCTGAGTACCGACCACAGGGCCTGAATTGAGGCTCCATGGTAGGGACTCAAAGGTCAGTCTCCGGCTGCCCTCCTGCCCCTTGGTGCTGGCTGTCTGGTGAGTGTAGGCAGCTTCTGGCGGCTGGGTCAGGAGCCTGTGCAACTCCAGGGAATTCATAAAGATGCACAACCCAGATACCACTTCCCACCCCTGCCCAAGGCAGGGCTAGCTGCCTGGCTGCAGGGAGAGCAGGTAGTGGACAGGGCAACAGACCACCTCTGGCCATTAGCAACTTCAGGGTCAGCCTCATGGAGCTGCATCACCTGAGGTCACACCTTTCTAAGGGTAGCTCTCTCACCTAGTGACTGAGCTATAGCTGTCAAGGCACTGTGGGACACTTATGGGCAGTCCTCCTCTCCAGCCCCCTTCCCCATGGGTGGCTGAGGATTTGCTGGGCCTGCATCACTGACCTCTCCCTCTACACAGTCCCTTCCTTCCTTTCACAAGTGTTGATCTCCAATAAACACACATCCCCTTCCATCCCAAATGGTCTCAGCCTGGGACAAGCTCTGTGATGAAGGGCACCAATGTCTCTTGCAAGTCACCTGCAACCATGAGGAAAAAGGAGATGTGTCCCCATGGGGTCTATTTTGTCCTTACTCATCCTCACCTCATGCCCACCTTTTCTTCTCTACGCGACCCTGCTGAGCTATGGCGATTCCAGCCACAACCAGCCTCACTCATTCCCACAGCTGCACATGCCCAATTTCTTTAATGAATCCTTTTTTTTAATGAATCGTTATCACTTATAGTAGTTCTGCTCCTTTATCGAGCCTTGATACAGTGTCGTTAGGAAAAGGAGAGCTTCAAAAAGAACAAGAAATTATATGAAATTTGAAATTTGAAAAGCCCTGCCTGAAACATGTGTATTTAATTTTCCTGAAAACACATAGTTCAACGTTCGTATGTTTTGTTACCCTGTTGGATTTCATCAGAATGTTCCTGGATTTGAACCTGTGTTCTTGCATCTTAAATATTGAATTAATTGCTCATGTTTAAATGAGGTTTGATTCTGAAGGAGTAAATTTCTAGGGTGATTTGTGTTGGCCATGGGCTGTAGCAAATGGAAAGAGCCATATTGTGAGATGTCAGGTGTGTGTTTTGCCTCTAGGGGATGGAGGGCAGGACCCTCCACCCAGCAAGTGTGGAAACCCAAAGAATGGTAAAGACGTGGTTCCTGCAGTTAGGGTATGAAAGTTTCCCTCAAGAGCTCTGACAGGATTGTTTCTGGAAGCCATTGATCCTTGGGGCCCTCTCTGCTCCCAGAGGTCTGTGGAGATCATCTGAAACTCCATACTGTGCTCCTTGAGCCTCGATTCTGGAGCCTTTGGGGTGTGAGCCACAGAAGAGTCTAGTGACTTAAACCCCCTTCTGGGTGTGACGGCTGTTGTTTCATTCCACCTTCTAAATCTCAAATCTTGTGCAGTTTCTCTTGTAGCCACCCCTGAACTGAGCTATAAGGGAAGAGAACTTTGGGAAGATCGTCCAGGCTGAGCAAAGCTGATATGGTGCAAACCCACCCAGACACCAAATCAACTGATCACACTCCACAGGTCTCCTCAGACACTGGTTAGTTACCCTTGCAGCATCTCCCCCAGCACAGATTGCCGAGGTTCTGAACAGGGGAGCCAGTACCGGCCCTCAACTCCACTTGGGGCTTAGATTCCAGACTCTGTACCTGCCCTCCTTATAGACAGTCAGTCACTCATGGGAAATAAAGGGATGATAGCAACCACCTCAACAAAGTCTGATTTTTATTGTGCTAAATTAATTATTCCATATTAATGAATATTCCAGTTATATACATTAACAGAAACAATTTAGGGGCTTTACAATTCAATTCAACCCCCAACATTGAAATGATAATCTGAAAAAAGAAATGAGTCAAAATTACACATTCCTGCAAATGGTTTATTCAAAGCTTATTTGTCGCCAAAGAATAAACCATAATGGAAATATTGATAACAAGAAAAAAAACTTTTACATAAACTCAATCTTTATATACTACCTACAAGATATATCAAGCAAAAGAACAAGATGCAGAACAGGTGTGGTTTGCTACTATTTGTCTTAAAAGAGAGAAAAGAATATATATGTGTTATCTATATTTATATTTATGTATATTCTATATATATACATATGCATGTAGTATATATATGTGCTTATATAATCCTATACCATTTCTGGAAAGACATAGATGACACTGGTGTCATTGGTGGCCTCTGAGGAGGCGAAGTAGGTGGCTGTAGGACAGAAGTGGGAGGGAGATTTTTCACTACATAATACTTTATATTTTTAAGCTTTGACCATGTGCAATTATTATCTATTAAAAAAAAACTTAAAAGAAAATTCTTAAATAAGCAGCAATAAATCATTAAAAACACACATTAACTTCATCACCATCCAGGGCACATTGGAAATGCCCATGTGGCATTGGTGGCTTACGCTGTCATATATTTAAAAAAAAGTCTTATGAGTTCCTCTCAACATCAATTCCTAAACCTCGAATATACATTTCAGAAAGAAATGAACGAAAAACAGCCAGAGCTGGATGGTTTCTTTAAGTGAAGCCCTGCAGAGGTCCTCAGGTCTAACAGTCATCCAGGCCAAGCTGAGCAGCAAAGAGCGAGATGATGAGGTCATCCCCAACTGTCAGAGCCAGGTCACGGGCTGTCTGGCCTCTTGTGTTCTTCTTTTGAAAGCTTGCATTACATCTGCAAAAGGAACAGGGGTGTATTGAAGGACGTGAGCACTGGACCTGAAGGCCTGGTTCTTCCCTGACACGGAGTCCAGTCTGGGAGCCTCCTGGCCCCACTTTCCCAAGCCTATCCCCAAGAGGCCATAATAACTCCTCCTCTCAAGGGTGGCTCTACCCTAAAAGCTTTTGAGGGACTCTGTGATTTCAAATGTTCAGTTGCTAATCTTGGCCATTGGTTCCCACTGCATCAAAGACCTACAACCAAGTGTGTTTAAGGAGGGGGTGACTTAGTGCCTGGGAGCCATGGTGGGATGGTGGCCTCCATTCACAAGGTGAACTGTTCAGGGCCCTCTGAAATCAGTAGGGGAATCACTGTGGCCCTCAGAAGTCTCCCCCAGAGACCAGAGAATGTACCGTAGTAAAGCACTGACACACTCTCTTCCTGCCAGGCCGAGCAGAGTTGCTTCATGAAGAGCTGTATTTTGAAGCCTGTTTGAGAAAAAAAAATTCTGGGTAAATCTTTAGTTAGCATCATTAAGCGTATGACCAAAGGGGCCTTGTTTTCACCTAATGACCTACTTAACTAACTAACCTGAGACAATCTCTTGGGTCTCCCCTCTCTGCCTCCTCCCCTAGGACACTATGATGATGGGTAAGCTTGGATATTAGATAGAAACCAAAAAGTCTATAAATACATTCATTTTTTAAAGGTGAGAAACCCTACAATGATCTGGTTTGTATTTGATTTAAAAAATGCTAATAAATAGTATTTTAGTAAATTTCCTGCCAGAGTTTACGGAGCATATGGAACATAGTCTCACCTTGGCTTAGCCCTCTTGGGCATTGTCTATATGATGATAACCTTTCAGAGCTGAGGCTCCTATTCTTGTATTAGAAAAATGACCTTGGTTTCAGTGAGTTTAGTTTGCATGATAGGAAGCAAACACCAGTCTAGGAACCCAGAGGGCAAGCCTGAGAGGTCAGACGGAGCATATTTTATTACATGGCAAACTGTTTATCCACTTTGCCTGGTCAGGTTTGGCCCAGAGAGGGACTAGTGGATGGCATCTGAGAAAAACCCTCAGCATCAAAGAGAAAAACTGAGACACACAAACATAAGAAATTTAAAACAAGATGAAAACCTAACTGGTTTGACTGAAGATGATGACTGAAGACAATATCAGACAAAAACATGAGGCTATGAAGAAGACACAATCGGAATAAAAAGAAGCTCTTAGAAAGTAAAAAATATCATTGTTGAAATGAAAAGTAGTCAATAAGAGAGTTAAAAAAATCTCTTAAAACAGAGAGAAAAAGGGAGATGAAAAATATGAAAAAATAGTAAAAAGAAAAATAAAGAAGAGCAATTCAAGAGAGTCAGCACCAAACTTAAAGAAATTCAAGAGAATAGGAAAAAAATGGAGGGGAGAAAGTTCCAAAGAGATAATAGAAGAAATTTTCCCTGAACTGAAGGGAGACATGACTTTTTAAACTAAAAGGGACAACTGAGTGAATGAAAAACAGCATATCAAAAAACACCATTGTGAAATTTCTTTCACAAAGAGATTTTCTTAACTCTCTTATTGACTACTTTTCATTTCAACCATTGTGAAAATTAAGGATAAATACTTCCAAGAAGAACAAATAAGTCACAAATGAACAAGAACTTGCTGTAGAATTTTCATTGGCAATGATGGAAACTAAAAATCAAAAGAGCAGGCTTTCTAAGACTTGAGAAAAATTATTTTGATCACAGGAATGAGTATCAATGTATTAATCAAGAGCGACGAGAAAATAAAGTTACTTTTATACCATTCGAGGGTTTAGAAAGTTTTTTCTATACACCTTTTCTGAAGAAGCCACCTGAGGCCACCCTCTAACCTGACAAGGGTCAAAATCAAGAAAGAGGAAAATGTGAACAATAACTACAGAAGATTTCCAATGGAAAGAAATCTCATGAGGCATCTTATCTTCAAAGAAGTTTGACTTTCCCAATTGTTCAAGAGCTGCATTTAACACTAGGTAAGACTCATTATGATCTCAGCATCTTGAGTTTATAGTCAGCAGAACAATCCAAGAAAAGTGTTCACATAGATTCTGCAAACAATTTTTTTCTTTTTTACTGGATTAATAATTTTTATTTTTGGAATTGTTGTGGCAGCTTTCTCCCTGGATCATAAAACGTTTCCTCTTGAAATGACAATGATTGCTACTGCCACTATTTTTCTTATCATTGTTAGCATGATAAACTGCTGTACGCCGAAATTCAGAGGAATTTACTGTTTCCCAACTAAAAGAATCATGGATGTGTAGAACTGAACACAATGAAATTTAGGCTTTAACAACTGAGAAACCAACAGTCAGCACCTGCCTATAATCTTATCCAAAATCTGGATATCTCTAGGGCAGAGGTCCCCAACCCCTGGGCCACCAACCCAATCTGTGGCCTGTAGGAACCAGACCACACAGCAGGAGGTGAGCAGTGGGCCAGAGAGTGTAGCTTCATCTGTATTTGCAGCCATTCCCCAGCGCTAGCATCACTGCCTCAGCTCTAGCTCAGATCATCAGGCATTAGATTCTCATAGGAGCACTCGTCCCCAGTGCCAAAAAGGTTGGGGACCACTGTTCTAGAGCTTTGGACCTTTTTAAAGTCTCTTGAGCATTTTAAAAAAGAATAAACACTGGTTCTTAAAAAAGAAAAAAATTCCCATAATGACCTCTGTGTAGCAGAGCTGGAAAGCTGTCAGGCAAAACCTGAATAAGAAGTATACTCCAAGAAGGCTGTCTCTAAGAATGGCATTGAAAAAGTAAGAAATCAGATAGAACTATGAATGTAGTAGAGGCATGTTCTTTTTCAAACCAGAAATAACAAAGGCAATCAGAAAGTGCAGAAAAATCAAAGACACAAAAATTATATAAGTTATTCACGGTTTATAAAAGAAAATAAGATCTGACATGATCCTGAATAATTGATGGTGTGTAAGGAGAATCCATTTCACATTTCTGATAAGACAATTCTACTTTGAGTGGCCTAGGGGTCATTATCCTGAACCCACAAACAAAAAAAATGTAGTCATAGCATACCACTTGGTTCTGCAATGCACAATATTTATGTAGCTATTATAATACAACTTGTTCTCTGTGCTTTTCAACTACTGGAACAAATAATACAAACTGCTTTAAATCTAATTGTTTTAAATATAAGGGTGATAGGCTTTGTAAAAAGTAAGCATATACTAATACAAGTTGTGAGAAGAAAGGGGAAGGAGAGGTCGAGGTAAAGGTTGAGAGTACTAATATAAGGTTATACGCACTTATATACAAGGCAGTGAAGAAATATTGAGAGATGATAGTCAAAATATAGGAGTTTAGGCATATTATTTATACTTATAACAGTAATTATTAATAACAGTAATTAATAAAGAAACCAAAAATAATAATAGAATGATCAAAACATGAAGGTGGGGATGGAAACGATCAGGTGGGGTGAGCAAGCCAGATCATCTATCACAGCAAGAATCAACAGATAATGTCTAAGCATGCCAAATCAGGAAGTATCAGTTTAAGTGTATTATTTAGTGATAGATATGTAGCTGACTCTCAGGAGAACTTAAAAAGATTTAAATGTAGTTGTCCCTAGGGACAAGGAATGGGGATAAGAAGTGCGGGTAAAGGAGGACTGCTAAGCCCTTATATAGGATTTGATTTTTCAATCATGTGCGCATCTTACTTTGATAAAATTAAAAAAATTATTTGGTATGTAAGAATTGTTTTTAATAAACAAGTACAACTTACAAAATCTCTCTAATGGACTAATCATAAAGAAGGCACTCTCGTTTGACTGGACCAAAAATAAATGAAGCTGGTGAGCAAACCTCTCCAACACTGTTCTGCATCTAAAGCAAGTCTATTCCAGACTAATTCTGTAGGGGTGGGACCTTTCCTAGACATACCCGCTATTCTCCTACCTGGCTTTATTTTCTTTGTAGCACTTCTCATTCTCTGAAATTACTGATTTATTTGCTTACTTGTTTATTGTCTGTCTCTTCCACTAAACTGTAAGTTCCATGAGGGAAGAAACGTTGTCTTCATCCCTGCTGTATCTCCATCACCTAGAATGGTGACTGGTACATAGTAGGTGCTCAATAACCACTAGCAAAATGAATACATTAATGAAAAGAATGAACAAACAAATTAAGGGAAGGGGTGTTGCCTCCAAGATTGAAACCCATATAAGTTGCAAGAATTTTAGGTAAATATGACTATGAACCTCCCCATTCAACTGTGGCAGGGTAACTCCCTGCCTGATTTGAGCACCAGAATCTGAACTGTCTACTTAAATAGATGGCTTTCCATTTTCGAAAGTAAATGAGAAACTTAGTACTTTTACTGATTTTCATTGCAACAGCACTCTAAGCATTTAACCATCCTACTGTTTTTAGATCTTATCTAGTTTTAAATCTTACCATTTACATAATTACAGCTACTGAAATAACTTATTTGGCCAAGGCTCCTGGTGTCAAGCAAATCTAAACAGTATGATCAGCTAGTTTTTCCTCATATTCCCCCATAGGCAATAAATGAAAATGTCAAAGCAATGTGCCTTATGACAGAATTTCCATGAATTGCCAAAGGTTTGCCCATTGGTTCCATATAGATAGTTCCTTCAAGCAACTAAGATTTGGGGATCAGCTCTCATATTATTGTTGGTGGTGATGATGACATTATTATTATTGGTTTATTAGATCAATATAACTGACCTATATCCCCTGTCTGATAGCTATGTGAAGCCATCTCCTTACCAAGGGCCATGTTAGATTGTCTCTTAAAAGCTCAATGTATATTAAGAACAGTCTCTAGATCCTTGCTACTCAAACTGTGGTACCTGGACCATTGGCATCCCCTGAGAACATGTTAGAAATGCAGAATCTCAGCCCCTTTCCCCAGATCTATTAAATAAGCATTTTGACAAGATCCTTGGGTGATTCATATGCACATTAAATTATAAAAAGCATTTATCAAGTTCATCTTCTTAGAGTTTGATACATTAGAATACATCATGCTTTTTTTTTTAATATGAAAACTCAGACTTAGGAAGACTTGGTGACATCTATTAATGGCAATAGAATATAGAACTTAAATTAACTTAAATTCTATTAGCCATTTCTAACACCTTTCACCCTGGGTTTCTGTTATTTAAGGTCCCACTCATCCTCATATCCTATGTCAATTATCGTGTAGTCGATATTTTCCATTCAAAGCCTGGTTATCTTTTTCATAATCACAGCATCATGACTGTTACAATTTATTAATGTCCAATTATTAGGCTCTTCATAGGAACTACCAATACATGATCTCACTTTCTCCTCCAACCAATTCTATGACATAAGTGTTATTATCCCCATTTCACAGATGAAAAGACCTAGCAAGAGGAATGTTCATTTTCTAGACACTTTGCTCTCCCCCCGCATCTACACTGTCCTCTGTCACTACAGAAGAGTCTATTTTCCCTCTCTCTGTTAATCTCCTCCTTATCTTTTATCTTTCCTTTCTCTCTAGTGACATATGGCTTGTTTGTCACTTCCTTCCTCAAAGTATGTGGGTCTTTATAAGGCATTTACCATTTGAACTTAGATATATTCACGGGATTGCCGCATCTCCTAAGTAGACTTATGATCTTATTCTTTCACAACTCTCCCTAAACTGAAAGCAGAGTGTGCATTCTATTTACAGTATAGTTTTGGAAAATGATGAATTGTGACTCTGCCAACTCTAATTTTGTACATTGCTCATCAAACAATGTAGCTCAAATATAGCGAGTGTGCTACATGGAATACACCTTCTTATCAGAACCCCATGCTTCAGAGTAGAGATGATACTCAGTGCATCTGTTCTTCTGAGTAACTGGTGTTATCTCATCAGACCTTCGAGAACACGTTTTGTACAGCAGGTATACTGTGGTGTTCCTGGAATTTGTATTTTAAATAAATTTTACTATTAATGCACAAATAATACAAACTGTTTTAAATCTAAGCATCATGGTGAATTAAGGTACATTCTCTCTTTGTAAATCTTGAATTACCTAATAGAATAAATCTCCACAGCTGAATCTCTAAGAAGTAGACTGATGGTTGCATTTTTCTCACCTGAGTCTGTGTTTCTGAAGTCTGCTGGTAAGAGGTGTCAGCTTTCATGGAGTATGTGTACTTCTTAGCTATTTCCTTTTTGTCTGATATGAGTTTATTCTGATAGAAATGATACAAACATGGGAAACAGAAACACTAGGGAAGGGCTTTCTGCTACCTGCCAAACTACTTAATGGAACCTATCTCACATTGGGACCACCTAGGCTGCTACTAAAATTTAGCCAAACTAACGGTCCATTTTAAAAATTTTATTTTGCCCAAATTTGGAAAACAGAAGGAATTGAGTCTCTTATTAAGGCCACAGTGGGTTCGAATGGTTAAGTGAATCAAATTGAACAGGGCGTGCATACAGATTGATTCTGCTGCGGCAAAGCCCCTGAGGTATTGGCTGGCTGCAACATGGCACCAGAACTCTCCTTTCATTGTGTCTCACTTACGGTCCCCACTGCTGGTCGATGTCTGCTCCTCTTTGCACAAGAACTGGGATCACTTCATGGTGCTTATTGATCACAGCCACGGTGACAACGGGTCGGTCTTCATTATCACTGCAGTTGGGATCTGCTCCCTGCAGCGTATGGAAAAGAACAAGCCTGCTACAAAACCCTGCACTCAGCAGCATCCAATTATTATCCTATTTAGTAACAAACATCCTTGATGGACCTAAACTGTTTTAAAGCCAAACAGAAGAGAGTCAGGAACTCCAAGACCAACATATATTGGACAAAGCTGCCATGTCACTCAGGCAATAAAACTTCTGTTACCACACCAGGAGGGGCAGGCACTCTCAGATAACCTCATTTCTTTAGGAAACATGAAGGTAACATGGGGTCACAGACCAGGATTCAGTCCACCTTCATGCACATTATTTTGGCTCATGTGTACTTTTCTGCCTATTTTCTTTGCTATAAAAACTAGCAACAGATAACAATTCATGTAAAGCTTCTTACTAGTCATTTAACTCATTTCCAAATAGTTTTTAATTAAATGACACTGCAGTGATCACAATATTGAACAAAACTTCCACCTGAAAGAGACAGAGGCAGAATGCCAGGCCAAAATCCTCAGAGACTTGTTCTTTTGCTGCACTTACGTCATCAAGCAGCTGTTCAATCACAGAGACCCTTCCATCCCCTGTTGGTCCGACTTCCT
>NW_006442491.1:4280184-4286609 GCF_000325575.1 Pteropus alecto | reverse complement strand
GAGGAGTCTGTTTTCAAGCTGCAGGATTACAGAATGTGGTCATCTCCACTGCTGCAAAATATTTTTACTGTCGAGTCCAATTTGACCAGGCTCAACCATCAAGGCAAATGTTTCCTCTCCAAGGTTAAATTCTGAGTCCCAGGGACAGATGAGCATGAGAATGACTGTGTGTGTGTGTGGTGAGGTGGGGGGAGGGTGGGTTCTTCAATAGCCAGCAGCACAAATAAACACATCTAATATAAATTCTACTGGTCTTCGAAACTTTGTCTTGGAGAAGAACCACACTCACATTGTTTTATATTAATAAGGACAAGGAAGGATAGAATGAGAAACTGCACCAAAACCTAGAAACCCCACACTAGTTTTATTATGAATATTTGTAGGAAAAGCAACCAGGCAAATCCTAACATTTACTTTGCACGCTTCAGAAAGTGTTCAAAGTCAGAGAACATGCTAACCTGAAGTGTGGGTGAATCAATAAAGTCAACCTCTTGCTTAAAAAAAAAGCTCTCATCTATCATCAGAAATCTGAAGATTTTATTATCTTTTACATTTTCAAAATACAATGAAATTCATCTTTATATAATCTTTCTTTATACACAAAGGATTTCAAATGCTGATTACTGGAAGACTACAGGAAGCAGTCTGGAAAACAGGAGAAATTATTTTTAGAATGTTTCCGCCACTGGATCACAGGGGTGACTGTGGGGTGGTCCCAGAACCACCATTTCTCTGTTTATAGAATAAAATTAATTCCTACTTTCCCTAGCTCCCTGGGAAGCCATGGGGATGGGGATACCGGCCAAGGCCTCTGAGTCTTTCAGAAGATATAAGGTTCACCCCATGTCCTCAGGGTGAGTAGTTTGGAACAGGTGTTCTAATCAGTAAACTTGCCATCCTGGAGGGCACTTGTTTATACTGAATTCCATTCCTCATGGAAAATGCACTAGAATGCATTAGAATGTCAACTTCATGAGGTCTGACACCTCTATGTCTTTTGTTTATTTTCAACACCTAGAATTGCACCTGGTGTGTGTGTGCTCTAAAATAATCACTGAATGAGTGAACAGATGATATAGTTTCTGTTACTTATATCCTAAATGCAAATGAGAAAATAAAGGCACATAGCAATGGGGGATTCAGGTCACATACAGAATAAACAAGTAGAGTCTCTAAAAGGGTAAAATTGTTATTAAGTTTATGGAACTCTATACTTATACTTATTAACAATATTTCAAACTAGGAGAAGGTGGAGAGTGCAAGGAATCCTGCGCAATAAAAGTTAAAACAATTCTCAGGTCTTCCTCCCAAATTTACTAGTGTTTCTGACACAAGAGGAGCAGAGTCCCTGCTTCCAGAGAAACCACAATGCAAGCCAGGCGGGTGGTATGTGCACCCCCGAGGAAGCCCTGAGGGCCTGGTTTAGCTAAAGCTGGAGGGAAGAACTGACACTGTGCCTGTCTCCAGCAAGAGCCAGGAGTCCCAGGCTCTGGGCTTGTTGCTAAGCACATCTGTTCTTCCCACTGAAGCCAAATGACTGACTAAAAGGCAAGATGGTGAACAGAGCAAAGACATGTGCTCTCTCTTTCTGCAAAGCTCCCATTGAAATTATTCATAATCTGTATTTTTAAAAAACAAAACTCTACCAGCTGTGGGAAACTGAAAGGGTACTATCAGTGGATCAGAAATTATGAGGGATCCCAGAGAATGAAAATATATGAAATCTGAATGACAGGGAAATCAAAGCAAAGAAAATCCAACTGGAGACACCAGAGGTATGAGTGTGTTCTCTCCAGGGAGACCTGCAGAAGCTCAAAGTTAATCAGCAAGGAGGGTAGAAGTTGGGTGCAGGCTGAATTCATGAATATTGTGAATAGCTGAGATGGCTGTTGTCCGCACCCTCTCTCTGTTTCTGCCCTCTGCTTAAACACTGATAACTATTTTCCAGAGAGTTCATGGTTTGCCTAACAAGGGCTTCCCCTGGGAGCACTGGGGCCCAAGAAGGGCAGTGCCCACAGGGAAGCATTTGGAAAGACAGCTCCATCTAGGAATGAAAAGATGAGAGCACTTCACAGCACCACCCTCGCCACCAGAGGAAAGGCCTTACACTGGCAACTTAGGGGACCCAAGGCTTTCTTCTGCCCCCTGCCCATACACTCTCCAGGGAAGTCTGCCCCAAGCGTGTACATTCACCCACACAGTGACCCCAGGCCTAAATACCTGTGCTGGGCACTCATGCCAGGTACCTGTGATAATCAAACTAGCCCTTCATTAGTCAAGGTGACCTGACAACCAAAGATCACCGCATTTGAGACAAACCAAAAACAAGAAAGGAAAAGATGGACCACAGAGGAAAGAGAGGTGCTTCAGCAAACTGACGAGAACTGTAAGATAATTCTAATTAATAATCTTGAGATATTTAAAAGGATTCCAAAAAAAAAAAAATACGTTGTTATTTAAAAAAAAAAAAGAAAAAATATTCTTCCATTATAAAAAATCTCACAGGAAAACATTACATAGGATGAAGAAGATAGCTGTAAGGGCCAATGGATACACATACTGTAAGCTGCTCCTTCTTTTCTTGAAATGTTTTGGTCTTGAAATTCTTCATTCTCTTGACTTTTTCAGTGGCATCTGAGGTCCCCTGGCTGTAGTCACTCACTGGAAAGACAAAGAGTTGAGGACCAAAATAATGCCTTCCTTTCTTTCCCCACATGAAAAGAGCTAGAGTTGACTGCCATGCCCCTCAAGAGGTCAAAAGGATAAAACAACTTTTGTAGAAATTTTATTTGATTGAACCTGGCAGGAAGGACTCCTGGAGCCATTCCTCTCACTCCAGGACCAAAAGATGGCGGGAAGGAGGGGAATAGAAGTGACTACAGTTTTTAGGCCCAAAAGTGCATTCCCCACCTCAATTTATCTCCCCATGCCTGTGAAAGACTTTAAAAGTCTCATCCCAGACTTTAGGGAAACCAGAGGAATAAACTGGCTAGATCATGAAGGACATGTGTTTGGGCAAATGTTAAGCAATTCTGCCCTCCTTCCCAAATCAGTGTGTTCCTGGTCAATGGCTTTAAAATCAGTGGAAGAGTACAACTCACCCAAGCTGGACCTGCTGCCGAACAGCCCAGTACCACCCTCGGTGACACTGCTCAGAAAGTGGTCACTGAAATTCACTGCTTTATTGAAGTAAAGGTTCTGGCCAATGAAAAAAATTCAATCACCATAAATGATGAGGCTGCTACGTCCAATAGAAAGAAAGCTCTCCCAACCTGCTCCTCGTTTTGTTAATGATGGCTCCGTCCTCAAAGACGGTCAGCCCTAAAACTCGGACATCCTTCCCGTGATTCCTTCACCTCATCATGATGTTCTATCCATTTTGCCTCTTAAACAGCTCCTCAGTCTGGCCCCTCCTCTTAGTCACTACAGCTACAGTCCCTCTTCACACACTGGGATCATTACAACATCCTCCCAACAGGTTCCCGCCAGCCCAGCTTCCATGTGGCTGCCCTAGTCACCTCTACACAATTATAAGTAACTGTGTCATTCACCTACTTAAAACCTTTATGTGTCTTGGAATTCAGGTAGCATAATGGGGAGGCTCAAGCTGCAGAGTTTGAATCCTGGTTCAGTCACTTACTAGATTAGGAACCTTGGAAGAGTCAAGTTACTTAACTTTTCTGAGCCTCAATTTACTCACCTATAAATTGGAAATATTATGACCTACCTCAAAGGGATATTGTGAAAGTAAAATAAGGTAAAACAGATGTTTAGGAAATGAGGATAGATGATACATAGGCCAGACCTGGATTCCTATATCTACCTGGACTGATTTCACAGCATGACATCCTGCCCTGTCCTCATGTGGCTGCTTGTTCCTGACATAGGAAACCACCTGCTACTTCCTGAACACTAGAACACACAGGCTAAGAGAAAGCATAGAGTAAACCTGGAGATAATTACTCACATTGTAGATGCTATTGGTGCCCACCCAATTCCCCAGTTCCCCATCCCAGCTGCTGTGTTGGCTACTAACAGCTCACAGCTGACCACCTTCTCCAGCCAACTGCCCTCAGTCGGTGGATGTTGCCTTGCCCTAGAGGTTATGCTCCTCCCCTCCATGCCTCAGCTGGGGACAACTGTGTGGTGTCGTTCACAGTCCAGAGCTCCTCATGGATCAGGCTAAATAAAGCTAGACATTACTTGCAACCACCTGCTCACTCGCCTCCTCTCCTGCCTTTTCTAGTGTCCCTCAAGCCCCTTCTGCTGAAGTTCCTCCCTGACACAAGCTCTGCTCTAGCCACACAACCTAAAACATAGCATTTAGGGCTTGACTTGTTTTAAAGTACTTTCATGTGCATGATTCCATTAGATACACACTGCCTCCCTTTGATTTAGCCAGGGTCATGTAGCTATCCTAATTTTAAGATATTAGCGCCCTGCTGGGCACATGGCCAGGGCCTAATAAATGCTAGTTCTCCTCCTTTGCCTTGCCTTCTTTACCCATCTTCTCAATCCACTGATTATTCTTTTGTGCATTCTGACTTGTGCAATGACCCTAAATCTGCCAATATCAATCAATGATTGTTACACACTTACAGACTGTGATAATGGCCCAGTCACCATAAAGAGGGCAGATCAAGGGAGACGTGGCTGTAAAGTTTGGTTTCTTTTTTATAGGCAAATAGGTCAAGGTATATATGAGCAAACATTTTTGTCAGTATTTCCCCAAATAAGTTGTATCACAGACCTGCCATCAGATATCAGTGAGTATAAATAAACGTGAGACTGCAAGAGCAATCAGGTGGGTAATAATTCCCGTTTTTACTGTATCATTATATGCCTAAAGCTCTCTGAGGCTTACCTCAGTTATTTATCTAATTCTATGAAAAAGCTGGCCTATAGTCAAGTTTCATATTTGAAACTTTTCCCTTTTACAGATAACAGAGAAACATTAAATTGTAAGCCACAATTTACTAGTTCAGCCAATTCTCCAATGAATAATTTCTGAAGGTTTCACTTACCTTGTTTGAGACTTGAACATAATTCAGCCTGATGTTAACTTCATAGCCATCTTCATGGACAGTAGCAGAGATAAGCTTTTAAAAAAGAATTAGAATTCAAAACTGTGGGTATGGAACTCAGTGCCCTGAGCAACAGCAAAGAAATTCTGAGATGTCAAACCATAAATTTAATCAAATATTTAATTAACGCAAAAGAAGGCAGAAAAAGAGAAACAGAGAGACAAAAACTAGATAAAACAGAACACAAATAGCAAAACAACACAAATCCAGGGATATCTATAATTTCATTAATTATAAATGTAATTAGTAAATACCCCCATTTAAAGAGCAGAGACTGCCAGAATGGAAAAAAAGCAAAACACAAATTTATACTCTCTATAAAAAACACTAAGTTTAATCAAGCCACATGTCTGGATGTTATCACCTGGGAATAGGTGGCCTGGGGGCCAGGCCTTGGCAATCAAGGGCCAAGTATCACAGCTGAGCAGCTTTTTCTGTAACCAGAAGGAGGGACTTAGATCAAACAAGGGATCAACAAATCCTTTAAGGATCATATAGCAAATATTTTAGCTTTTGTGGGCCAAGGAGTCTATGTCATGAATACTGAACATTGCCTTTGGAGCACAAAAGCAGCTACAGAAAATGTAAACGAATAAATATAGCTATGATCCAATATTATTTACAAAACTGGTGGCAGTCCAGATTTGCCCCACAGGCCATTTGCCCCACAGGCCATCCAGATTCCGGGATTAGGCCAAAAAATTAATAAACCACCAAGACAGATTATCAAAGAAAACTGAGCAATACTTGACAGTGAAATAACATCAATGTTAGCCTATTTAGTGGCAGAATAGCGGACAGGCTGGGTTTTAAAGGTTCCTTCTAGTCTAATGACAGAGGAACAAGTCTTCTCACAGAGGTGTCTCTTTCTAATGGCAGAGAAAGGACATGGGGCTTGGGATCTGATAGACTTACTTCAACTCACTAGCAGTATAGTTCTAGGCAGGTCACCAAACCTCTCTGAGCCAGTTTTTCTGTGTCAAATGAGTTTGTTCTACTGCAGTGTAAAATAAACCCAAACTCAGTTTCATTAAATAACCTCTATTTTATCATGTTCAGAGATTCCAGTGGGGCCCAGCAGGGATGGCTTGTCATGTGCCATATGGCTAAGGCCTCAGCTGGGAAGACTCAAATGACTAGAGATGACTTCATTTGGGGACTGGAAAGACCTAAAGTCTCATCGGTCATCTGCCTCACTCCTGAACCAGATGACTCAAGGACTGGGTTCATCTGGAGCTGCAGACAAGTGCAACTACATGTGGCTTGGGATTCTCACAGCAGGACAGCTAGGCTCCAGAAAGGAGTATTGGAGGTGAGCATGCCAAGCAAGACCACATGCCC
>NW_006442491.1:4268544-4279417 GCF_000325575.1 Pteropus alecto | reverse complement strand
GGAGTCCCATAGCATCATTTTCAACATATTCTGTTAGTCGAAAGTCACAAGCCCACCCAGATTCAAGGTGAGGGGACACAGTCTCCATCCTTTGAAGGGAAGACTGTTAAAGAACCTGTGGCCATGTTTTAAAAACTGCCGCAATAATAATACTCCAACCTTGCAGTTTTGTTTTGAGGACTAGAGATGATGAACGCAATGCGGATATTGACTGCACTGTTAAACGGTTAAATCTTATGATTACTATTGGTGTTAATACAGCATAGGATTTAAGTGTACCATATGACTAGATTAAACTATTCTGGGTCTTTTAGCTCTGACCATCAGAATTTCCATAGCATGTGACATCTAAAAGCATGAGATGTTCACAATTTACTGTCTTAGGTCAGGTGTCCAGGAGCAGACTCTGAGACAAGGCTCATGTGCAAGTGATTTATTAAAACAGTGCCTGAAGGAGAAGACAGTAA
Organism: Pteropus alecto; assembly: GCF_000325575.1. NCBI lineage: Eukaryota > Metazoa > Chordata > Mammalia > Chiroptera > Pteropodidae > Pteropus > Pteropus alecto. The sequence goes on along the minus strand of NW_006442491.1, from coordinate 4,278,950 downwards.
GGAAGTGTGGAAAGCAGGACAAGAAAGGGAAAGAAGCCAAGCCCAGTGCCATTTCAGGTGAAGCCCATTGGAGTTAACTTCAGCCTGACCCCATGGAATGCCGTGGAGTAGGAGTTCCATTCAGAGTCCACCAACCTTTCCCATCCTGGGTTCAGCAATCAAGGCCCGGAATTCAGGGTTGTTCTGAGTATAAGACCTGAGGTGAGCAGAGATGTGATCCAACTGTTTTCTCCAGTATCCTAAAGAAGAAGAGAAACTCATCTACATGAATAATTCTGAGACTAAGAAAGAAAATGCTGGTGTGGATCATGAGTTCTCAGAGAAGCTGTTCTTCTTTACCGAACTTTGGGATGGTTTTTACTTACTCAACCTCAGTTATGTACTAGAATATCTCACTTTTGTTTCTAGCTTCTTTTATACACATAATTAATCCTAGGATATTCTAGAATCTCAAAAGAAATATTTTGATTGCTGTACATGGAGTCTTTTTCTCTTATTCTTTTAAAATTCTTTTAAACTAACCATATTGAGATATAACATTAATAAAACACACATGTGTATACATCGCAATCAATATGTAGAACATTTTCGTCACTCCCAAAAGTTCCCTTGTGCCTTTTTCCAGTCTACATAGGGTGTTAAAACACACTTGAATTAGTTGCTACCATTTAAAACTTGGGAGATTTCACATGAGTCTAGCTTTCTGGTTTCTCATGTGCAGGTGGCAGATGCCTGAGGCAGAGGGCAGCTGCCCACTTTGAACGGGGCACAGGCCTCCAGTAGGCCAAAACCTGTAGACCCAGCTGTCTCTTTAATCCCTGGTTCTGCCCTGTTGACACTTGAGTCTGCAAGCCTGCATTGGATCCTGCCAATAAGGACACTAAAGTGAGAGCTATCAGGTGGCTTCTGCAAGGTCACCCAGTGTGGTTTCTTGGAAAGAACACATGATTTGGAGGCTATACATGCCTGCATTTAAATCTTAAATTTATCATTTTTTAGATTAGTAAACTTGAGCCAGACACTTAAGTCTTATTAAGCCTTACTTTCCTTACCTATAAAATGGGGCTAAATACCTCTTACCTCATATGTCATTGTGACATTAAATAAGAAAACTTGTCTTAGTTTGAGTTCCCCTGACAGCAAAGCCTGGGCACAGGTAGTTTCTTATGAAGGTGACCCTGGGAAACACAAGTGCTGGAGTAGTGTGAACACCCCAGCACTTCTGAGTTGCACCAGCCCATGGACAGGAAGTTTTCTGCTACTCTGGAGAAAGTCTGAGGCAGCAAAGAGATGTTGTGGCATGTTCAAATGTGAAGGATACTAGCAATGATGCATGACCACCACCTCTGCACTGAAATTGGGTGGGGTGAGAGGATCCGGTGTGGTGCATAACATAAGTCCACTATAAGTAACTGAGATAGCACTACAGATAATCCTGGGCCTAGTACAGTTTCATGCACAGTAGGCATTCATCCCTCAAATACATTTTGAGCACCTACTATGTGCCATGCACTATGCTAGGGCTGGTATATAGGAGTGAAAAAAGTTCTTGCCCTCAAGTAACTTTCATTACAATGGACACAGAGAATACACAAATAAATACACATGCAGGAATATGTTAAGCACAAAGTTCTGTCTGAGCATCTACAATAGATGTACAATTCCAAGATCAAATCCCAACTCTCAACATCAAGAGAGGACTTTTTGAAAAGGATGGGCTGAGAGAGAGGGTCCTTTGGAAATGGTATTGCAAGACCATGAGCCATCCTGTGGGGAGTTAGGTCTGCTCCCTTCCAGCTCAGGCTAAAAGAGGGAGTGTTAAGGGACTGCCTTCTGCTATAGGAAACTGAGGACCTAGTTCTATTATCTATAGCTGCCAAGCAAAACACCCCAGAACTCAGTGGTTTAAAACATCAACCACTTTATTGCTCACATGTCTATGGGTCAAGAATGTGGTCAGTGCTTGGCAGATATGGCTCATCTCTGCTCCACATGGTGTAGGCTGAGCCATCTCAACTGGGGCTGGGGAATCCAAGATTATCTCAGCCACATGGCTAAAGCTTCAGCTAGGATGGGACAAACTACTGGAGGCTGGCTGGGTTGGCTGGCCCTCTCTCTTCATGATTGCTGTCTGCACCTGCTCAAACGCCTGGTGTCTTTGTGTTGGCTGTTATCTGGGTCATCTCTGTGTTCCTCCGTGTGGCATCTGTCCTTCAGTAATCTATCCTGAACTTCTTTACATAGCACTGTCTTCCTAGAGAATAAGAGGAAGCTTCCAGACCTCTTAAGGCCGAAGCCCAGAACTGTGATGGTGTCTCTTCTATGACTTTTTATTGGTTAAAGTAAGTCACAAGACCAGTCCAGATTCCTAAAGAAGGGAAACAGCTTCTTCCTCTTGAGGAGAGGTGTCCCATGTGCATACAGGGATAGGAGGAATCATTCTGGCCATCTCTGCAGACAATCTACCATAGGACTGATATCACACTCATGCCCAGAAGAGCTTAATCAGTCTGCGGATTGGTTTCCAGTTGAGAAATCCAGTGGCAAGAGAAGAGCTGGGAATGATCAACTTCCAGTATGGCAGCCTGAGCTCAGTGGACCCACTCCCCAGTGAAACTACAAAACAAATTACAATTTAAAGTTTCTAGAAATGGTTCTAAGCACGTATAGCAAATAAAGAAGAAAATGTACTAAATGAAGAAAATGTACTAAATGAAGAAAATGTACTAAAACTCAGAACAGGGAGAGTCTGTGATGTTTGAATCATGACCCACTCCTGATCTCCCCTCTCTCAGCTGAACATGATGAAAACTTCACTCCAGATAGGTGAAGGTAAGAACACAGGGCTCCCTCTACTCCCAGATGCCAGCTGGAGAGCTAGAATGTCTTCCCAAGAGGGAAAGAACTTCAGTATTTCTCATTCTGCCCCCAACTAACTGTTGCAGAGACCAAGTTTTGGGTAAGTGTGGTCGAGAGTGGGGGCTCCCATTTTCTGACCAGCCAACTTCCATGAGATGTAGGCTCTACTTTGGGTCTAGTACATTGAGATTATCGGAGTGCAGATCACCCTCATCCTGGCTTATTTCTAAAGCAAAAGTCTCATTCTATAAAATTCAAGTCAAAAAGACCAGAGCCAACAGCTGCACCACCCTCTACTGAGTGCCCAGCTTCTAAAGCAGGAGTCACACTCTGAGACAAACATGTCATTGTCCTCATGAGAGCTCTCTTTTAAAAATGAAGGCAAAATAAAGACATTAACAGAAAAACAAAAACTGAGAGAAATCATTGCTAGCACACCTACCTTAAAAGAAATACTAAAGAAAAATTTTCAGGCTGAAAGCAAATGACTCTGGACAGTAATGTGAACACACACACACACACACACACACACATACACATACTCACTCACTCAAAAAAACAGTACTGGTAAAGGTAACTATGTAATTATAAAAGACTTTACAAATACATATTTCTTTTTCATTTCTTCTCTAAACAAATTTTTAAAGAACTGTTTAAAACAATATGTATATAATTGTAATATTTGGTCTCTAATATATAGAAATATAATTTATTGGCCAATAACAGCACAAAGGAGGTGGCTGAACGAAAAGTTATACTGGGTTAAGGAAATAACTCCAGAAGGTAACTTGAATCCATAAGAATAAATGAAGAGAATTAGAGATGGGAAAAAAAGAAAGCTAATATAACAAAAGCCATAAATATATGATAGATTTTATTTCTTTCATTCTCTTTAAAAGACATAAGGTTATATAAAGTAATAAATATAAGAGTGGTTTGGGGAAAGGTTGTAACATAATATACTATGTATATATAAATAATACCACGAAAATCAGGAAGAAGAAATAGAATTATATAAAAGTAGCATTTCTATATCTCATTGGAATTAAGTTACTATAAATCTGAAGCATATTCTGATAAGATGTATAAGGTAAGACCTAGAGCAGCCACTAAGGTAATAACTGAAAATATATAGGGAAAATCATTAAAGAAATTAAAATATTACATTAAAAACATGTAAAACAAAAGAAAGTAAAGGAAGAATAAAGGAAGAAAAGATACTTAGAAACATTTGGAAAACAAAAAGCAAAATAGAAAACATAAATTCAACTTTATCAATAATAATATTAAATGTGAATGGATTAAACAACCCAATCGAACAACAGATATTGTCAAACCAAATTTAAATCAAGATCCAACTATATACTATTTATGGAAGACATTCTTTAGATTAAAAGATACAGTTAGACTGAAAGTTAAAAGATGGAAAAAGATATATCATGCAAACAGCAACCATAAGAAAACTGAAATGGCTGTACTAATACCAAACGAAATAGATTTTAAGACCAAATAAAATATTACTAGATAAAAAGAGGGATATTTAACATGGTAAAAGGGTCAGGAAGGTATAACAATTATAAACATATATGCAAGCACCTAACAACAGATAACCAAAATATATGAAGCAAAAACTGATGAAAATGAGAAAAATAGACAATTTAATGATAATAGCTGGCCACGTTAATACCCCATTTTCAGAATGGATAGAAACACTAGGCACAAGATCAACAAGAAATAAAACATCTATAAAACATTCATCCCAAAACAGCAGAATAAATATTCTTCTCAAGTGCACAAGAAACATTCCCCAGGACAAACCATTTGTTAGACCATATCAAGTCTCAATTAATTTAAAAGGATTGAAATCATACAAAGTATGTTCCTGCTCACAATAGAACAAAACTAGTAATGAAAAACAAATAAAAATTTGGGGAAAACAAAAATATTTGGAAATTAACACACCGTTGAAAGAAAATGAAAATATAACATACCAAAACTTATGGGATATAGTGAAAGCATTCTCACAAGTAAATGCCAACATTAGAAAAAGAAGAAAGATCTCAAATCAGGACCTGAAACTTTGACCTTCAGAAACTAGAAAAAGAAGAGCTAACTCAACCTAAAGCAAGAAAAAAGAAGGAAATGATGATTAGAATGAAAATTAACAAAATACAGAATAGAAAAACAATAGAGAAAATCAATACAACCAAATATTTACTTTTTGAAAAGTTCAATAAAATCAACAAATCTTTATCTGGACTGACCAAGAAAAAGAGACATGATTCAAATTACTAGAATCAGAAATAAACAGAGGATACTACCACTCGCCTTACTGAGAAAAGATTATGAAGGAATACTACAAACAATTGTATACTAATAAATTAAATTACTCAGATGAAATAGACAAATACATAAACTACAAAACTGACTCGACAAAAAATAGAAACTCTAAAGAGATGGCTCTTTTGTCTTCACTGCCAACACACCATCCAGACTGAGGAAGACCTGGAAACTTCGGGGCCACATAACCCATGCCCATGGCCACATCGGCAAGCACTGGAAGCACACAAGAAGCCAAAGTAATGCTGGTGACACGCATCACCACAACATCAACTTCAACAAATAACACCCAAATTACTTTGGGAAAGTTAGTATGAAGTATTTCCACTTAAAGAGGAACCTGAGCTTCTGCTCATCTGTCAACCTTGATAAACTTGGACCTTGGTCAGTAAGCAGACATGAGTGAGTGCTGCCAAATACAAGAGCGGAGCTGCTCCTATCATTGACGAGGTATGATCAGGCTACTACAAAGTTCTGGGGATAAGAAAGCTCCCAAAGCAGCCTGTCATCATGAAGGTCAAATTCTTCAACAGACGAGCTGAAGAGAAGATTAAGGGTGTTGCGGGAGGACTGTGTCTTGGTAGCTTGAAATCACATGGAGTAAAGTTCATTAAATGCTCACACGTGAAAAAAAAAGGTAAAGAGATTGTATTAGTAATCAAAATTACCCATTAGACAAAGTTCAGACCTAGGTGGCTTCACAGGTGAATTCTATCAAATATTTAAGGAAGTGTTAATATCAATTCTTCGTAAGCACTTTCAAAAAATAAATAAATAAAAGAGAAGAGAAGACTATAGGCCAATATTATGTTGATACTAAAATCCGACAAAGACATCACAAAACAAGAAAACTGAAGACCAATACTTCTTATGAATATAAACACAGAAATCTTCAACAAAATACTAGCAAGCTGGACTCCAACACTGATTAAAAGAGCTATGTACCAAAACCAAGTAAGATTTATCCCAGGAACAAATGGTTGGTTTACAATCTGAAAACCAATTAATGTAAATCAATTAATGATCATCTAAATAGATGCAGATAAAGCATCTGACAAAATCTCAAACCCTTTCATGATTAAAAAAAAAAAAAAACTCAAAAATTAGAAATAGAAGGGGATTTCCTCCATCAGAGAAAGGACGTCTATGAAAAACACAGCTAACATCATACTAATGGTTAAAGACTGGGTGTTTTCCCCTAATATCAGTTACAAGAAAAGGATTCCTGCTCTTACCACTTCTATGTAAGGTTGTACTGGAGATTCTAACCAGGATAATCAGGTAAGAAAATGAAATAAAAGGCATCTAGATAAGAAAGTAAGTAGAACTACATTACTTGTTCTGTACATAGAAAATCCTAGGGAATCTATTAAGGAACAATTAGAACTAATAACTTTGTTCAGCAAAGTTGTAGAATACAAAATCAATATGCAAAATAAACTTGCAATGACTTGCAATGAACAATCCAAAAATAAAATTGGGAAAATGCTTATATTGACAACAGCATCAAAAACAACAAAATACTTAGGAATAAAGTTAACAAAAGAGGTACAAAACCTTTACTCTACAACCTACAAAACACTATTAAAGGAAATTAAAGAAGATTTAAATAATTGAAAATATATCCCATGTTCATGAATTGGAAGACTTAAACTATTGTTAAGACGATAATACTCACCATACTGATCTATAGATTCTATGCAATTCCATTCAGAATTCCAGCTGGCTTCTTTGTGAAAACTAGAAAGCTGATCCTAAAATTCATATAGAAATTCGAGGACCCAGAATAGCCAAAACAATCTTGAAAAAGAAGAATAAAGTCGGAGGACTCACACTTCTCAATTTCAAAACCCACTACAAAGTAATAGCAAATAAAACAGCATGGCTCTGGCATAGAAATAGATATATAGATCAGCACAATTAAATTGAATGTCAAGAAATAAATCCAACGTATCCGTGGCCAACTGATTTTTGACAAGGGTGCCAAGACCATTAACACAGATATAATCATCTCTCCAACAAATGGTACTGGGACAACTGGATAGCTACAAGCAAAATAATGTGGTTTCACACTATATACAAAAATTAATTCAAAATAGACCCTAGACCTAAATATAAAAGCTAATACCATAAAAATCTTAGAAGAAAAGATAGGGGTAAATATTTGTGACCTAGATTTGGCAATAGGTTCTTAGACATGACACTAAAAACCCAAGCAACAACAAAAAATATATATATTTTTTGATATAATTTGACTTAATCAAATTTTAAAACTTTTGTGCTCCATAGGACACTATCAAAAGTTAAAAGACAACCTACAGAAAGGTAGAAAATATTTGCAAATTATGTATCTGATAATAGTCTAATATCCAGAATATATTTTTAAAAAAACTCTTATATCTCAACACAAAAAGATAACCAAACTTAAAAATGGACAAAGGATCTGAATAGACATTTCTCTAAAGAAAATATACAAATGGTCAACAAGCACATAAAAAGATGCTTAATATCATTAGTCATCAGGAAAATACTAATTAAAACCATAATAAAATACCAGTTCACACCTACTAGGATGGCTATGATGAAAAAAAAATGCTGGCAAAGATGTGAAGAAATCAGAACCCTCATACACTGATGGTCAGAATGTAAAATAGTACAGTCACTTCAGAAAACACTCTGGAAGTCCCACAAAAGTTAGACATAATGTTACTATTTGACCCACGTGTACATTGTTTGACCCATAGTGCAATTGCAATATTTGTGTACCCAAGAGAAATGAAAACACATATCCACAGAAAAAACATATACATGAATGTTCACAGTAGTATCATTCATAATAACCAAAAGGTGAACAAAACTCAAATGTCCATCAACTGATAAATGGATCAACGTCAAAAATCTTTACAATAGAATATTATTCAACTATAAAAAAAAGTACTAAACATGCTAAAACATGATGAATGTTCAAACATTATACTAAGTGAAAGAAACCAATCACAAAAGACAATATGTTATGTGCTTCCATTTACATGAAATATCCAAAACAGTTAAATCCATAAAGACAGAAAATAGATTCATGGTTGCCAAGCACTTGGGAGAAAAAACATGGGGAGTGACTGCTTACAGAGAATGGATTTTACTTTTCAGATGATAAAAATGTTCTGGTATAGAGCATGGTGATGGCTGAATAATACATTGTTAATGTACTAAATATTGCTAAACTGCATGTTGTCAAAATGGTAAAAATGGTGAATTGTTATGTGAATTTTACCACACTAAAAAAAGATAATAGCAGATAACAATGACAACACAGACTAACAACATTTCTGTACAAATAGTAGAAATCCATATGTGCTTTATGATTTTCAAACTAGAAAAATGGGGCTTTGAGTCAAAATATCAGAGTAATAAAAGTTTAAGGAAGAGCTATTATTCATACAAATGAAAATTACTTGAAAAAAGAAAAATAAAATAACCGATTTCCTATATATAAAAATAAATGTAAAGGAAGAAAAGTGAAATTTTCTTTCAGAGAAAGAATGAGTTCCCTCCCGACAAGAAAGCATATCTTTTTCCTCACCTCTTCCTGGGCTGATGGCTGTGAGGAGAGGTTTATGGTCACTCATTTTCTCTTGCCTCTGCTTCAGAGAAGTTATTTCCAGTTCCTTTTTTGCTAGTAGCTTGCCAGATGGGTAAAACAGACCCGTGGTCTGTGTACCTACATCCTTCGTAGTCCCCACATCAGGTTTGGGCACAGGAACATTTAGGGACTGCCAGGCAGATCGGGGCTACGAGTAAGGCAAAAACATAAAATATTAGAATATAATTTAATTAATTCTTCATATTACTCACAAAAAACAATTGTAATCATAAGTAAAAGTATCCAAAAAACTGTACTTTGAACTAAAAAGGGCTTTTCGGCTCTTGCCTCCTCTTCTTTGCTTCTGTCTTAGCAACTCCCAGCCCATCCCCTTGGCCATTTACTATCTCAAACTCAGCAGATCAGCTGATGTTCTCTGTCACAAGGCCTGGAAGATATCTACCCTCTTAGTTCTACAATTCAAAAAAAAGCATAGACACTACTACCCTTCCACATCCAACTACTGAGTACTAACATTTTCTGTGAAATGCTCTGCTGCATCTGGACCTTAGGACCTGAGAAGACTACCATGAAAGGCTGTGTAAGTTGTGCACTGCATGAAAGCATTGCACCTAAAGGATACCATTCACCTGGTGGACATGTTATACATTCATGTTCATTAGGATAATTTTTCTAGTAGATGGGAGAAAATGTCTTTCTATCAAAATTAGTATATTGTAATCAATTTCCAATAGATGGCATTCAAGTGTCTTGAGGAAAGAACACATTTGTACAAAGTTGCCATGTAGATCATTGGCAGTCCCAGGACCTATAACCCAATCTGGGTTAAGAAGTTTATGAGCTTCCTAAAAATGAACTCAAAGTTACTGAGTGTATGTGCATTCTTTCCAATAATTATCACTCTTCAAATTCTTCTAATGAAGAGGGAAAAAGAAACCTGAAAAAGTCTTTATTTAGCTTAGAGAAACTCATAAAAGGTTAACGCAAAGCTGGTGAGTGATTAAGTCCTTCTGAAAAAAATCGTGAGAGATTGTCCAGTTGTTATGAATGGCAAAAGCAATTCTATATACTTGATGAAAATTTTCTAAAATATAAAAGAGCTGGGGGGAAAGTTCTTGGTGTTCTACATAAGAAATTCAAGAGAAGAAAAGTACTTTCTCTCCCATGTATTTTAAATCCACTTCTCCCTAGTAACGTTATATCTATGGCCTTGCAAATGCAATTAGACCTCAATCTATTATAGATAAATGCATAGATATTTGATTTCTGAAGAAATCACTTCAGTGTCTAAAACCTAAATTAATTAATTTTATTTACACACCTAGCTGAAAGGCCATGGAAAAGGTCTAAGTGTTTCAGCTCTCTTTTTTTGTCGATTCATAGGGTAGAGTACACAAATTCAGTTACAACCTCCTTTCAGGTGCCAGTTCTTAGTACAGTGGAGGCCTCACCTCAGCAAAAAGCCCAGGTTCTCCAGTAGCTAGAGCCAGTCTGTTATCCACACAAAGTTTTGCTGAGGATTTCATGTAAAGACCACAGGAACCACAGAATCGGGCAGATGGGTGATTGCTGGCCCCACATTTAGGGCAAACAGAGTAACAAGCAG
>NW_006442491.1:4230246-4268523 GCF_000325575.1 Pteropus alecto | reverse complement strand
GGACAGAAAACATTTTTATATTTTCACGAATATTAGAGTTATAATTTTCCTATATAAATTATTCCCACACTATACGATCTCCAGCCATCAAAATAACACATGCTCATACCCTCTGATTCTGCAATTCTACCTTCTAGAATTTATCTTACAGATAGACAAGTACGCAAAAGAAGTATATTCATGACTATTCTCTGCAGGATTGTGGTTTAGAGAAAATAACTGGAAACAACCTAAATTTCCAGCAATAGGGAATGCCTAAATATATCATGATACATACAGACAGTGGAATATTATGAAGCCACTGAAAAGAATGAGGAGGTTACTAACACGATACATCACTAAGTAAAAAGAACTGGATCAGTGTTCATAATAAACTACCAGTTTACTTATTAATGCATTGAATGGCTAAAAGAATACCTCAGAAACTGGATAACGATGATTGCTTCTGGGGAGGGGAGCTGTGGGACTGGGATAAGAAGAAAGACTAACCTTTCATACTAAACCTTTTATATTATTTATATGCAACACTTATTCAAATAAATAATTTTGAGTGTTTTATTAAAAAGGTAGGCAGACCATTCATAAAAGAATAAATACCAATAATCAACAAATGAATGGAAAAGTTTAACCTTAAAGAAGTGCGAATCAAGACAGCAATGAGAGACCATTCTCAATTTAAGAGATTTAATTAATTCAGTCTCTAGATTCTTAGGTAAATAGGTGCTAGCAAATCCCAACAGGTGATTTCTGCTGTGGAAGAGGAGGGGCCTGGCTCTCTCTAGAGCGGTGGTGAGATGCTTGGCACAAAGAGGCTGCTTTTAAATACCCACCGTGGCTCCACACCCGTCACAGAAGCAAGCCCCCTGGCGATCCCAGCGACCACATTTGGAGCAGGAAATGGTCTCCCCTTTCTGAGTGGGCCCAGGAGGAGCTTTATCTCCACTGCACATGGACTGGTGAACACAACAGCATTTACAGGCAGATCAATACCTTATTCTCCAATCCCCCTCCCAATCCAGAAAAGAAAAAAGTCAAAAATCAACATAAGCCCTGGAAATAAGGTATTCCTGCCCCAAAGAAGAAAACTATGATGATCTTCACTAATTAATAAACTACAACAAAGAGCTCACATTCCTTTACAGAAAGTCGATGAAAATGGTGCCTCAAACATCTTGATATTCCTGAGTATCCTTAATACCAAAAAATAGCAAGCTGACTGTTGACTTACTATAACAATATTAATAAAGACTATAAGGAGAGCTGAGCTACCTAAGGTGTCATGATTGAGATTCATCTTCTATGCTCTGGGGTTCTGATTCCACATGGAACTGTGAATTTATTTTCCACTCTCAACACATGAAAAGAATTATTTTATTTTGGGAAGGAGATAAAATTGTTTTGTGAGAATTTCTGATACTTTGTTAGGTAAACTTGGATTAGAATCTTTGTTCCTGCTATCGCCTAGTAAGAGATTTTCTCATTAAATGAATGGGATGATAGTATTCATCATTGCTATACGATCACCTACTATGTGCAGGCACCATTCTGAGCACTGCCCTGTACCCTCACATTAAACTATATGATAAACTTGTAAGGTGGGTGTAATCATCTCTGTTTCACAGAGAGAGAAAATGAGGCACAGAGAGGGTAAGATGCAAAATTTGAACTCAGGCTATGATGTTTATCCATGATTCCATGCGTCCTCTTCAATACAACAGTTTTCTCACAGGTCTGTAATGGAATTTCAGATGGCTAATGGCAATTGAGTATGTAGGAATGGTTAGCACAGGGTCAAGCTCCATATGTCAGCTTCTTTCCCTTCTCATCTTGTTTTCTACCAGATCCTGATTTCTTTCAGGAAAAGGACTATCATTTCACTTTATTTTCCCACTAGCACAGTACCTGGTACCTTGGCACATGGGAGTCATTCAAGTAGTTACTGACTGACTGACTGACTGAATGAATAATTGATTCAGCTAATAACTGAATATATGTACCACCGTACATTCCATGTATAATATTAAGAATATCCATACTGGGGAAAAAGTTTTCTAAGGACAATTTTTCCTCAAAACCAAAAAGTTTTCTAAGGACAATTTTTCCTCAAAGACCAATATTTCCTCAAGACCTGCTTTACTTCAGGTACCCTTCTGTTATCCTAGAACAGATATCTCTCCAGAAAGAGGCCACATCAGCCCACAACACCCACAGAGACTGAGAAGGAAGATCTTTCTTTGTGCATACTTACCCTTACCACATTTCTGTGCAACTAGGGGTGACTCCTGGGGATAAATCAAAAGAGAAACCCCTTGCACAGTTTTGCTTCAACTTAAATTTCAATTTATCCTACTGTTAAAACAGAGTTTTGATAATACTTGCTAACATGGGTTTCTAAATATAAATATAAATATAAATGCACCTACTGTTTAAGTGGATTTTTGAATATAACATTGCTTTAAAGAAAGAACAGTAATCTTACTCTATTCATATTACTGCTGCTAAACAAAGAAAAGACATAAAGCTTCAGACTGAAAATGCATTGTTACTTCAATGGCACTTCAATGATAAATACTCTCATTGTGACATCTAAACTCTGACATACATTCAGAAAAAAATACAATTTTGAAAACAAATTTAATTTTGTAATTGTTCCCGAAATCGTTTTGTTGATAGGTGAGACCCAGAAACAACTACATAACCAACAATTAATAAAATCAATTTAAATCATTTTACTATTTATATAAGAAGCCCAAAATGTCTGAGAAAATAATCTTTTGCTTGTCAATTTACTTAAATCTATCAGGAAGAGCACTCCAAGAATTCTCGAGTTCCACGGTTTCCTTTTTTTATGTTTTCCCAATCTCACTATTTTTTCTCCCTAATGCCTTGGAAAATTATAAAGTCTGAAGCTAGGTTAAGTCAGAGAGATAAACAATTAACAGCCAACAAAAGACTACCCTAGAATTGCAATAGATTTGATTTGCGAATAGATGGGTTTTCTTATTAAATTTGCCAGCTCATTAGCATATTTTTAATCTCAGTTCTGAAAAAGAAATACATATTATGTAACAGAAATCATCTTTTTAAAAAGCTATTCAGATTTTTGTTCTAGTTATGATGGAATAAGATCATACCTAATGACCCCCATACAGAAAACAACTACAAAATCTGCTCATAATACATATAGGAACAGAAGCAGAGAGCCTCTTGAAGCAAGTACACAAGCAGGAGCAAGGGGGTTACACAAAAAGTTAGTTCCCTTTTAGCCTGGGGCTAAGTAAGCGTAGTCCACAAAGTGCATGTGAAGTGGTGGGGAAAGGGAAGTATTTCTGGCTAGGAGAACGAGAAGACTAAAGCTGGGTAATATTTGGCTACTGCAGAGGTAAGAAACTCCCAGAAAGAAGAGACAAGAGGGGATTCTCAAATTCTGTGTACTCACATCTCTTATTGACCCATGAACAATATACATGCACAGAACACTCAAAGCAGCTCAGCCAAAGATGAAATATCTGAACAGAACCCAGACTTCCTGCTCCTCTCCCTCCCACCGAAAAACAATTTTCTTGTTTTCTTAGTATCTTGAGGAATTTTAGATTATATCCTGGCATTATAAATGTTAAGTTGTGGTTCTTCTGGATTTTTACTATTCTCTGATGAGTGCTGAGTTTCTGTGTTTGTTGCTTTGTTTGTTTTATTTTGTTTTGATTTAGCAGGCAATAATACACATGACTAATTTTGGGAACGCACTGCCTAGAATTGAAATGAAATGAAATTGAAATGAAAATTAATTGAGTCCATCTGAGATGATTCAGATGTTGAAATTAGCAACCAGAATTTTAAGGCGTATATTCTTCCCACTATGAATAAAAAGAAGAAGTCTCGGGTGAGAAGTAGAAACAATAAAAAGAGAAACAAATGAAAATAAAATATTTGCAATAAAATATTTACTGGATGCACTGAATGGTAAAAAGGAGATGAAAAAGGGGGTGAACTTGAAGATAGAGCAATATAAATTATACAATATAAAGAGGGAAAAATTTTAATGAACAGAACCTCAGGGATATATTCGATTATATCAAACAATTTAACAGTTATGTACATACAATAAAGAGGTAAAGTAGAAGGTGAGTAGAGCAGAAAAACCATTGAAGAAATCATGGCTTAAAAATTCCCATATTTGATGAAAGACAGAAACTTACAGTTATAAGATGGTCAATGAACATTAATCAGAATAATTGCAGAGAAGCTCACACTGAGGTACATTGTAGCCAAATCTTTAAAAGCCAAGGATAAAAAAGTACATTTTAAAATCAGCAAGAGAAAAATGACATACTACATAGGTGGTAATGTCAATCTGATTAACATCACACTTCTACTCAGAAACCATGGCAAGAGTAGAAATTCTTAAAGTTCTGAAAGAAAGTAACTGTCAACCCAGAATCATACGTCCATCAAAAATACCCTTTGAGAATAAAGGTGAATAAGATCTTTTTATTGGAAAAAAGAAAGCTTAGACATTTCACTACCAGTGGACCTGCACTATAAGAAATGATAAAGAGAATTCTGTCTGAAGGGAAATGATACTGGAGAGAAACCGGGATTCTCAGATAAGGGTGAAGAATATCAGAAACAGTAAGTATCTGTGTAGATACAAAAAAACTAGTTTTTATCTTTTTGCTTTTTATTCTTAATTTCTTTATAAACCATATAATTATTTAAAGCAGAAATCACAACATTCTCATAGAGTTTATAATGTATATAAATGTAACATAAAAGATGGGGGTAAAAGAATATAAACCTATATGGTTGCAAGATTTCTGTATTTTACCTGATGTGTACAATAATAACTAATTAGACTAAAAAGTTTAAGATATATATTTTAATCACTAGGGCAATTACTAAAAAATAATGCCAAGGAATACCACTAAAAAGCCAATAGGAAAATTAAAATGTACTTTAAAAAGTATCCAGAAAACCTAAAGGCAGGAAAGTAGGAACAAAGGAAACAAAACAGATGGGAAAAGTAAAAATCAAAACCCAACTATAGCAATAATTACAATAAATTTTGATGGACTAAACATTCCACTTAAAAGACAGATTGTCACCGTGTATTTTTTAAAACAGAAAAAAAAAGCAACTACATGTAAGTCACAGACAGACCCAACTATATAGGCTAAAAGTAAATATATAGAAAAAATATTCCATTTAAATAATAAATAAATAATAAACAATTATGGTTCTATCAGTACAGGATAAAACAGGTTTTAGGGAAAATGTATGAGATATAAAGAGGAGGTAATTCATAAAGATACAAGTTAAATTCACCAGGAAGACATAATAATCAAAAATGTTTATGTGCCTAACAAAATACATAATGTAAAAAGTGACAGAACTAAAGAGAGACATAAACAATTCCAAAATCAGAGCTGGAGGTTTTAATATCTCTTTCTCAGCATTTGCTAGAACAATTAGACAATGATCAGTGAAGACATATAAAATCTGTGTAATATTATACTTTAACTTAATTGATATTTATAGGATACTATAACCACAATAACAGAACACATATTCTTTTCAAGTGTACCTAGTATGTTTTCAGGTTAGACTATATACTAGCCATAAAACAATTGTCATTAACTTAAAATAACTGAAATCATACAGAGTATGTTCTCTGACCATAAAGGAATTAAATTATAAATCAGTAACAATAAGATAACAAGAGAAACAATATACATTTGGAAATTAAATAACCAATTTACAAATCATAGATCAAAGAAGAAGTCACAGGTTAATTAGAACAAAAATTATGATAAAATATAATAAAATTGAACTGAATTATCATAAAAATACAATTTATATAAATTTCTGGAATGTTGCTAAAGGAATTCTTAGAGATAAATTTAGTTTCTTTTAGAAAAAAAGAAAAACTTTAAACCAATAATCTGAGTTCTTACCTTAAGAAAATAGAAAAATCCTATTAAATTAAACCCAAAGCAAAGAGAAGGAAATAATAAAGAGCAAAACTCAAAAAAGGAAAACCAAAAAAATAAAGAAAATCAATGAACTGGAAGCTAGTTTAATAAAATTTATAACTATCTAGCTGAAGAGAGAGATTGAGGGAGAATAAGGTAGAGAGCGAACACAAATTACAGATATCAGGAATAAAAGGAATAAAAGAAGGAATAACATTACAAATCCCATACAGATTAAAATAGTAAAAAATGGAATATCATGAATAAAATGACTGATAATACCAAATGTTGGTGACAATGTAAAGAAACTGGAACCTTCGTATATTTCTGGTAGGAATGCAAAATAGTGCTACCATTTTAGAAAACTATGGCATTATCTTATAAAATTAAACATGAACCTAGTACCAAGCAATGCTACTCCTAGGTATTTACCCAAGAGAAATGAAAACTATGTCCACACAGACTTTTATGTGAATGTTCGCAACATTATCCATAATAGTCTAAAACTGGAAATGACACAAGTACCCATTAACTAGTAAACAGATCAATTAGTTGTATTACATCCATTCTGTGGAATTGTACTCAATGACTAAAATGGAAAAAATTAATACATGAAACAACATGAATGAACTTCGAAAAAATTGTGTTAAGTGAAAGAAATCAAACATACAAAAAATTTACATACTTCCCTAAAAGGTATAACCACAGTGTCAAAAAAGATCAGAGTTTTCTGGATAGCGATCAGGGGAGGAGCTCAACTGCAAAGGGGTATGAGAAAAAATTTTAAGATAATGGAATCATTCTATATTTTTATCATGGTGGTTAAAATGACTGTATATGATTACCAGCATTCATTAACCTGTATAATTAAAATAGGTGAGTTTGATTGCATATAAATTATACCTCAATAAAGACTGGAACAAAAAAAGAGTTCCTTTAAATCAACTAGTCTCAGACCATCAGTAATTAGATACAACCTTAAACAATATTTTGTCCAACTCCCCTGTTATGGGATGAATTTTATCTCCTCCAAAGAGATTACATATAATCACATATGTAATTCCTACATATGTGATTATTACCTTATTTGGAAACAGAATCTTCACACAGATAAACAGTTAAAATGAGGTCATTATGGTTGGCTTAATCCAATATGACTGGTGTTTTTATAAAAAAAGAGAAATCTGGACACAGAGATAGACACGCACAGACAGAAAACAATGCGAAGACACACAGGGAGAAGTTACTCATGTGACTGGAGTGATGCATCTACAGGCCAAGGGAAGTTTGAGGCTACCAGAACAGAGGCATGGAACAGTACCTACCCAGTGCCCCAGAGAGAGCGTGGCCCGGGCAACACCTTGATTTTGGACTTCTGGCCTCCAGAACTGTGAGATGACAAGTTTCTGTTGTTTAAGCCACTCAGTTTGTGGTGCTTTGTTTCAACAACCCCAGGAACCAATACAACCCCATTTGATACTAACCATGTTGACCACAGTAATTATCACCGGTATGTCCAGTTTCCCAAAGAATCTCTCTGAGATGAGAATAACACCCCCCAAATGGTCAAATATATATATATTTACATGCGTGTGTGTGTGTGTGTGTGTGTGTGTGTGTGTGTGTGTGTGTGTATTTCCCAAAGAAGCAATTTTTTTCCTTCTAAGTTGGCTAGTAAATGCTGACTCCTTTTTGGTGTCATTAGGCCAGGGTAAAGTCACCTATAAGTAATTTTTGAAGCCTCCTCTTCCTCAGAAACATTTTATACACATAAAACAGACCATCTAAACTGAACCCATTTACATTATTAAGTTGCACATACTCCTAGTCTTTCACTTTAAACACTCAACATAGGCTGGTAGGAAACCCAGGAATGGGTGCCCATAGTGTTCTCAGTTTCACAAATCAGCATGGCAGTGTCATTGAAGACACACCTGACTGTAAATGAAATGCGAATAGGTCCACTTCCTCACTGGCTGCTGCCAGCCTTCCAGGCAAAGTTACTAAACGAAATTGTAAGAAATCACCAATTTTACTGAATTCCCTTGAAGTTAAGACTTTGAAAACAATTTTGGATTGGTGAACATATAAAGTCCTCTCCACATTTAGAAATGTTGCTTTCAGTTTACCATGAGAGGCTTCTTTTGCTCTCTCTTTCTCCTCCAACTTCCTCCCTGCTCTGCAGATTATATTCATTCATTACCATTAACATTGAACATTTAGCAGCCACTCAATATAGAAGTAGCACACATAGTCAACCTACCTCTTGCGATGAAGGCAGGGCCCCCTCACAGGTGACACAGTATTTCAGGTGAGCAGGATTCCCTGTGCCACAGGTACGGCAGATTACTTTCTTCTTGAAAACAGAGAATAAAAAATGCATGTTCCTATGAGCAAAGAACTGTATAAAAATCATCAAGTAGTATTTTCAGTCAATCAGCCAGCTATAGACACTATTTCAACGACCAAACTCTGAAATTAGATTGATTTAGGAATTATTACAACATAAAGTATCAGAAGAATGAACATAATTTTAAAAGAAACAAAATGCCAAATGAATAATCTGAAAAAAGTATTCATTTGGCCTTTGGAAGGCAAATTGAATATTTTGCACTGATTACGTATGAGTTACTATTTTTTTAAATGTGAAAAATGTGATAGTAGACTCTCTATCTCTTGGCTTGAACAATGAACAGAAAGGCCTAAGGCCAGCAAAAGCTTATCTATGTGTTTACAAGTAATCTAGTTCTTGGACTGGGGTTTACCCCATGAGGCTTTATATTAAATACGAACTTAGGTTTGTTCTACAGTTTCTCACTTAAGAATGGCAAAGTAGAAAGACTGCCTGTGTTCTCCAGGTGTCCTGAAACTCATGTAGTGTATTTTAAAGCTGGTACAGATAAAGAATACAATCAAGAAAAAAAAAAAAAGCCCCTGAGGTTTTAGTTCCAATGCCACCAGGTAAGCCTGTGAAGCCTGGCCTTTCCAAATCTAGTTAGCTCCACTTCAACAGAAGACTCCAAGGTCTTCCTAGGAAGCTGAGTCAACTTAGGAAATCACAGTTCCCAATCCAGAGAACTCCTAGAGTGCAGATGCTGACTGCCTGCTTTTCAAAATGGCAGAGAATCATACACTTGTTCTCACTGGGTCCTGACACTTGCTGGTTGTAGCTTCAGAGTGACTCAAAGTTTCCACAGCATAATCTGCAATTGCCAAAGCTTTTCTGTGAGATTTAGGGTTGTGATCTTTCTGAAGATGTTACCTCAGAAATTATCTGGTGAAACCCACTGAGAAGTGAAACAAATTTCTTGTCCCTGTGTTAAAAAATACTGAGATCAAATAAAAAGAATCTAGCTAAACAGCTGCAGGAAATACTCTAGAAAGAAAAGATTGCAAACCAAGTAAGACTGCTTCCTTATTAGGTCCAACAGCTTACCCAAGACCCTCAACTTGCAAGGCCCACAATCCAAAATTAGTATGTCCCCACATAGTTATTGTGTGGTGTGTGTGTGTGTTCTGAGAGCACCTGAAATCTACTTTTAGCAAATTTCCAGTACAAAGATGGATATGTTAATTAGCTTGGCTGTAGTAATCATTTCACTATGTATATGTATATCAAAACATCATCACCTTAATATATAAAGTTTTTATTAAAATAAGTAAACAAAAAATTTTAAACCAGCATATCATAACTGCCCAATCCCAACCCTGCCTTGCAAAACTCTTTTTAAATTTTTTTTAATTAATAAACTTTATTTTGCAGAGCAATTTCAGGTTCCCATCAAGTCAGTAGAAATTATATGGGGAGTATATTGGACAGAGAGTTCCAATATACTCCCTGCCCCCACCACACACAACCTTCCCCACTGTTGATGCTCCACACCAATGTGGTACATTTGTTATAACCAGTGAACCTACATCAATACATTGTTATTATCCAAAGTCCAAAGTTTACATTAGGGTTTACTCTTGTCAAATTCTCTTTAAAATCACCCAAATGCAACACTAAAATCCTATGAATAGCTTTCCCTGTCTTCTTCCTTCTAAGATACTAAAGCAGTCATAGTGGTGGTTTATCTTACTGCATCAGGTTCAACCTTGGTCAACAGGTTTCTCTAGTGGTTTTTCTGATGGCTTCTTGACACCATGCCTTGGCTCACTTCCTTGAAGAGCAACAACCATGACCCAGAGATAGAAATAATTTCATATTACAATCACAATACTCACAGATTCATATATGTTCACAGGCATGATTTGGGACTGAGGCCACCATCAGACTGCCTTAATGAGGATGCTAAACATTTATGACAAGAGCTTCAAAAAAAAAAGTCACTACTCTCAACTGCCATCTCATCCACAGCATTTGCAATATATCTAGTTGACTGGTTCCAGACAATTTAGTGAACACAACTTAGTCCTGGTGTAAAATTTTTCCTTACAAAGTAGTTGGAAGATGAGAGCAATTTTCTAATCTCCCAAGTGATAAGCTTTAATTGACACAATGAAATGAAGAATGTTGGAAACAAATTAGCGAGTCATTAGGAACTTAGTTTCAAAGTTGATTTTGTAAGCTGCCAAACTACAGCTCTGCTTGAGGCAGATCTGTGATTACACTGGCTTTAGCCCAAATCATGTGCAGGAGGCTGGGGTCTCATAGGAAGTAACTGTGCCCCAGATGTTGAGTCATCAGATCTTTTTCAGAGTAATGGGTTCGAAAAGATCCCAGACCTAAGCCTCTCAGATTTGAGAAACCCCAAATATGGCTAGAGTCCTGGAGGTAATACCATAAGTGGCTAAAGTCCAAGGGAAACTGAAGATCTCTTACTAAAGGAAAATTTCTCTGTTCTGGTGACAAGGGGGATGCTAATATTAGTTTTCAACTTTAGATAATGGCCAATGGGATGCATTTGTTTAAAAATAAAACAAATCTAAACTTTATGAATATATATTAATATGTTTCTGTTCATCTAGAAAAATACATAGAAGGACACCTAATAAACTGCTATGATTAGTTATTTTGGAGGGGCAGGAGAAATAGAGGTGAGTGGGGAAATTATGTATGTCTTTATCTGTGGAACATTTTATTTGTTAAAAAATTTGGAAAATTTTTAAAAAGTGTAAAATCCTCTTATTTGGAAACATAGACACCTTTGCCAGAGGGTAAAAAGATATTTCTGCTACTGTATCTTCCCATCTTGGTAGGAAAAAAAAAATCTGATAAAGCAAAATTCATTGACAAGTATTGATGAGTATTCCTGGGAGAATGTTTTCTAAAAATCTGTCATCCTTGTAAGATCTGGGAAAGTCACTGGGATGAAGAATTTCAGCCCAAGTTTCCATAGAGGTGTTCTTTTGTGAGTAGAAGCAGCAATACTGATGCCTATCAAAATGAGGCATTTCTCTCCAGGATCAGATGTTATGGTGACAAAAGTCTCTAAAACTCAAGTGTGATTAAAACCTGTCCCTGCTTTCAATCCTTCAAAGCCCAATAGAAAAAATTTGAGCTGTGGACAGTAGAGAAGTCACCATTTCCCACAACCCACAGCTCCCCGACAATTCTGTAGCTCTGCAAAACCAAACTGCTTGCAAAGTTTTGAAGCACATCTTGCAGTTTTCAGTCTCTGTGCACCTTCCTGGAAAGTTCCTTTCTCCTCCACCTCACACACAACACATGCCCATGAGCCACTTCTCTTTGGCCCACCACCTTTCCATCTGGCAAACATTTGTGCCTATACAATTATCTCTTCAAAGCTATCCTTGGCCCTAGCCCCTGTTAAGAGTTAATGAATTCCTCCTCTGTACCACCCCGCCACCATGACCTTCACCTCCACCATGATGAGCAGAGGTACAGGTCACTGGTGCAGCACTGGGGCAGTAGGTCTAGGGTTCAGAGCCCAGAGAATGCAGTGTACAGAGCCCTAGAGAGTGATCCAGGAAGCAGCATGCTAGGAAATGTCACATCAAAAGGTACCTTTCAAAAAGCTCCTCAGTACCTAAGGTCTTGCACTGGAGGTGCAAGGTAGAGCCCAGAGAAATTTGGTGAACATGAAGGAATGTTCATGGCTGCACAATGGTGAGGGATGCCAGCTACCTAGGGCAATGCCCAAGTACCTGTGACTATAGAAGGCCTGCCTAGAGATCTCACTTCTTCCTCAGCTTTCTCTTCTCAATCTTTCTTCTTTAAGAGACCATAAAGTGGGAGTCTAGAAAATTTCTCAGGCTCACACTATTCCCTATGCCATCTTGGCACTTTTGAGAGTTTAGACTTCTTCCAATAAATTCTTAGGGTACAGAATATACTGTGTATATGGTTAAGTTTCCAACCAAAAAAAGAAGAGGTAGTATCAAAAGAAATAAAAATGTTTTGATAAAAGTCACACAATTAAGTGCTTCATTATTGATAGTATAAGATACACACTTGTTGAAGATATGTCTTTGTTAAGAGTGGTGGTAAATCATAACAATCCAATGCTAAAACAAACACAAGGGGAAAACATGGTGCCAATAGAAATGATCATGAGAGTCTCATTTCTGGAAAAAATGATAAAGGCAATACCCTAAATCATTATTTCCTATGATCTTGAGAAAATTAATGTTTCAGAGAGCCCTTTATGGAAGCTGTACCAATTCTAGGAATATTTAGCTAACATAAAGCTTGTTTATTCAGTAAATTCAAAATTCATAATTCCATTTGAAAACTCATCATCAAAAGTTAAACAGGATTGATTTTCTCAATTTCATCTTTGATTTCTTAGTTGGTTTCTTCATTATAAGGTATATTTCTGACTTTGGCCCATCAATAGAATAGAAATAAATTGCAAGTGATCATTTCTTGCTCATAAAAATTCTACTTTAAAAAGGGATTTAATGTTACTAATCACTAAAGAAGTCCTGTATTTATCCTCAATATGGATCCCCAATTAAGAAAACAATTAATTACGTATATCTTCTATCTCCCTGCCTTTCCATAAAATGGGAAGAACTCTGGAATTCAAATATTGAGGGTGGCGTGATATATAGCCTTGGGCTCACAGCCAACCCCTATTCTTCTTATTTTGAATAGTTCAAAGAGTTTGGATGATATAATCTTCAAACATTCTGGGTAAGTAATTAGTAAGAATAGGTTCTGCCGTGATTAACAAAACAGCCAAAATAACAGTAGCTTGAACAAGAGAGAAGTTGATTTCCCTGTCATGTGTAAGAAGTCTGCAGACAAGCTTCCAGGATTGTTTGGTGGCTTCCTGTGGTAACTTTTAAAGTTTCTTAAGATTGAAAATAGTCATCTAACAAAAACGTTAGTAAATTTGTATCTACCTGACTTTGGCCTGGCCAGTTCTTCAAAATCTTCATAGCCTGAGATACTTTGGAACCTTGCACAGTGAAGGAGAGCTTGGATGTGGAAGGAAAAGTGGACTTATCTTTTATAAAATTCAATGTGTTTGTCCATATAGAATCCACGTGGTCATTTTAGGAGTGTTATAGTTCTAATTTTACATTAAGCGCATGAATTTCCCTTCTTACTAAAAATTCTTGCTTTTTTAATCACCCAAATTCTCTATTAAATCTATTTTACTCTCTAGCGATCTGTACTTGAGATTAGAGAGAAGGTGAATGGGACTGTAGCTTGAAAAATGGAGAAAAGATACAGTTGTATGTTCAATAATTCTCTCCCCAAATTTTTCACAGTATATAATTTGTCTAGCAAATTTTCTGAATGTATGCAATGATACTTAACTTATTCATTCATGTGACTACTTCTAATCATTCTTTACTACATAATAGGAACCCATAATCAAATAAAGGAAATAAAAGCATGAAGCCACTTTAAGGACAAGATTAAAAGTCAATATTAATTGCAGTGATCAAATTTAAATATATAAAGAATTGTCTAAGTTAGCTATAGTGCAATTTGTCTTCCAAATCCATGGTCAGGACATTTCTATGTATTCCAGCTGGCAAGTTAAACTCTTGGTCAGCAGCCTTTCTAAAAATTAGAGTGGATTTGTTCACAGATATTAGCTCATCAGTTGTTAGCCAATTCCATTAGTTGAAGAAGACATTTAATTGTTTAAACATTACTTTCTACATATTTTATTCATGTTTTTATGAAATCACTTTTCATTACCTTCAAGCGGAGGCTGGCCTGTGGTTGCAACTGTAGAGCAAGAGCAGCCTCACATACCACACAGATAGGAGTGTTCATGGGCACCAAGCTTCCACATTCTACACATAAGCCTATCTGCACAAAGAAAGAAGTCAAGTTCACCTTGGGATGCAACAGCTTAAGGTATAAGTAGACCTTAGAATGTAAGGTTTAATTTGCTTTTGTAAACAAAATTACTTTTATTCTTATTTTTTCCTTTGAAGAGTAAAAACATGTTTATTGTAAAAAACAGATATGTAAAAAAGAAAAAGAAAAAGAAAAGAAAAAATATCTTCCAGCATGATGGAGGAAGTTGACAAATCCTCTCTCCAAATAGCAATTATAAAGTTGGATAAAACTGTCAAAAACCAATCATTTCAGACTCTGAAAGTCAACCAAAGATGGACAACAAACTGAGAAGTACTGAACTTCAAATAAGAACATTACAAATCTGTGTGGTTCTTATATGGGACCATTCCCATCCTCCTCTAGCTTTATCAGCATGGTACTCCACTAGGGAAAGGCAAGCTGTGAAAACTAGAAGCTTTGTGAGTGCTGACAAACAGGGCTCACTTGATCTGAAGCATTTCTAAGGTGACAATCTCAGTGGCTCCACTATCCTGAGACTGTGGCACTGTTTAAGGCAATCAATGGACCAGTAAGTAGCCCGAAATTTAACAGGGAGTTCCAGGAAGTCAGTCAACTATAGGAGGCTTAATAAGCTCTCCACATACCCTTAGCTTACTGGAGGCTATGTGCATGTATAGCGTAAACCAGAATGGTTCAAGCCACCCACACATCCCTGGCTGCACATGAAGATATAAGAAAGCTCAGCATAAAGTAAAAGCTGGGGCACCCTTGAAAACAACCTGAAGTTGAATGTCCTACCTAGCTCACACATAGGTCTATCAGCAGAGAATGAAAGCCTTACTGGTAAAGGTATTTGAGCACATCTTCTGGCCAATCTTTAGTCGAACACTAAGTAATGCAGACTCGAGGGTGATGCCAGGCTTACAAATAAAAAGTAAAAGAAAAAAAAAATGTCCCAATATTAGTGGCCAGAAATTGCAAGGGAGACAGTCATGAAAGATTTAATCCAAGTGAAAACAAAACGAAACAAAACAAAACAAAAAATAACACTAGGAGAAAAAGTCAAAATCAAGAGTATTTGCAATACATTACCTAAAATGCCTAAATTTTTAAAAATTTTGAGATATGAAAAAAAAAAACCAAGAAAGTATGACCCAAACTCAGGGAAAAAAAAAGTTAATAGAAATTGTTTTTGAGTATCCCCATATGTTAGACTTAGGAGGAAAAGATTTCAAAACAGCTATTACAAAAAAGTTCAAAGAACTAAAGGAAACCATGTTTGAAAAATTAAAGGAAGTTATGATAACAATGATCTGAAAAATAGGGAATCTCAATAAAGAGAATAGAAATTATTCTAAAAGAACCAAGTCAAAACCTGGAGTTGAAAAGTAAATTAATTAAAATGAAAAACAAATTACCAAAGGGATTCAACAGCAAATCAGAGATAGCAGGAGAAACAATCAGTGAGCTTAATTATAGTCCAACAGAAATTTCCCAATCTGAAGAATAGAAATAAAAGATTGAAGAAAACAGACCTCAAGACCTGTGGGACAACATCAAAAATACCAACATACATGTAATGGGAATCCCAGAAAGGGAGAAAGAAAAAGGGTCAGAAAAAGAATTTGAAACAATAATGGCCAAAATCCTCTCACATTTGCAGACAAATATTAATTTGCAGACCCAATAAACTCAATCATCCCCAAGAATGATAAACACAAAGAGATCCACACTGAGACACAGTATTGTCAAACTGTTAAATGTCAGAGACAAAAAAAAAAATCTTAAGAGTAGCAAGAGAAAAAACTATTTATCACATATATAAAAGCCATGGCAGCAGTAAAATAACATATTCAAAGAGCTGAAACTAAAAATAACTTACAAACAGGCATTTTATATCCAGTAAAACTATCCTTCAAAAGTGAAGGTAAAATAAACATTCTAAGATAAACAAAAACAGAGAGAAATAGCTAACAGGCATGCCTTTAGTAGAGGAAGTCCAGCAGACTACAAATAAGTCACACAAGATGATAACCTAAATTCACAATAAAGAAATGAAGAAACGAGAAACAATAATGGCCAAAAATCTCTTACATTTGCAGAAATAATAAGTATGGGGGTAAATACAAATGATTCCATAAACATTTTTTCTCATCTTGAAATGACATAAGATTGTTTAACACTGTACTTTCAGTTTATAACATATACAGATGTAATATATTTGACAATATATAAAAGATATAGAAATGGGGAGGAAAGGGAAATATATTATCGCAAAATTTCTGTATTTTGTTGGATTTAAATTAAGTTATTCTGACATAAACTGTGAGAAATTAAGGTGCATATTGTAATCCCTAGAGCACCTTTAGAAAATAATTTTTAAAATAGTAAAAACAACATAGAAATTAAAATGGCACACTAAAAATTATTTATTTAACACAAAAAAGGCAGCAAAGAATGGCCATAGAAACAGAAAAGACATGAGACAAATAGAAAATAAACAGCAAAATGGCATATGTAAATTCAACCATATCAATAATGACATTTAACGTGAATAGACTAAACACACTCAAAGGGCAAAGATGGACAGACTGGATAAAAAACATAACCAAACTATATGCCGCCTACTAGAGATATGCTCTAGATTCAAAAATACAAATAGGTTGAAAGTAAAATACAGCAAAAGATATGTAATGCAAATAGCAACCATAAGAAATAGCAGGAAAAAAGGGACTTTAAAACAAGAAATATCTCTAGAGACAAAGAGGCATCTTGTGATGATAAAACGGTTAATAAATCAGAAAGATACAGCAATTATAAATTTATATGAACATAACAACAAATATCCAGAATACATGAAGCAAAAACTATGAGTCACACTTCAAGTAAGACTCCATCTATCACCTGATCACTCTAAGCCCCAGTTTTTACTGGTGGACCATAGTGGTATTTTGGATCTTCAAAAATTAGCATCAGTTCAGAGCCAGTATCTAGTAATCCCCCAAAGGTTTGGGCATTTCCTTTTTGCCAGTGCATAGTCACTCTAGTGATGGCAACAAGTCCCTTTGCAAAGGCTTCGAGAAAGATTTATGATATGTACTTGCAATGTCACAGTGTGCATCTATCTGTCCCTCTACTTGCTGGGTCCATACTAAAGGAGATTTGGTCTCCTTCAATTAAGGTGCTCTGGGTTTGTGAATTGACTTAGGTCTGGAAACTGGGTAACAGACTGGATGTTCCACTGTGTGACTCAAGTCTGGTTTTTGACTATAAGACCTAGTGATGTTTTAAAAAGTATTATTATATAGACCAAGCAAGAAATACACTGATTTCATTCCTAGGAACAACATGATCAGATTCTGATTACTGATATGTCACTGCTATCCTGTACAGTAGATGTGCCCATCTTGTCTTTGGCAGTTAAGTGCTGCTACTTGACCTCTGCTACTCTGGAATCCTATTGGCCCCAGTGAAATCAGGGGGCCCATCTCAATGGCAGCATCCCCTCCATGATTATGTCTGGCCTACATGGGAAAGCAGACACAGAACTTTTCAAGGATACAGGTGCTCCTTTCACTAATTAATCCCTGAATACCTTAGTGATGGATGTATCCTCTGGGCCTTCTTGTGAAATTTAGGTCAGATTTGGGGAGTACAGGGCACACATGATAAAGCTACTCTAACATTCCTATCTTCCTTCACATAATGCTAGGGAAGTTCTCATATCTCAGTCTCACTAAACACAGGCCACTATTGGGTCCAAGTTTTAGTCAGCCAACCAAAAAAGCAGTTAGAGCCACCTCCAGCTGCATCCGCTAACACATTAAATCCAGACTCTATGGATAGTGCACGCATATCAATGAATTTGGCCCAATTTAATGTTATAATCTGCCCTCATTTAAAATCCACTTCTCCAACCTGTTCATCAAGATTCTGCCAATATATGTTAGCAAAATTGTGTTCTTTTCACGTGTAAGCTATTTTCTCTTGGGTCACAGTGTGCATCTATCTATTCCCTCTACAGCATGGTAGAAATACCAAAGGGTACACGTGGTGGGTCTTGAGGAGAATAAGCATCCCCTTTCAAGGTATCAGCCCCAGGTGACGTTATCACAGAGCTTTCAAGCAAAAGAAGGCCAATATCCTCAGATAGGAGGGCAAGCTACATCCACTGGTAAGGAGGCTCAAAGTGACTTAAGGGTTCAAGATTATCGGTTTTATCTGGGTCCAACCTGAGATCTCCATTCCAAGTTTCAGAATCTCATTCCTTCCTACTTTATGTCCTATCACATAAGAAACTTGGTGATAGCATGAATTCAGCTGATGTTATAGTTCACCAACATATAAACTTAAATATTCAGGTCAGCAGTATAATGCTGGAACTATAAGAATAGGTTATTTTGTGGCAGTCATGGGAGCTCCCTGGCTCTCAGACTAAGATCTAAAGGTCCTGTGCTTATTGGTTTCTGTGAATGCTCCCATGTACCAAAGAGGATCCATCCCACACCATAGTCCTTGAAGTCATCATTGCTGTTATAACAGTCAAGGGCAGCAGCTACCCAACTACTCAAGATTCTTGCTTCAGCTGGCACTTCATCACTATCAGCCACATGTGATAGCTTGATTAGTTGTGATGCCACTTCAGGCTATGGATTACTAGCATCTCGTTTCCCATTGACAAGGAGCTCAGCACTGTTCTCTAGCAAAGAAAAGGATCAAATCACTTCCAAAACCTTATCTTTGCAGGTCTATTTCCTAGGGCTACTCTTGGTACCAATTCTGTATAAGTAAGAGTCCAGACAGGAGACAGAAACCACAAAGTATTTCAACAGGGAAAGTTTAATATAAATAATTAGTAACTAGAAACAGAGGATTAACTACCAATGAATAAAGCAAGCTCTAAAGAATACAGGAATATCCAATAGGGAGCAGTCACTACCTTTATGGCTGAGGCAGAGAACTCAAAGAGGGTCAAATTTAGAAGAGGCATTTACTAAAGTGGCATCACCCACTGGACAGTCGGGTTCACTGAGGTGACACACAACAGAGCTGTCAAGTAAAAACTGCCCACTGGGGTCATATGAAAATTATTAGGGATCTCTCTCTCGGGGAAGCTGGTAGAATATGCTGGGAAGCCACATGCTGGAATTTGCTGGGAAACTGCCCAGTGGGATACCTGAGACTATCTGAGAAGCTGGCTAGGGTGCCAGTGGGACTCAACGGGAGCTGTTTATGGGATGCCACTGAAATTCACTGGGGTTCAGCACAACTAGGTGTCCTGTAGGTTAGCTGAGCACCATCAAAACAAAAAGAGAGAAAAGCATACCAGACCATGGAAAGATGGCAAGCCCATTCTCCTACAGTGTCTTCCCACAACAATGTCCATCTACTGACAGAAATGAACATCAAGCCAGCTGGTGAAGGAAAAATGTTTAAGGTACCACAAGGCAGGGCAATGAAAGGTGGATCTGGAGTTGAGAGGCACACCTCTGCATCTCTCTAAGGAGACTGAGTGTCTTGGGTCCAGGATCCTGGGAGCAGTATCTACCCTTTTGAATCTCAGAAACTCAGCTCAGTGTAGAACACAATAAGAGCTCAGTAAATAATTTAAATTATAAAGCTGTTTACATATTATAGCATATTAATAAGTATAATTTGGGGGGCAGTATAAATGTTTCAAAGTTCATCATTTTAAATATTTATAATCTCTGATAATCCTTTCTGCCTGTGAAAACAAAGTTCTGAAAGTCTGTTTTCAGGCCAGTAAAAATAATTTTGATATTGTACCAGTGAATATAAAAAGGAAAAATTCAAACCAGTGGAACCGGTTCATATTTTATTTGCTGTATTATCTTTTTCAAGGAGTTCAAAATATATCATAGAAGTAAATTAAATAATAACATGCCCATTTAGAATCTGACCCCTTGCTTGAAGTCATAATTCAATTCTAAAACTCTGGACTTTGAACTCACTGAATTAGTGACTTTTTCTTAGTGACTGTCTTTTTTGTATGGTCATTTTCCACTCAACTTCACAGATCCTTTTATTTCATTTTGTAAACCCTAGTTAAAAAAATATATATATATCAAGTGCATAAGAGATGAACACATATTAGTGAAGGCTTTGATTTTCGGTAAGCCAAGTATGCTTTCTAACTAACTACAAACTTAATGGTAAGATAATATCAATTATTATCTATCTTAGCCAAAACTTTAAATTTAGATACACTGATCAGTCTATAGCCTATATAAACAGCTGCTTTGGACAGAATGATGTATCTTATGGATATACAGACTTGTAATTAGTATTTGTCATTTATTTCTAGAATATATTTCCTTACTGTGTCTAAGTTATGAACAGAAATATTATATGAGTAGCAAACATGTATTTATCCAAGCATGCATCATTACAACAATAAGATTTTAGTCTCTTTATGAGCCTGTGCTTCTACAAGGTCACACAAAAGAAATAGCAAATAAGTTTTTTTATTTCTAAATAGGAGTCTGGATAGTAAGAAATTAATCTGCTAGTAAGTTTTTGCAACACGTATTTATGTTTGTAGTTTGTGTATACCAAGTACTGTGCTATTGCTGCAAATAAAGAAGAGATAAACTAATTTTAAAAGATTTTAAGGATTCTGCTGCTCACCTGAGCTCCTTCTGGGGGTGGGAGACGATAGCCATATATGGGTGGGACAGGTGAGCCACATTCTTGACAGAAGCGAGCAAAGGGATCAGATGGACGGGTGGCAAGGCAGTGGGCACACCTACAACAAAAGAGGTTCCTGATTGGCCATGTTCTGATGGATTTACATTAAAAAGTCAGGTGAATATCTAAAAGTGTTCAAACTTTTTTTTTTTTAGATTCTCTTGATTTTTTTTTAATTAAATTTATTGGGGGTAACGTTGGTTAATACAATCATATAATTTTCAGGTGTACATTATCATTTAACATCTATATATTCTATTGTGTGTTTACCACCCAAAGTCCAGTTTCCTTCAGCTACCATATATTTGATTCCCTTTACCCATTTCACCCTCCCCCTCACCCCTATATTTGACCCCCTTTATCCTGTCTACCTCTCAAATAAAATAACCAAAAGAAGAATACTCTCAAAGGCTATGGAACAATATCAAGATAGAAGATGCCTCTCTAGTCATTTTATCACAAAGTGGCCTCATGGCTGGAACCAATGGTGCCCTTCACCTGTAGGCTAGGCCTATCTCACTTCTTGACTGCAGCCAAAGTTCATCAATAGCTTTGATCCCACTTCTTAGTAGGGCTCTGGCTCATTCTATCACATTGGATTTGACATGTGAGAGTGAACCTTGGGAATTACAGTAATGTCTGCATTGCATTTTCCTGACTTCCTACCTGAGCTTTTGTGACCAGTCTGTGTGACACTCTGGAGGGTCACTGTCAGGCAGGCCCTGTCTTTGCCTTCACTCACCTGGGTAGAGTCCCAAGGCTTTGCCCCAGCAATATCCGACCTAATTTCTTAGGCAACTGGATTCCATCAATTAGTCCTCACCCATCTACCTGGTTCTGGATATCAGCCAAGTGAAAGCATTGACAAAATTCAACATCTTTTCATGATTAATAAAAAATTCCATAAACTAGGAACAAGAGGAAACATCCTCAACCTGATAAAGACCACATCATACTCAATGGTAACATCATACTCAATGGTAAAAGACTGAAAGCTTTTCCCCTAAGATCAAGACTAATACAAGGATAGCAATATAGTATTGGAAGTTCTAGCCAGAGCAATTAGGCAAGAAAAGAGATAAAAGGAAGAAGTTAAGTTATCTCTGTTCACCAATATGATGATCTTATATGTAGAAAATCTGAGAGAATATACATAGGTAAACTGTTAGAGCTAATAAATGAATTCAGCAAAGTGGTAGAGTAAAAAAAAAAAACACAAAAATGTGACATATTCCTATGAACAATTCCATTTATAATAGCATCAGAAAAAATAACATACATTGGAATAAATTTAACCAAGAAGTTAAAGACTTGTACAATAAAAACTACAGAATTTCTCTGAAAGAAATTAAAGAAGACATAAATAAAAGACATCCTGTGTTCATGAATCAGAAGACTTAATACTGTTAAGATGAAAATACTACCCAAAGCATTTTAAAGATTCAATGCAATCCCTATTAAACTCCCAATGATTTTTTTTGCAAAAAGAAAAACTCATCCTAAATTCATATGGAATCTCAAGGAACCTTGAATAGTCAAAACAGTCTTTAAAAATAACAACAACATTGGAGGATTCATACTTCCTGATTTCAAAATTTGCTGCAAAACTAATAAAAGCAGTGTTGTTCTAGCATAAGGACAGACATAAAGACAATTAGAATAGAATAGAGAGCCTAGAAATAAACCTTTGCAATTATGGCCAAATGATTTTTGACAAGGGTGCCAACATCATTCAATGGGGAAAGGACCCTCTTTCCAACACGGGTACTGGGAAAACTGGATATCCATGTGCAAAAACATGAAGTTGGAATCTTATATTACAACATATACAAAAGTTAACTCAAAATGGTCAAAGGCATAAATATAAGAGATAAATCTATAAATCTCTTAGAAGAACACATAAAGGACAAGCTTCATGACATTGGATATGGCAACAGCCTCATGGATATGATACCAAAAGCATAGGCAAGAAAAGAAAAAATAGATAAATGACCATCAAGAGTTAAAACTCTGCATATCAAAAGATACTATCATGGGAGTGAAAAGACAATCTACAAATGGGAGAAAATATTTCCAAATCGTATATCTGATAAGGGATTAATTTCCAGAATATATAAAGAACTCCTATAATTCAACAACAAAAACAAACAACCCATTTAAAAAATTGACAAAAGACCTGAATAGACATTTCTCCAAAGAAGACATACAAATGGCCAAGAAGTACATTGAAATCAAAATCACAGTAAGATGCTACTTATACTCATTAGGATGGCTATCATCAGAAAAATAGAAAATATGTATTGGCAAGGATGTGGAAAAATTAAAACTCTTGTGCATTTCTGGTGAAATGTAAAATGATGTAGCTGCTATAAAAACAGTTCAGCAGTTCCTCACAAAGCTAGACATATACCATATAATTCAGAAATTCTACTCTTAGGTCAATATACAAATGAATTGAAGGCAGGGACTCAAAACAGATAATTGTACACCAATGTTCATAACAGCATTATTCACAATAGTCAAAAGGTGGAAACAACTCAAATATCCATCAACAGATAAATGAATAAACAAGATGTGGTATATATATACAATGGACTATTACTTATCTTTAATAAAGAATATAATTCTGATACATGCTAAAATATTAATGAACCTTGAAAATACTATGCTAAGTGAAATAAATCAGTCACATAATTACAAGTATTATCTGATTCCACTTATATGAGGTAATTAGAATAGGCAAATTCATAGAAACAGAAAGTAGAATAGAGGTTATCAGGGGCTGCAGAGGATAATGGGGAGTTATTGTTTAAGGGGAACCATCATTCTATTTAGAATGATGAAAAAGTTCTAGAAATAAATAGTGGTGATGGTTGTACAACATTGTGAATGTACTTAATGATACTAAATCTTACACTTAAAATGGTTAAAATGATAAATTTTACTTATGCATATTTTACCACAATAAAAAAGGTATAAAGGATCTAAAAAATAATTGATTATATGAAATAAAAGTAATAATGTATTGTGGGGTTCATAATATTTGTAAAAGTAAAATATATGACCACAGACCATAGTGGCGCAAAGGCTATTGGTATTCAGTTACTGGAAATATCTGTCATAAGGTTCCTGTGCTGTATATGAAGTAGTACAATACCACTTGAAGATAAACTGTGATAAGTTAAAAAGGTATGTATATTACAAACCCTAGAGCAACTACTAAAAAGTTATAGCTAATAAACCAACAAAAAAAGATAAAATACAATCATAAAACATACCCAATTACTCCAAAAGAAGGCAGAAAATAAAAGGCAACAAAGCATAGGTATGACAAACAAAACAAATTCATGATGGCTGATTTAAATTCAAACATATCAATAATCAGAATAAATATAAATACTCAATACATCTAGTAAAATGCAGAGATTGTCAGATATGATTTTTAACAAAACAAAACCTAACTACATGCTGTTTTTTAAAAACTAAATTTATAAGGAGATACAAATAGGTTAAAAGCAAAAGGACTAAAGATATATCATGCAAACACTAATCTTAAGGAGTGACTATATTAATAGCAGACAAAATAGATTTCTGACCAAAGAATATTACCAGGGTTAAACAAGGTTATTTTATAAGGATAAAAGGGTCAATTCAGCAAGAGGACATAAAAATCCAACAGATTTATCACTTAATAATAGAACTTTAAGTACATGAAACAAAAACTAATAGAAATGTAATAAGTAGACAAATTCACAATTATAATCATAGATTTCAATATAACTTTCTCAATTGATGAAACAACAGACAGAAAATCAATAAAGATAGAGATCTTTTAAATACTCTCAACCAATTTAATCTAATTGACATTTATAGAACACTCATCCTAGCAAAATAAATTATTTTCAAATGCACATGAAACATTTACCAATCAGATCATACAATATATGTTCTCTGACCAAATACGAATTAAATTTTAAATAAGCATCAGAAAATAGAAGGAAAGTCCCCAAATATTGGAAAATTTAACATAATACTTCTAAATAACCCATGGGTCAAAAAGAACAAGGATAGTTAGAAACAGTTTAAAATGAATTAAAATTAAAACAAAATGTATCAAATTTGGGGGCTTCAACTAAAGCAGTACTCAGGAGGAAATGCCTATAGTAGAAAAGAAGAAAGGCTACAATGAGATGGCTTCATCTTCCACATTAAAGAATTTAGAAAAAGAATCTCAAATGAAACTCAAGTTTCATGCAAAAAGAAATAGATAAGCCTAAATAGACATATCTATTAAAGAAACTGAATGTATTTTTAAAACCATCCTTAAAAGAAAACTCTGAACCCCAGTGAATACTACCAAACATGTAAGAAAGAAATAATACCAATTCTACATAAACTTTCAGAAAATAGAATAAGGCAAAATACTTTCCAACTCATTTTATGAAACCAGAATTATCTTGATACTAAAACCAGACAAAGACATGATAAGACAAAAAAATTATACAGCAATACCTCAAGAAAATTCTGCAGCTAATATCATCTTTAATATCAAGAATAGAAATAGAATACTTCCTCCTTCAGAACAGGAATAAGGCAAGGAGGTCTGCTCTTACCATGTCTATTACAAATTTACTGGAGGTTCTAGCCAATATAATAGGTCAAGAAAAAAAAAAAGGGCTCTATATAGGAAATGGAGTAAAACAACTGTCTATCAAAAGAGCTGAAAGAATAGTGGATTTTGTAAGATTCCAGGATATATTGTCATAGCTCAAAAATCAATTGTATTTTATATTCTAGCAATAAATAATCATAAATTTAAATTTTAAAAGCAGTACCATTTATAATAGCATCAAAAAATGTGAAATACTTAGGGATAGATTTGACATAAGGTATGTAAAGCCTGTGCACTGAAAACTACACACTGCTGAAAGACATTAAGGAAGAACTAAATAATGATGAGATATACCATTTTCCTAGACTCTAAAGATTCAAAATTGTTATGTCAATTTTCCTTAAATATATAAGTTTAATGCAACCCAAATCAAAATTCTAGCAGACATTTTATAGATGTTGACAAGCCAATTTTAAAATTTATTTGAAAAGGGAAAGGACCTAAAAGAGCCATAACAGTTGTAAGTTAAGAACAAAGCTGGAGAATTTACAATACTTGGTTTTGAGATCTATTATAAAGCTATATAGTAATCAAGGCAATGTGGTAGTAAATAAATATAGACAATCATCAATGGACCAGATTATAGAGTCCAGAAACAGATTCACATACAAATATCATCAATTGCTTTTAAATATTCCAAATGTAATCAATGGGGAAAGGATCATCTTTTCTGGATTAAACGGATATTCTTATGCAAAAACATGAACCTGAACCCTTACCTCACACCACATATGAAATCAACCAAATATGGATCGTAGACCGAAATGTAAGGGATAAAACTTTGAGAAGAAAACATAGAAGAAAATCTTAGTGAATGGGATATGTCTTAGGTTTAGGAAAGATTTTTTAAATATGTCAAAATAAGTAGGAAATATAAAAGAAAAATAAATACATTAGATCTCATCAAAAGTAAATACTTTAGCTCTTTAGAAAAAAAAATTTCATAAGAAAATAAAAAGCCAAGGACTGGGAGAACATGTTTGCAAGGCATATATCTAATAAAATAAAACACGTATAATTCTATAATGAGAAGATACAAAATCCAATTTTTAAAAAGGATAAAAATTTTGAACAGGCACTTTCCCATAGAAGATGTATGAACAGCAAATAAGCACATTAAAAGATGTTCAAAAACATTAGCCACTAGAAAAATGCAAATTAAAACCATCCTACTAGAATGGACAAAAACAAAAAATAAAAGTGTCAGTTAGGATGTAGAGGAACTGTAACTCTCATACATTGCTGGTGGGAATGTAAAATGGTACACTCTTTTAAAAAACAGTTTGACAGGTTTTTTTTTTTTACTAGTTTCAAGTATATAGTACATTGGTTAGACATTTATATAGTTTATAAAACGATCCCCCAATTGCTCTTTCTCTCCTCTGGCTCTCTTCCTAGCCAATATTTTAATGCTAACTACATTCCCTATGCTGTGCTCCCCACCCCTGTGACCATCTATCAACTACGAATTTGTACTTCTTTAACCCTTCACTCCATTTTCCCAGCCCCCTAATCCCCTTCCCCTATCCTCCATCCGTCACCAGATGGTCCTCTATATTTTGAGTCTGTTTTTGATTAGTTTGTTCTTTTTGTTCCTTAGATTCCACATATAAGTGAAATCATATGGTGTTTATCTTTGACTTATTTCACTCAGCATAATAACATCTAGGTGACAGTTTTTTTTTTTTTAAGTTAAACAATGACCCTGTCATTCCACTGCTAGGTATTTACCTCAGTGAAATGAAAGTATCTGTGTACAGGATGACTTGTGTACAAATGTTCACAGCAGCTTTATCTGTATCAGCCAAAAACTGGAAACAACCCTGATGTCCATCAATAGGTAACTGGATAGACAAATTGTGATATATTCATACAATGGAATGCTATTCAGCAATAAAAAGAAATAAATGTTTGATACATGCAAGAACATGAGCAAATCTCAAAATAATTAGGCTAAGTGAAAGATGCCTGGCAAAAAAAAAGAGTATATCCTAAATCATTCCATTTACATATGGAATCAAATTCAAACTAAGCTATAGTGACAAGAAGCTGATCAATAGTTGCCTTGGGATAAGGAGGTATACAAGTGAAGAATTTCAAAAGGGTACAATGTCGGAAACTTTGGGAAATGATAGATTTGCTCATTTTCTTGACTGTGATCATAGTTTCAAGGTTATATACATATGTCAGTTTAACTCATTAAATAAGTATAGTTTATTATATGCCAATTATTTCTTTAAAATCTGTAAAAACTTAATTAAAAAAGTTTGTAGTGGGCAAACACCATTATTATATCCCATCGTTAAATGCTTTTTGACCACAATGTGTCTTAGGAGGATTTAAGAAATAATGAAGAGAATGAGATACTTACTTGAGAAAGTCTGTCTCTCTTTGAATTCTCATAATCTCTGTGCTTGTCAAATTCTTCTGGCCAGCTATGTGTGCAAAGCTAGGGAACTAAAATTAAGAATATAAGAGAATCCTGGTAAAAGCTGTCATACAATAAAATTTCATTAACAAGTCATTTTAATGTTTGTCTTATATCCAGCATTCATCCTTTAAAAACCATGATGGGAGCTGGGGGATGTCATAAGTAATGTTTACCTTAGTACCCAACAGTAAAAAATTAAGTGCAATCTATAATCAGATATGTGTATTTTATTAAATACACGAGTTTACAAGAAACAATATCTGAATTAACCAGCAGACAAACCAGATTTTAGAATTTAAAAACCTAAGTTAGCATCCATTTTTCTCAAAAATTATATCCCTAAGAAACTCAAAAGGACCCACCTAAAAGAACAAATGCAGCAACTGTCTCCTATTATACACATTTAACTCATTTTGACATATTTTTATTTGAGCATCCACTTTGTACCAGGCACTGTGTTTGATACAAAGAAGGGTCAAAAATAAATATTATAGTCCATGGCCTATTCTGGGACTGAGGTGGTTTGATGTGGTCTATTGGTCCAAATGGTAAAAGAATGAGACAGAAAGGTTGAAGAAAGAACGTGAAGGAGAAAAGCTAACACTGAAGAGTCTGCTAGTAATAAAATATGCCTGACATTGTGTAGCCATTATCCCCTTGACCTTTCACAATGACCTTATGAGGTAGGTAATTTTCAAAACATTTTCTTTTGATAATTTCAAATTTACAGAAAAATTGCAAGGGTTGTACAAATAACTCTTGTATAATAGGTCTGACCAATTGTTCACGTTACCATTTTGCCCCAAGTGTTTTCATTCTCTGTCTCTCACTGAATCATGGAGAATAACCTGCAATTATGATGCCATCTCTAAATAATTCAGCATGCATTTCCTACAAACAATGATGTCCTCTTACACAACAGTGCAATTATCAAAACCAGAAATGTCAATAGTGATATAATACTATTATTTAACCCATAGATCTTTATTCAGATTTTATTAATTGTGCCAATGATGTCACAGCTATATTTTTTTCTTGGTCTAGGATTCAGTCTAGTATCACACTTTGCATTTAGTTGTCATGTCTCTTTTAATCTGGAATAGGTCCTCAGTCTGTCTTTATCTTTCATGATGTCGAAATTTTGAAGAGTAACAGGTCAGTTAATTTGTAGAATCTCCTTGATTTGGTTTTGTTTCATGTTTCCTTGCGATTGGATTCAGTCATATATTTTGGTACAAATACCAGAGAAATAATATTGAGTCCATCTTAGTGTATCATATCAACAGATACTTACATTTCCCATTTTTGAGATGAAGAGGCTGAGGCTCAGAAAGTCTAAGTCACATGCTTGAGGTCACATCAACAGTATGAGTACAATCTCATGTACTCAGGCCTATCTGACCCCAGTAGCCTTCCTGTCTAAACAATGCCCGTGGGGTGGGCTTAAGACTCCAGACTACGCTGCAGGCAGTGGGGATCAGTCAAAGTTTTTTAGTTGCTTTTGTGTCAGATCCAACATGGCCTAGACCAGAAGTCGTAAAGTGGTGGCCTACTGGCCAAAATTGGCCTGCCACTGAGTTTTATTTGGCCCAGATATACAAATTTTGAAGTGACTGCTAAATTTTAAAATCAGGTTATAACACATAAAGATGCAGGTTTCTGGCTTCTGCTGTAAATTCCTCAGATGTGGCAACACTGAGCCTGCAGGCCCTCTTGTCAAAGGTTGGCTGGAGCTGAGTAGAGATTACCCCTTTAGCTGGCAGGGGCATTCCACCTGGCCAGAGAACCCCCAAATCTTATGCCCCAACACTAAAGCCAGGTGACACTGTCATTTACCTTCCACCCAGGCTGTCTCTCGCATTTACTCTGCTGCCTGGCCCTTGCTGGTGCCCCCAGACCAGATGCTTAGCTCAGAGACATCTTGTCTCCCTGATGGTTATCAAGATGTTGTAACACCTATCAGCATCATTAATTCTGATGTTTGCTGAAGTATGCTTCCAATGGGATTGGGCTGGAATCTTGAGAAGAATCTCTTAACAATATGGAAAAAAAATAGTGGAAGATAAAGTTTTGTGGTCCTTTTCTGGCCTCTTTGACCCTCTAAACTCCAGTCAAATTCCCCCAACTTGTCCCCATGTTCCCAGGTTTTTGGATTCTGAGTCTTGAAATCTTTACATATTGGTTTACTCTATCTTTTCCTTGGAAACAACAATTCTTAAATAACTAGGTATGTAAGGTCACCCAAATATCCCTAACAGAAAAAATAATTATTTCTAGATATATTAATTAAGGTCATGTGAGACTGCTTTTTTGAAAATTGTTATGACTGTGTTTAGTCATATACCATTCATTCTTCAAAATGATACTTTTTAAACCTCAGAAGCAGTATTCTTATTTGGGCGACACCAGCAAGCATTGCTCACAGAAATTGCGTGTGCTCATTAGTCTGCCTGGTAACCAGGTAATCATTTACTCCAGAAAACTGGGAAGGGCAATATTCTATTGTAGGAATGGTTGTCTTTTTGTTTAGTGGTGTTTACAGGAAGGTTTTTTTAGGTCTGCAGCCCTCTGGCCTGAGCTTTGTGGCCCTCCAGAAGATACAGTGGGTGGCAAATGTAAGAACCCAGGATGTCAGGCTGCGTTACACCACAGCATTAGAGATTGGAAGTGAAGAAAAAGGCCTGATATAGGGATAAGGAGGGTTGGTCTTCAAGGCCAGCGAGTCTCAGACTAGGCTGATCATCAAAGTCATCCATAGACTCCATCCAGGCTTATGGGATCAGATTATCTAGGAGGACTGCAGGAGGATTGTACTTGGGGTAGCTAGGAATATATATATATACGTGTGTGTGTGTGTGTGTGTGTGTGTGTGTGTGTGTGTGTGTGTGTGTTTAAATTCCTCCCAGATGGTTCTGATGTGCAACCAAGTTTGGGAACCATGATTTTGACCTTTATACTTGATAAGTGTGAGTAGCCTTGGAATTATGGGTACACAAGAAGCAGTTGTGGTTGGATAGAAAATGTGACTCCATGTATGCTCTACCTGGGGCTCAGACTGGAGGAAGATAAAAGGGCTTCTGGGTTGCCCTTAGATGCCAAAATCCTAAATTGGATTTTATAAACATTGAAAAATCAAATTGCTAACTTAATAATAAAAAAAGAAAAAGAAAAATCAAATTGCTATGATAGTAATAGTAGTAGGCAACTAGTATAAGGGCATTTTTCATATGTTATATAGTAAGAATGTATTGATATAGTTTTATTTGGGTCATAATCACCTCTATCTTGTCAAATCAAATGAGCAAGTCCCTGTCCTTGTCTAATTTGAATTCCAGTAACATTGACATAGATGACCACTGCCTTCTTCTGAAACCCTTTCCTCTCCTGGCTTCTATGACACCACATTTTTTTTGGTGGGGGTGGGGTGCTTTCTTCTTACCTCACAGGCTCTTCCTCCTCTGCTCAATCTCTAAGTCAAGAATTTTGTCTTGTGCCATCTTCTCTTTATTTTCTGTACACCCTTGACAAGGGATCTCATTCAGACCCAAGCTTTAAATACCATCTATATACTGAATATTTCTAAACATATATATCACCTGCCCTGACCTCTCCCTTGGGTTTGAACTTGCATGACCAACAGTCTATTTAACACCTCACTTGAACGTCTAATGAGCCCTTGAACACCTGTTCCTCCCTCATCTTCCCCATCTCAATTAATGGTACCATCACTTCCAGATGCTCAGGCCAGAATTCTGAGAGTCATCCTTAACTCTTCCCTTTCCCTCATCCATCCATGTGATCCCTCAGACCAACTTGTTGGCTCTATTTCCAAAACATGTCTAGATTCCCACTGCCTCCTATAATTACCACTTGTACAACCTTGGTACAAGCCACTGTCATTTTCTACTAGGAACAAAAACCTCCTAAATGATATTCTCTTATTCCTCTATAGCCTAATGTCCATACTGTGGCCAAAGAGAAAATTTTTAAAAGTATATGAGATCATATTCCCTTTACAATTAGAAGAAAATTCAAACTCCTTACAATAAGATTCACCCATAGCATCTGTGATTCTCAACCATGCCTGCCCATTAGAATTACTTATAGGTGAATTAAAATAAATGAATAAAATAATGCCCAAACCCCACACCAGACCAATTAAATCAGAATTTCTGACATTGGGTTTCTAGAACTGATTCCAAGTCCCTCCATGATTCTAATGTGCAGCCAAGTTTGAGAGCCATGGCTCTTCATGCTCTGGCCCCAGCCTACTTCCCCCACCTCATCTCCTACTTGCACACCACGTTCCAGCCACACTAACCTCCTTGAAATCCCTAACTTTGCTGTATCTGTTGTTACTGCTGCCAAGAGCTTTGCAGGGCTGGCTTTTGTTCACCTTAAAGGATCAATTCAAATGCCACCTTTTCAAGGAAGCCCTCTCTTATCACCCTGAATCAGAACACTGTTCTTCCTTCATTGTTTATCCCAGGGGTTCTCAAACTTGGGTGTGTATCAAAAAAAGGGACTAATTTAAACCGATTACTGGGCCCTCCTCCAGAGTTCCTAATTCAGTAAGTCTGGGGTAAGCCTGAAGATTTGTATTTCTAATGAGCTCCCATGTGATGTTGATGCTATTGGTCTGTAGAGTCTACACTTTGAGAATCACTGCTCTATTCCATTACCCAGTTTTATCTGTTTCATGACACTTAGGATGATTTAAAATTTTTGTCTGATTATTTATATATTGATTATCTGTCTACCCCCAACCCCAATAAAATGTAAGCTCCATGAGTACAGGGAAATTCCTTGTCCAACTCGGTATTTCCAGCTCTGAAACAGTGCCTGGCACATAGTGAAATAAGTGCCATATTTCATAATGCAGCTGGGAGACACTGCATTAAAGTATTTTATGGGAAACATTAAAAATACAGTAGGTATTTTTTGTACTCTAAAGATTTTCCTTTGAAGTTACCTGGGACTGGTGGGTGGGTGGTCTAGAACCTGATTCTTCACAGTAAGCTGG
Source organism: Pteropus alecto (assembly GCF_000325575.1). Lineage (NCBI taxonomy): Eukaryota > Metazoa > Chordata > Mammalia > Chiroptera > Pteropodidae > Pteropus > Pteropus alecto. The sequence goes on along the minus strand of NW_006442491.1, from coordinate 4,235,484 downwards.
AATTTCCAGGGGACTCTCTGAGAAGCGAAGATCTTTCAGTGTTTTAGGTTTGGATCTTTCACCTACCTTGAGGTCTACAATTACATCAAAAACATTGTTCTGTGAACATCTGTAATTATATATGTAATCATATAAATACTTTTTAATAGCTGCAAACCTTTTAATAAGGGACCACTGTCATCATATTCTTTCTTTAATGTAGCAATTATATACAGAAGCTCCCACTCAGATGAATTAGCACTGAGAAAGAAAAAAATTAGCCTGGACAGAAAATTAAAATCTACCCTGTTACATTCCACAGCATTTCACATCAGGCTGGGGAAAATAGATAAATCAAACTGCAAGGTCATCAGGAAATATTATTTCTCCCTATGACACACTGCAGCAGTAAAATGTCATAACAGTATCCACCTCTCCCCTTTGAGTGACTATTCTTACTTGCTTAGAAACCTTTTTCTCTAAAATCAGATTTTCAGAAACTTTCCTGTTTGAAATCAAATCAGTTAAGAACAAAACATCTGACTCTTGCCTGAGGACTTAAGTCACTTTGATACAGAGAAGCAGACTCAACTTCCAACCCTGGTGCAGAGCTTTAGAGAAGGGTTTCTGGACGTCACATTTACTTTTGTAGTTTCTAAGGAAACAGAACCCTGGTTCCTTCCCCGTCCATACCTGATGGTGACCACTTCACACACAGCCCTGTTATGCTTAAAGCCTATCAAAACTCTCCTTTCATTTACATTTCACCCGAACTCCACCTTTCCTCTCAACCCTGTAACTGTGTCTTTTCCTTTGTATGGTGACAGGCAACATGAGTCCACGGGTGTGTGGTCTCCCTTGTTGCTATGAGTTGATAAAACCTGACTTTGTTGGACTGCTTAATTGGGTGGTCTTAAGCTAAGGTATTAGCTAAGTTAGGACTAAAACTCAAATTATAAGTTACTCTCCTGTTCCAGTATTTCTTATTTCTATCCCTCTGTAGACAAAAAAATAAGCAGTGAACTTGTCTGGGGGTTTAGAATACTAAATCATATCTTCATTCTCTCATGTCATACCTCGAAACTTTCTAAGGTTAATATTCCAATCCAGTTTATTTTCAGCATTTTTAGATTTCTTCCTTAGTTTTGATCCAACAAATCCATTTTTTACTTCCTAGAAATAAAGAGATTACAGGTCAATCACTTGATTATGCCCACTTAGAATGTGAACATTAAAAGCTACGTGATAGAGGCAGTGACATAGCATGTACTTGAAAGGACTGACAGTAGTTTCTACAAAGTGACCTCTATCTCACCTTACTCTGGAAACACATGGCTTTGTGTTGAGGCTTCTTGTTTGGCAGCATGTCTGGTTGGTAGGCCCCACCAGCTCAAGCAGCCAAAACAAGAGGCAGGTAGCACAACATGTAGGCAGGATGCTGCCATCATGCAAGTCTGAGTAGTAACAGAGGGACCACCAGATCCAGCGAGCGAAGACGGAGTGGAGTCAGACCAAGATAAAACTTATGTACACTACCTGCCCACATAGTCCTTAAATGCTCTTCTCTCTGGACTTTCTTCTTCATGGACTTGGTCCCTTATTAAGCCTGATTAGGCCTGAGTACTGCCTGATACATATAGGCTGTCTCTGCCTAGTGTAGATGCCTGCCCTCATCATACTTGAACCCCACACAATAACTGTACCCACTTTTCTAGTGCCACAGCCTCCTGTCTGGCTTCTGATCCATTGTTGGGTTGAAAGGACTCCCCAAAAACTTCCCCTTGTAACTCCCAACAAGACCTCCATGACTGAGACCTTTTCATTAACTGCTTTACAATGGGTTGGCCCATCCTCTGGCCTTTAGATCTATCTCACTGATACCCACAAATCCAGGGACTGAAGTTTCAAATGTCCTTTTTAGATAGGTCTAGTTCGCTCTCCAAAGGCATGAGGCTTTCCAGCTATTTGGAGATGAACATTTCAACATAATCGAGGGCTTCTACTAGTCTGGTGCATCTATTCAACAAATATACACTCACTGCCCTCTCCTACCTGCCGCTGTGCAAGGAACTGAGTATAGCAGACATACTCTTTGCCATTTTGGAGCTTACTAGTGCAAGGGGAAGATAGACAAGGAGAAAAGTAATCACATATTCAAAGCATTTTATAAAAGGAGAAGGCCTGGGTGCTAGGGGAGCAGTGATAGAACATAGAAAACACAGTTTAGTTTGGCTGAGTATATACAGGGGAGTCACAAAGCAAGAAAGGATGACTAAGGACGGAAACTGATCACTTGGGATGCCAAGCTGAAGATTTCTGTCTCCTCAGTGGGTAAAGGGGAGTCATCGAAGGCACTGGAGCATGGGCAGTAATGATGGATAGGAATTTCTAAAGTGCAGGGTGGAAGAAGGACTAACTAAAGGGGAGAAATTGGTAAAGATACTTTGCAATGGTTGATAATGACCTCAATTACAAGAACCTGACTGTGGGTAGAATGGTGATGAAAGGGAAGATGCAGCCTCTGAGAAAGAAGGAGCCTGTCACAAGAATACAGTGACATCTGAATGTATTATAATTTCAGTACTTGCCTGCTTTGAAGAATCTTTGAGAACATTTTCAACACTGTCTTCTGAAGAGACTGTATCTGGTGGTTCACAGTCCACCTGAAACACCTTTGTTACAATGCCACTCTGTCTGCAGTCTCTGAAATTTTTTTTAAAAGAAAAAATCTGTGTATTACACAAAGATTCCCAAAAAGGTGGCTAGCAATTAAGATAACTATTAAAGCTCCTCAGTCTAGCTACTAAATTTACTATATCTTAAATCATAGAAATCAAAATATAATTCCTAGTCTTTCCTTACCTTGTTCACATTTGGGTTATCTATTGCTCTGTAACAGACCACTCCAAAATGTACTGTGTTAAAACACAAATCTGTGGTTAACCAGCTCCGTCTGTGATCTCTTGTGTCTCTCCCTCTCTCTTCCTTTCTCCTTCATTTCCTCACTACTTCCTCTCTCCCCCACTCTCTTTCTCCACGTGGTTAGCTTGAGCTTCCTCATCGTATGGAAGTCTGAGGGGAGTTAGACTGCCTGCATGGTAGCTGCCTTCCCTCAGTGTTTATGCTCTAGGAAACCACAGTATAAACTGCAACACTGTGTGACCTAGACTTGCCATCATTTCTGAAGCATTCTATTAGTCAAAAATAAATCATGGGGCCAGCCAAGATTCCGGTGGAGGGGCTACACTGGGAGGCACAGTTCATGGAGCACATTTTTGGAGACTATCTATCATACTCACCATAAAGATTTCATACTGTAAGACTCAAACTATTCTAAAACAAAGAATGGGGTTACCTAGATATATATCATTCCATGTGAGTCAAGGGAATTTTCCTTACCACAGCTGTAGGTAGCATAATATGTGCTGTATGTTGCACTGGTAGATTTTAACTATTATCCCTCAAATACTAGCATACTTTTAATTTATTCACAATATATCACAATTAATCTTGTTCTTCTCTGATGCAAAAGAGGTTTCATGAGAAAGTAATATAGAGGTGCCCATAACTAAAAACTGGTGATGATTTATTCTCAGTACCAGCAGCTTACCTATACTCTTAATTTTTTAAAACAGCTTTATCGAGGTACAACTTCCAAGACATAAAATGCACCTAATTTAAGTATGTAGTCTGATGATATTTAGTAAACTTACAAACTTTGCAATTATCACCACAATCCCGTTTTAAAATATTTCCAAGAGGTGGCTCCATAGTGTAGTGGTTAGCACATCTGCTTTCCACAAAGAAGGTCCTGGGTTCATGCACCAGGTGGAGCCACAGACCATACCCTGGGTGCGCCAGGCCCCTGGTGTGCCAGGTCCCAGGTGCACGCCACGAGAGTGTGGGAGGAAACACCCTGCCTTCAGAGATCCAGTTCTTACAAGGAAACAGCAACATCCATAGGTCAGGAGTAGAAAGGGGGGAGGCATTAAAGAGGAGGAAAAAAACATTTCCATCACCCCCCAAAATTCCTTGTACCTATTTGTTGTAGTCACTCCATGCTATCACCTTGATCTGCTTCCTATATCTAAAGTTTTTCCTTTTCTAAGAAATTTAAAATAAATATAATCATACAAATATAGTCTTATGTTTTACTTCTTCCTCTTAATGTTTTTATGAGGTTCAACCATGTTGTTGTGTGGATGTAGCCATATCAATAGTTTCCTCATTTTTATTGTTTAGTAGCATTCCATTTTATTTATGTACCATAGCCTGTCCATTCCCCAGTTGATGGTCATTTGAATATTTTCCAGTTTTGAGCTATTATGAACAATGCTGCTATAAACATTCACATGTAAGTCTTCATGTGGACATGTTTTCATTTCTTCTGGATAGATACCCAGGAGTGGAATTGCTGGGTCATATGGTAAAGATATGTTTAACTTTTTAGAAACTCCTAAACTGTGGCTGTTCCATTTTACATCCCCACCATTTTCTGAGGATTCCAGTTTCTCCACATATTTGCCAACACTTGGTATTTTCAGCCTTTTTTGATCATCTGTACTCTTGATCATATTCTCTGTAAATATTTACTTGACATAAGTTTCTTGTGTATTAGGCTATAAGCTTGGCTATTGTAACACAGAAACAAAAAAAATACTGGCTTAATATAGAAGCAACAGGGTGTAATCTACCTTGTTGCTCACCATCCCAAGGTCATTGCACTTGTGCTCTTGACCCAACATGGCTGATTACCACAACCACATTCTAGCCAGCAAGAAGCAGGACCATTGTCTTCTTTCTTTATTTTTCTTTGTCTGCTTTGTTCTTATTGATTTTCTTTTTTTAAAATGTTTTTAACATTTTATTTTTTTATTTCTTCCCCCTCCCCGCTCCACCTTCCCTTCTGGCAACCACTGGTCCATTGTCCATGTCCATGAGTCTCTGTCTGCCTGTCCTGTTCATTGTTGCTTTTAGGTTTATATCCTATATATAACTGATATCATGTGATTTTCAACTTCTTCTGTCTTGCTTATTTCGCTCAGTATGATTATCTTGAGGTCCATCCATGTTGTTGCAAATGGCAGTATTTCATATCTTCTTATGAGTCATACTCCATTGTATATATGTACCACAGCTTCTTTAGCCAATCATCTGTCATAGGACACTTCAGTTGCTTCCATGTCCTGGCCACCGTGAATAATGCTGCTGTGAACATTGGGGTGCATATATCTTTGTGGATAAATGTTTTACGGTTTT
>NW_006442491.1:4223347-4226015 GCF_000325575.1 Pteropus alecto | reverse complement strand
ATTGAGTTTTTTCAGAAGTACCATCCTGAATTCTCTGTCATTTAAGTCACATATTTGTACGTCTGTAAGTTTATTTTCTGGAAATTTTTCTCTTTCTTTCTGAGATGCCTTGCCACTTTGGTTGTTCATGGTGTTTAATGGACTAGTTCTCCACCTGGGCATTAATGGAAGTTTGTTCTGCTTTTATTTCCCATAAAGATTTATTATATAATTGTCCGTAGACTGTTGCAAAGGTGTTTTTCTTTTGGTTTCCAGTAGGTGGCGTCTAAGCATCTTGGATCTCTGCTTTATATAAAGTCTTAATAATGTCTTTTTCCTTACAGATGTTTAATCACTCTTGCTACCCTCAGTCTCAGTTCCTGTCAGTGTTAGCAACAGTTTCAGTAGCATTTGCTCAGATTCCCCCGGGGCTCTGTGGCATTCTGTCTCAGAGGGTATGGGGGTAGGGGCCCTCTGGGTTGGGAGATGAAGGCTGCAGCTCAGCCTCTGTTTTGCAACTACGGCTGGTAAAAATCAACTGTTGTTTCTCTGCCATCCCTGCTTTTCTGCCATCCTCGCTTCTCTGCCTCCTGCCCTGATGACTGGGCACTGCCGCCAGCCACATGGAGCTCACAGCACTCCCAGACAGGGCTCCCCTTCCTCCTACAGGGAGCTCTGGCTGCAAGAGACAGCTTCTTTGTTTCTCCCTGTCCACCACCCAAATCCTGAAGTTCTGACCTGGGGTAGCTCTTATGTGCAGATCCCACACTCCGATGTGCTGGTGTGCCATTTGAATATTTTTTGTTGAGTTTTAGATGTTCAGCTTATTGTTGTTTCAAGGGGAGAGATCTGGGAATGTCTCTCACGTCGCCATGTTTAATCCAGTCTCTCTGTTCTTATTGATTTTCATATTAGTCTTTAATACATTTTATCTGTTTCATGAGCAGTTCTTTTGCAATTTCTCAGATTTCTCTCATGCCAGTTGTTTATATTTCTTAAAATTTTGAGCCTTTTTGTAAATAAGTGCCCCAACTTAAAATTCTTTAAGTCAATATTCAGATATGCATAAACATCAATTCCAAAACAGTTTAGAAATGTTTAGCATTAAATAATATGTACGTTTAAGCCACATTTTTAAAAATTTCTCAGAAATACACTATTTATATAAGCAGCCACTATCTATCAGTGGGTGACAATATTTAGGAAATAACACTCATGCCTTTCTGTGATCAGTGGATACTTGCTCGTTCATTAGCTGGAGTGATTTATGGATGGCTAAACTTTGAGAAAGCTTATTTTTATTTTGTTCTAAATAACAAAACCAGATTTACAAATACATAAATCTGGATGCAGGTATAGCTCTATAGTTTACTATTCCTTCAGTAAAACACCAGAATTACTTGAATGGTTGCAAAGGAGGTATGAAGCTGGATCTGTAACTATTTTGCAACTTGATCTAGATCAAGTTTTCTCAACCTATTGAAAACTACTGAAAGTTTGGGCTAGATAACTCTTCGTTATGGGGGGCTGTCATGTACACTGTACAATGTTTAGCAACATCCCTGGCCTCTACACACTAGATGCCACTAGCACATTCCCACTCCTAATTGTGGAAAACAAAAGTGTTTCCAGACATTATTTTGGCCCCTTGGGGGCCAAAATTATGCCCAGTTGGGAACCTCTGGTTCCCAACTTAAGAGCACGAAGGAGTTGAGCGGAAACATTTTATTCTCCAGGCATGCACTTTTCAATGTGAGGCATGCCTTTTGAGTTGGGTCACACAACAGTAATCTTTTAGCCATTTGTTAAAACTCTGAATAATCACAAAAAATAACAGTTACTACATATGCAATGCTAAGTTTATACTAAGTGTTTTGTGTCTGATCTTCACAATGGTTGTCAAGTAACTCTCTTAAAATTGTCTTTTTAGAAACAGTCAACAAGGTAAAGAAACAACCATCCGAATGGGAAAATATATTTGCAAGCAACGCCTCAGATAAGGGCCTAATAATCCAAAATATACAAAGAACTCATACGACTCAATAACAACAAAAAAGCAAACGATCCAATCAAAAAATAAGCAGAGGACCTGAACAGACACTTCTCCCCAGAGGACATACAAATGGCCAACAAATATATGAAAAAATGCTCAACATCGCTAGTTAGTAGGGAAATGCAAATCAAAACCACAAAGAGATACCATCTCACACCTGTTACAATGGCTATAATCAACAGGACAAGTAATAACAAATGTTGGAGAGGATGTGGAAAAATAGGAACCCTCATACACTGCTGGTGGGGCTGCAAATTAGTACAGCCACTATGGAAAACAGTATGGAGGTTCCTCAAAAAACTAAGAATTGATCTACCATATGATCCAGCAATCCCTCTACTGAGTATTTACCCCAAATACTTGAAAATTCACATCTGAAAAGATATTTGCACACCGATGTTCATAGCAGCATTATTCACAGTGGCCAGGACATGGAAGCAACTGAAGTGTCCTATGACAGATGATTGGCTAAAGAAGCTGTGGTACATATATACAATGGAATATTACTCAACCATGAGAAGAAATGAAATAATTGCCATTTGCAACAACATGGATGGACCTCAAGATAATCCTGCTAAACGAAATAAGCCAGATAGAAAAAGTTGAAAATCACATGATATCACTTATATGTTGGAT
>NW_006442491.1:4192892-4223218 GCF_000325575.1 Pteropus alecto | reverse complement strand
ATATATGGGGATAGGAGGAGGGCGAAGTGGGTAAAGGGGATCAAATACATGGTAGCTGAAGGAAACTGGACTTTGGGTGGTAAACACACAATAGAACATAGATATCGAATTATAATGTATACCTGAAAATTATATAATTGTATTAATCAATGTTACCCCAATAAACTTAATAATATAAAAATTTTAAAAAGAAATAAAATAAATAAAATTGTCTTTTTATCATGAAACTAATTATCTTTAGTACCTAGAAATAGACTTGAATGAAGCAATGTAATTTCCTTAAAGAATAATTTTATTGCAAATATACACAAGCATTAATTTTTCCGTGTTGAAAACTCAATATTTTTTTAATAAATATGTTCCTTAAGCATACCTGAAATACTAACAGTGCTTTCAGAATAGACACTTAATGGACACAGAACAAAATAGTGAGAGGCATAAAGAATTACCTTATTTTTAGACTCTTTGGAAGCCTTTTTAATTCCTTCAAACTACATAATTTGCCATTATATTACTACTTCATTTTACTGCTACCTGCAATTTCTAAAAGGGCCTTTACAGCATTAGGCATGAGAGTTCTATTTAGCTTGTTAACTTTTAATGATAATTGAGATGACTTGTTTTGATAGAAGTGGTTTGGCAAGTGGGAAAAAGCCACAAATGTCAATATTTAATAAAGGATAATGTATATTAGGGGTTTGTCTTGTTTTGTTTAATTTTTATTATGTTCTTTTTTTTAAATTTTCAAATGTCAAAACAATTATTTTTGGTGTAGAATTTATAACTCTCTTCAAAAAGCCATTTAGTAGTTCAGCCACGTGGGGGAGCCCGGAGAATCTTTTTTAAAGTATGTGTCTGGGCCAGCAAGGTATTGGCTTAGGGCTTTAAAGTGTTTCAAAAATGTGGTCAAACCTGTCCTGCTGCACAAAACAATTCCCCTTTCACAGACTTCCAAAGCATTTGAGTTTTTTCTCTACAACAGTTGACGTTTTCCAAATTATGATGTGTTTCCATATTTGAAAATTGGCAAAAAGTCATGGAGTAGGCAAGAAAGGACAAAGAAAGGAATAAAATAGCTAATGTCCAACAAATTGAAATGACAATAGCTTTGAAGGTCAATTAAGTCAATACAAAATAAAATAGAGAATGATCATGGTAGCTACAGCCTGTGTCCTAGAGAATAAAAGAACCATCCATTAAAAACAGAATTTTCTTCACAGCCAGATGAATATTTTCAGAGGTCCCCAATCCTGAAAAGGTTCCCAAAATCCCAATGTGGTATTCAAAATAAAAACAGTATTAATATATATAGCACCTCATTGAGCTGTACTCTTATGATTTGTGTACGTTATCTCAATAGTATACCTCAATAGAAGACAAAAAACAAAAGTTACAGATATACACTGAAATTAAAGTAACTTTTTCTTTAGTATCCTTCTAGTCTAACACTGATTCTCATAGGAAGAAATAAATGAAATTAAAACATAATGTCATTATATTATGAATTATTTTAATCACCATGCTCTTAACTTACTTAGAGACTGCAATAGCTTTAACTTGTATTTTTCCATCAGGCAGAGTAATAGGCTTCGTATACTTAAATGTTATATTTTCATTATAACCAATTCTCTTTAGAAATTCAGGCTTGCTGCCATCCAGAGTATAATATATGTTGACATCTGGGGTATCTAAAAAACCCAAAACAGGATTATTGTGATTAGCACTAAAGTAACAAGTCCTTAAATAATGCCTATGGGTCAGTTATTTAATGAGATTCTTTTATATATTATAGAAATGAATAACAATAACTAACAATAATTGAGTTCTGTCTCTATGCCAGGCCCTGTGTCTTACACAAATAAGCTCATTTCATCATATTTTATACCCACTTTATAGATGAAGTGAGTCCTAGAGAGGTTAATAAATTTGTCAAATAACAGCAGAGCTGTGGTTTGACTTCTGCTAAGCTGGATCCACAGTCCATGCTCTTGATCCACAATGCTATTCTGCATCTTCAGTAGGGTGCTGATACAAATAGAGTAGGGCTCTATTTTAAGACTAGAACACCCATTTAGAAAGCAGAAGATAATTTTTCATTTTTCAAGCATTGCTTAAGAAATGCTTCTATTATATTTTATTTAGACTTGGTGAATGACTCATTCCTACACTTGGAAAACTGTAAAGGTAATAAATTCATACGAATCAAGATCTAAAAAGTCAAAAAATGATATATAATTAAAGCTCTCCCTCCTCCTCCTGACATTAGCTGCCTAAAGGCAATCAATGGTATCTTGAGTATCTTTCCAAATATATTTATATCCATATAAGTATATATGTCCATATTCTTATTTCTCCCAGTCTTTTTATACAAATGGTGGCATATAATACCCTGTTCTACACATTTATTTTGTTCTGTATTTGGATATTAAGAAAGTCCTCATTCTTTGTTATGGTTGCATTGTATTCTCTCTACATATAGATAAACCATAATTTGACCATTCCCCTACAGATGGACATTTAATGTTTTATCTGTTTCTTTTTTTTCTTTGCCATTACAAATATTGTAATGAATAACCTTGTAAAGAGTTCATTTTATAGGTATAACTATAAAATATGTAGAACTAATACTGTTGAGTCAAATATATGTGCATTTGTAATTTTGGTTAATATTGTCAAACTTCCCTCTACAGATGCTAAAACAATTTATACTGCTACCAGCATGTATGAAAGTGGCTGTTTATCCTCAATCTCACCAATATTGTGTGCTATCGATTTTTTTTATTTTTGCCAATCTCCTAGATTAAAAAAAGAAAAAAGTATCCTGCAGTTGTAACACACATTTCTTACATTTTGAGTAAGGTTCATTCATTCCTTCAACAAATATTTACTAAGTACCTATTGTGTGCCAGACGCTATTTTAGGCACTGGGGATACACCAGGAACCAAAGTCCCTATTCTCATGGAGCTTCCATTTTAGGAAGAAAACATAAACAGTTAACAAATAAAAAATTATATACAATCTATTGATTGGTGATTAAATGCAATGGAGTAAATAAGGTCTACTCAGCAAGCAGATGAAGGGATCCATAGAAGTATATTCTTGTATGTTTAAAAGACATTTATATTTCCTTTCCTATGAAATGTACTTTCACATCCTTTGTCCATTGTTCTATTGGGTTATTATTCTTTTTGTTATTGAATTATAGAACCTCTTATTTATTAAATATTTTAAATATTAGCAAATTTTGGATACCCTATCATTCATATCATCATTTGTCAATAATCATCAAACTTCTTAGAGTTATGGGCAAATATATTAAATTTGTATTTTGCTTTGAGAATTTTAAAAAATAATTGCCTTTTAAGGTAATGGGAGACATAGCATTACTACATGGTAGACTCTGCATACCTCACATCAACTCATTTAATCCTCACTATGGCTTTGAATGGTAGATATTATCACTAGCTTACAATGAGGAAACTGAGACTCACAAACACTAAGTAATGTACCAAAGATCACCAGAAGTTGCCAAAGCCAGAATTCAATCTCCAACCTGTCTGACTGGAAAGCTTGTGTTAGTATGTCAAATTTATTATCCTAGCAAAATAATGAGCAACCTGGAAATATCTGGAGAAGCACCAGGACATCTTACCTTGGCTAAGGTGAGTCAAGGCATTGTGGTAACTATGTACCTATACAAATGAAAGGGTGGTCAAAGCTAAGTTTCAATCTAAATATAAACCACTCTATAAACCAACAAGTAACACTATTTCAAATTTTGGAAGTTTTACAAACTTCTCAAGGTCTTAATTACAGAAAACATGCAAAGAGGTAAATCAACAACCAGATGAACATAAAGAGTATGGCAATGTTATTTTAAACAATTTCGAGTATGTTTGATTTTTACCTGATTTCATTTCCAAAAGTGTATTGTTATCAATTTCATGGTTGGCTTTTCCAGGCTGAGGCACTCGTAGTGGTATGATCTGAGGAACACACACTGAACCAGCAGTCATTTTCCCTGCTTACTTTGAAAAAAAAGTGGCTGAAAATAAATTCCAATGGAATTTTTATATTTGAACACAAAAGCAGAATAGAATCACCTTGGATAAGTACAGTGAAACTAGAAAAAACTAAAGTGAATACTGTTAAGCATATCACCTACAAATATTCAATTTTTAATTGAAATGATTATTGTTTCAGCTGTAGTTTTGTTGTTGCAGTTGTGTGTGGGGTTTTGATTATCTACATACTTCTAGGAAAAGAACATGAATGAATGGGATGGGGGAATTAAATAAATCAGAACAGAGACCATTACTAATGATCTGATCCAAGCCCCCTCTGAATCATTATCACCCTTTTCCTGCCTCTTATTAATGTGCCATCTCTCTTGGCGTCAGGGCAAGTTATTACACAAGAGAAACAGAAGTAACTCTATATGTAGCATGAAATGTAAATTTAGAGCCAATTCCTTTGGGAAAGCTCCAGGTTCAAGGCACTGCAGTTGTCACCAAGTAGTTCTTCAATTTGAAATCTGATAAGAAACCTTAGAAGGGTGGCAGATTATCAAGCCTAAACCAAAGAAAGTTGGCACCAACATAAACAGTGAGCAACAAACACAAATGTCTCTCACTTCATCTACAATATTTATAAATAATTAAGTATGAGTATGGAAGCCTGGGTGTCATTAATTTTCAATGCATAAAGAATTCGGGGGCGCCGGGGGGGGGGAGGACCCTCACCTTAATACAGCAACCACTTACATCTCTGTATAGCCTTTTCAAATTTCAATGGTTATGAATGCATAGGTTTTACTTAACTTAATCTCTATATTTATTCAATTTTTACAGTCTTCTTGCACCCTCATTCTATTATTTATAATTTCCTACGTATTTATATAATCTTATTTATCAATTTGTGGTTGGGCATTAAGGATATTACTAATTTCTCTTTAGTTTTGGTTGTTACAATTCTAAATAATAATGTTCTAAACGTCTTGTGGTGTGAATGGTATCACAGACTGTATTTCCCAAAGTGGTACAACTAAATTTAAGGAGTGACCTTAATGCCTGGTTAGTTCCAGGTCGGAGGGCAAGAATTTGAATTGTAAATCCCGATAGTAGAGCACTAGCCCCTACAGAAAGGTGGCTGGACTTGGAAAGATTGCCCATCCTCACATTTGCATTTATGTGAGAGGCAGTTAAAATAAAAATAGTTGAAAAATTAGTTCAAAATAGAAATAGTTGGGGAGTAATTAGCGAGCGGCAACAAGGAGCTGCCCTTGGAAGGTTGGGGCGGCGAGTAAGGCCCTAAGCGAAGGGGATCAAACAGCAGACCGATCTGCAGAGCCCAAACGGCAGTGTGGGGTAAATAGCAGCCAATCCCCACCTCCCTTCACTCTGCCCACTCGCCGCCGGAATCCGGAACCCCATCTAGTCTCCGTCTCCGCCCACCAGGGGTGGCCAGAGACGCTAGCTTCCTTTCAGCTGGAGTGAAGGAGGCCCTCCTCCTCCTCCTTTTTCGCCACCTCCGGCCACCGGGGCCCAGACTGGGACCCCTGAGGTACTGCCGCCATTTCCTGCCAGGTAACCCACCTCTCATTGCCTCTAGCCTCTCCTTTGGCGTTCGGGTTACCACAGACGCTGCGAGCCGCGCCCCGCCTACTGGGAGCTGGGCAGGTGATTGGCGGAAACCCGGCTTCCTAGCAACCAGCTCCGCCCCTGCCTCTTGGCTGGAAGGAAGAGTGGTACCCTCCTGAAGCTCCTTTCCTAAGGCTTCCAAAAATATGCCTTCACAGAGTTTGGAAAGTGCTAAAGAGTGGAGTTCCAATTCAGAATGAAGGAACCAACCTTGTTTATCCGACAGCCACGGATATTCTGGAAAACAAGAATAAGATGTAGCAGGTCCGGCGAGTGAGGCGGAGCAGGCACATCTTGGCCACCTAAAGCCTACAGACAAGGAAGGACCGGCTGCGACAGGAGGAAGAAGGCCCCTCGCCCCGTCCTGGTACTGTCTTCGCCAGTTCTTGGATTCCCCGACTTGCTGTTTGGGAACTCTGGGCGTCTCTTGCGCGAAGGGTGGGAACTGTATCCTCATGGCTGAGGTGAAGGTGAAAGTGCAGCCGCCCGACGCAGATCCGGTCGAAATAGAAAACAGGTAAATCAGTGAGTGAGGCTCGATTCCCGGCTCGAAAGCCCCTGCAGACGGCCAGTCATTTGGGCAGCCTTCTCCAGGGACCGTAGGTTGATACCCGAGCGAGTTCAGGGAGCGCGCAGGAAGGGCATTCTCGGATTTGGAAGCCCTACCCCTGGAGCGCAGAACTCTTAAGAAGTTTAAAATGATCTTGACTGTTTGCAACTTTGTGTAGCTGTCTGGATGCTGTTTGGGAAGTTGTGAAGATACGCTTCCTTCCTGCGTTAAGGTGATCGACGCTCAGAGAGAAGACTCGGTGTTTCTCCCGTGGTGCTTGGGGATACGTGTTCTAATACAGGATCACTCTCGTCGCAATGGGAGCTCCCACGACAGAACGTTTGGGCGAAGTTTGGGTGCAGTTTGTGATTACAAAGGACGTTAATCCAAAAATGGTTTCAGTGCAGTATTTAAGTCGCGATTTTAGGGCACCTAAAGCTTCTCCCAGTTTTATACGCTTTATCAGTGCACTGCTATTTTTAGGTTACCACATAGTTTGAAAAGACCCCAACTTCCTCAAACTGTTATGAATAACACATGTAATGATCCCATGACAGGGTGAAGATATGGGCTCATTTTTGTATGGTAGGGATAATTCACCCACTTGTAGTGAATTGTCATAACAAATTTTAGATTCCCACCAAAAGTGTCTGATTTGCCTCCTGCTTGCAGACTTATGGCTCCGCAATGCATATCTTAACTTTGTCATCCTTGTTGCATCTTAGAAAATTGAAGCTGTAGCATTAATATTTTTTTCTGTGTGTTCATTTTATTTTTGTTCTAATTTAAAGTTCATACTAGTGGGAAAAACATTCCCTTAAATAACGATAATAATGTAAACATGTATTTCAAAAGCATCTTTCTCAGTTTCTAACATGCTTTGATTTAGAACCTACATCATAGAAGCCAGACTATATGCCAAATTTGAAAAAAAAAAAAAATTTCACATTGTTCTGCTAGTATTTTCCCCCCAAATGCCTCTTGAAGTAAAAACATGAATAATATCATTAATGCGTTTGTTCCTAGGATTATAGAATTATGTCACCAGTTCCCTCATGGAATCACAGACCAAGTAATTCAGAATGAAATGCCTCATATTGAAGCCCAGCAGCGGGCAGTGGCCATCAATAGACTTTTGTCCATGGTAAGGTGAATCCAACTAGTTCATGTAATTATTTATATATTACAGTTGTCATTACTTCCTATTATTAAGTCATGAAAACATTGGAAGGTACGTTGAGTTGTGACAGATAAGATTCTAAAGCAGGAAACAGTTCAGTCTGCCAAAACTGAGGAAAGAAGAAATAATTATGTATTATTTTATAAGGTGAATGAAATAAATGTATTTTGTTTTAACTGTCATATTTGTTAATCTAATTGTCATTAAGATACATAAAGGCACATAGACGTCGTCTGTTCTTACCTCCTGTTTTCTTACTACTGCTGGTGTTAGGCCATTGCCTCTGAAATATATCCCCCTGATTTTTCTGTGAGTCATCATGGAGCCAGTTCATTAGGGTATCACTGTCCACAGTCTCACTCTAAGCATTTAAAGAGGCAGGAATGAGTCCAGGTGAATGTCAGCAGTGCTGTGTCTCTGAGAGAAAGTGCAGGCTCCACCTCCGTGACACTGCAGTGGAGATTTGCATTGAAGCCCTTCTACCTGCTCTTAATCTCTTCTGTTCTCCTGGGGCTCTAATGTCATTCTCTACTGTCCAAAAACACCCCAACTAGTAATGTACCCCCATGTTCTAAATCTACCTATTTCTCCTTTTTTTCCCTCATCACCAAAACTCCATGTCTTGAGAGCATTTCAGTTTGTCTTAGCAACTAGGTGAAAGATTTCTATACTAAAAACTCATCTGAAGGCTGATTTGCTTTTTAAATCTACCAGTTTTATTGGAGTTCTGAGGGGTCTGTATATGGAGATCCTTTGTTGGAGTTTTAAGGGCTCTGTCAAACTGTTGTTTCGAGCTTCTAGTTCAGAGATTGGCAAACATTTTATAAAGTGCTAGATAGTATGTGTTTTAGGCTTTGTAGGCCATATGGTTTCTGTCATAGACACTCTTCAGGAAAGTGGTCATGGACCACACATAAAAATTTGGGTGTGGTTGTGTTCCAGTAAAACTTTATAAAAACAAACAGTGGGCCACATTGTCGACTCCTGTTTTAGCACCAGGAAAAAAGGACTGTTGGTAATTTCTAGTCAATTCACCATGTTGAAGGTCTTCAGCTTCAGGAAGGATAGAGGAAAGGATGCTGGAGGTTGTGACAATGGAAAATGTTTTTGTCCTCTGACCATTCTTTCATCCCTTTCCTTTCTGTCTGAAAATCATTCTCAACAACTCTCTCTCTTTTACCACCTCTGCAACTCCACCTACTGCTAGTCCTTTTGGCTATAGGTTGTAGGTAGTTGTGGAGCTATTGAAGAATTTTAAACAAGAGAGTAACTATTAATTACAAAGTATTGCTGATTTTAGATCTTAAACAAGTCTCAAATTTGTCCTTCCATTTCCACTTCTACTATCCCTGCATATGTTCGGGCTCTTGGCTTTTACTTGGACTATTACAGAGGATCTTAGCTGGCTTTCCTGACTTTATCTTCCTCAGAGCAGCCAGCCTGATCTCTGTTAAATACAGATCTGACCAAGTCACTTTCCTGACAAAAATCCTCTCAACTCTAGAGATTCAAGTCCAAACTCATAGGTTGACCACATTGAGCCTCGACCTTCCTCACCTTCTACATCTTCCATAATTTTGCCTCAAAAATTAAGTTTCAGAGGGAACAAATTGTTTTTAGTTCTCTGCCACTCATGCTGTTTCATGCCTCAGGTCCTTTGCTCATGGCTTTCCTGCTTAAAAGGCCCTTCTTCCCTTTCTTCACAGATTGACTAACTCTTCATTATCTTTCAAGACTCAGCTCTGCTATTGTCTCCAGAAAGCCTCCCTGAATCCTCAGACTGGGCCAAAGCCGCTTCTCTGAGACCCCATCCCACCCATTCCTTACCTCTATATTAATGCCAACAGATGGTATTCAAGTTAGCTATGTGATTCTCTTTTAGAATTCATGCTTTTCCCCCTAAACAACAATCGCAATACAGATGTTCAGTAAATATTCATAGGCTGAATTAAATGACTGAATGGAGCCTCCATATTGATCATTCCAGTTTGATTTTGCCACTTAGTGGGGTTGGGCAGAGGAGGGTATTACTGTTCATCCATATATAAACCCATTTCCAAGCCATGGGTATGCCCAGTCTTAACACATGGGAATTGAGTCTCTCTTTGCCATGACTTCCTCAAACTGCTAGAACCCCAGTGGAAAGCCATCTGGGTGCCTGTAAGGAAATTCAGACCCAAGGAAATTCAGAAGCATGTCAGACTTGCTTTATTTTACTTTTGATTTGTTATAGGAAAACAAAACTGCTGGCCTTTTATTCATTGGTTGACCTTTCTGCCTAATTTTCATGTAACACAATAGAAATCACACATATCGATAAATGTCACTATCACTTTGTAAATCTTATTTAATCATTGTGTTATAGAATATGCATGTTAGCCTTTATTTGAACTTTGTTATATGTTATATTTTTATTATATTTATATTTATTGAATTTTTTAAACTGCTGGCCTTTTATTCATTGGTTGACCTTTCTGCCTAATTTTCATGTAACACAATAGAAATCACACATATCGATAAATGTCACTATCACTTTGTAAATCTTATTTAATCATTGTGTTATAGAATATGCATGTTAGCCTTTATTTGAACTTTGTTATATGTTATATTTTTATTATATTTATATTTATTGAATTTTTTGAATATAGATTTTTATTCTAAAGTTGCTTATTTTTAATTTTGCAATGCAATTTGTTTTACAATTTACTGTTTAGAACAATATGTAATGGCAACATAGGGAAATGTTATTGTTTTTTATTTTTGCTTATTTTTAATTTTGCAATGCAATTTGTTTTACAATTTACTGTTTAGAACAATATGTAATGGCAACATAGGGAAATGTTATTGTTATTTTTATTTTTTTCAATTATAGTTGACATACAATATATTAATTTCGGGTGTACAACATAATGATAGACATTTATATAACTTATAAAGTGATCACCCCAATAAATCCAGTACCCATCTGACACCATACATAGTTATTACAATACTACTGACTATATTCCCTATGCTGTACTCTATACCCCCATGACTATTTTGTAACTACCAATTTGTACCTCTTACTTCCTCCCCCTTCACCTTTTCCCCACCTTCCAATCTGACAACCATCAAAATGCTCTTTGTATTTTTGAGCTTGTTTCTGTTGTTTGTTTAACCTGTTCTGTAGATTTCACATAAGACATTTTTCTTTCTCTGTCTGACTTAGTCCATTCAGTATAATACCCTCTAGGTCCATCCATGTTGTTGCAGATGGCAAGATTTCATTCTTTTTTATGGCTGAGTAATATTCCATAGTATATATGTACCACCTCTTATTTATCCGTTCATCTATTGTTGGTCACCAAGTGGCCTCCATATCTTGGCTATTGTAAATAATGCTGCAATGAACATATGGATTCACATGTCCCTTCAAAGTAGTGTTTTTGGTTTCTTCAAATAAATACCTAGAAGTAGAATTACCAGATTCTTTTTTGTCTTTTGTTATAATATTTGTTTTAAAGTCTATTTTGTCTTGTATAAATATTGCTACCCCAGCTTTTTGTTTCCATTTTCATGAAACATCTTTTTTTTAAAGTAATTATTGCTAGATATGTAATTATTGCCATTTTATTATTCATATTTTTATTTTTTTTTCTTTTACCTTCTTTAAAAAGTCCCTCTAACATTTCCTGTAATACTGGCTTGGTGATGATGAACTCCTTTAGCTTTTTCTTTTCCAGGAAGTTCTTTATCTGTCCTTTGATTCTAAATGATAGCTTTGCTGGTTAGAGTAATCTTGGTTTTGGATCCTTGCATTTCATCACTCTGAATATTTTCTACCAATCCCTTCTGGCCTGCAAAGTTTCTGTTGAGAAGCTGACGGTCTTATAGGAGCTCTCTTGTAGGTAAATAATTGCTTTTCTCTTGCTGCTTTTATGATTCTCTCTTTTAACCTTTGGCATTTTAATTATGATGTGTCTTGGTGTGGGCCTCTTTGGGTTCATCTTGTTTGAGACTCTCTGCTCTTCCTTGTATGTGTAGTATGTCTAGTTCCTTTGCCAGGTTAGAGAACTTTTCAGTTATTTCTTGAGATAGGTTTTCAATTCCTTGCTCTCTGTATATCCCTATGATGCAAATGTTGGTATGCTTGATGCTGTCCCAGAGACCCCTTAAACTATCCTCATTTTTTTTTTTTTTGGATTCTTTTTTTCTTGTTGCTCTTCTGATTGGGTATTTTCTGCTACCTTATCTTCTAACTTGCTGATTCGATCCTATGTTTCATCTAATTTTCTGTTATTCCTCCTATTCTTCATTTCAGTTATTGTATTCTTCATTTCTGACTGGTTTCTTTTTTATGTTTTCTATCCGTTAAAGTTCTCACTGAGTTCACCTACTCTGCCCTTAAGTTCATTGAACATCCTTATAACAAGTTTTGAATTCTGCATCTGGTAGATTGCTATTCTCCATTTTGTTTAGTTTTTCTGAAGTTTTGTTCTGTTCTTTTGTTTGGGACTTGTCTCTGTATCTTCCCATTTTGGCTGCCTACTTATGTTTGTTCTATGTATTAGATAGGGCTGCTATGTCTCCCAGTCTTAGTAGAGCGGCCTTATGGAGTAGGTGTGCTTTGTGGTGCAGTGGCAGTCTTTCCTGGTCACCTGAGTCAGGTGCTCCATGTATGTCCCTTGTATGGGTTGTGTGTGCCCTCCTGTTATAGTTGAGCCTTGGTTGCTGTTTACTCTTCAGTGGGAGGGATTGACCCTCAGGCTGATTTCTTGTGAGAACTGGCCATGACCAATGGAGGAGCTGTTGTGCAGGGATTGACCCTATAGAGCAGAATTCACTTTAGCAGGGCTCTGCTGCCTGCCCTGTCTGCCCTTTGGGTGTGTGATCCTCAGATGTGACCCCCGGTGGTGCTCTGGCTCAGACCAAAGCTGGCCACTGGGCATGCAGGCTGGGGCTTCCTAGGAGGGGCTCTGCTGCAGGCCAAGTTCAGCTGCAGCCTGTGTTCTGCCCGGGACCATCCAGCATAAGCCTCCAAACAATCTGCAGATGGCTGCCACCCATGTTAGGCTTAGAAGTGCCTTAAGAGGCCAACCCACAAACCGAGGCTGGCTGCCAGTAGTGCTAGGCTGGGGACTGCTCAGTAAGAGGTATGGGGCACACCGAGGCCAGATGCTGCTTATTTAGGTTTTATGAACCTTTGAGAGGTTTTAGGAAAGTCTGCAGTGTGAGCCAAGACAGGCCCGTTTGTATGGATAATCCATTGGAAGTGGCTTGGGTGGACCCGCAAGTTGGGAGGGGCATCGTCTCAGGGAATCACGAGGGCAGGGCAACCACAAAGGGCGGCTGAAGACTAGCCATATAGCTACGTTGTGGTAGACTCAGATATGGCAGTTGCTTGGGTCTTTGAGCCACGAAGGGGAAGCTTCTACAGAGGAACAATGCCTTCTGTCAGCACTTCTGAGAGAAAGCCGCCTCTCCAGCCCTCGCCCTGAAGCCAGACAACTCAGTTCCTCCCTGTATGTCCCTGGCACCTTTTGAGCTGCTGCCCCAGTGCCAGAGTTGAGAGTGAGAGTGAGTCAGTCAGCAAGTATGTCTGCTTGCCAGCCCTTTAAGAGGAACATCTACTACAGAGGCCTTTCGTCTCACTCAGCCACATCTCTCCTGGTTTTCACAGCCAGAAGTTGTGGAGACTTCTCTTCCCAGCACTGGCATCCTGGACCGGGGAGCCTGGTGTGGGGCTGGGACTGCCTGCTCTTCTGGGAGGACCTCCACAGCTGAGATATTTCTCCTAGTTCTCAACCACCACATGTGGATGTGGGACTGGCCCATTTCGCATCTCTGCTCCTCCTCCCAGTGTCGAGGTGGCCTCTTCTTTGTGTCCAGAAGTTGTAGGATTTCTGTTCAGCTAGACTTCAGATAACTCCCAATGATGGCTATTCTGTAGTTTAGTTGTAATTTTGATGTGGTTGTGAGAAGGCCAGCACAGTGTTTACCTACTCTGCCATCTTGACTAAACTCTCCTAAAGCTGATTGTTTATAGTTCTTTATGCATTGATTACATAACCAAGGCAGAATCTAGCATATAAGAAATTATTAGGTATTAATATTTTAGAAAATGATGATATATAGACCTAAGTTTTAAAAAATGCAGTGCATGTGATATGTAGGCAAAAACTTAAATCTCAAGTGAGGAAATGACAACTATGGGAGGTAGGCTGTTTTAGTCTGTATAAAATATTAAAGAATGCATTAACATTTGTCATTGGATTTGACAAAATAATTGACTGCTATTTTCTATTAAAATACTTCAGGGTCAGTTGGATCTCTTAAGGAGCAATACAGGCCTTCTGTATAGAATAAAGGATTCTCAGAATGCTGGGTAAGTACCTAATTATGTTAAGAAAATTTTAATTATGAAAGTAATATATGTTTTTGAAAAAAGCCAATACAGAATTGCATAATGTAAACCTGTCCTCCATATCATCCCTGCCTCCTATCATGAGTTCCATTTCCCGGAGATAACTGCTCTTAATAATTTGGTATATATCTTTTCTTCTATATATATATAAATATATCTAGATGATTATATATTTAAATCATATATTTATATATAACCTTTTTTTCCTTAACAAAAATGGGATCATGCTATCCATACTGTTTTGCAACTTGTTTTTTCACTTACTGTATCTTGAATATCTTTTCATTCTGGTACAGCCCTGTCTCATTCTTTTTAAGGTAAGCCCTTCTTTTAGTAAATAAGTCAATGTGATGACCTTGTCTGTTAATGCATTTAAGTAGTCATGTAGATTATTAGATTATCCTGTACCTCTTTGCCTTTTTAATTCTACTTTATTCCCCTGCAGTAAAATGAAGGGATCAGATAACCAAGAAAAACTAGTATATCAAATCATTGAGGATGCAGGAAATAAAGGTAAGTATGTGAAGGAAGAAATAGAAAAAACATTGTCTTTAGGACCAGATACAAGGACTGAGATCCTGGCTTCCCAGGGTATAGATCAGTATGTAGAGTATGTTGCCATTGTGTAAAAAGGAAAGGAAAATATAACATATATACCATACATATGCTCGAAGGATACCCAGGAGCAATGTCATTGTTGCCTCAAAGGAGGCGGGATTAGGTATCTATGGGCAGGGATGGAAAGAAACTTCAGAATTCTGAACCACATGAATATATTATCTATTCAAAATAAATTAAAACTTAAGGTTCATTTTTAATCCTCACTCTATAAACTTGGAAAGCCTTAGTGTCTTCATCTTATCTGTAAATTGTAAATAATAACATCTCTCTGGTTTCGGGAAGTATCCAACGTAGGTCTCCTATCTTCATTGAAGAACTATATCTAAATTGCTCTTACAATTTAGGGTCTATTTGATCTATTAGCTTTAACAATTAGATGTAATCTGAAAACACATAATTTTTATATTTATTAGTTAGAAAGTTAAATTAACAGTTTAAAAGTAGACCTATGAAAAAGCCATTTTCTATTTTTTAAAAAATTCTTCCTATCTCATTATGCCTCTATACTGGGAAGAAAATACAAAATATTTTTACATAAAATTCCGTTTTCACATGTAACACTTATTTCCTTCTTTGAAAGAAAAATCATAGCTTCCCTGAGCAGGGCTTTAAGTGGCTATAAGAATTACAATCTTCCTATTTTCCATCTCCCAAATGTAGTGTTGTATAAATAATGGACATAGGTGCTCACATAGAGGGTTTTTTGCTCTCCACTGAGGATGGCAGCTTAACCTTGACCCAAAGTTAAGTTTGTTTTTCACATATACAACCTAAAATAAAATTTATAGAAAACAGAAGTTGGGGTACAGGAGGGGATGGAAGAGACAAATACAGTCATGCACCACTTAATGAAGGGGATACATTCTGGGAAATACATCGTTAGATGACTTTATTGTCATAGAGTACTGCACACTTAGGCTAGGTATAGCCAGGGATCCCCAACCTCCGGGCCACGGACCAGTTCTGATCCATGGCCTGTTAGGAATCAGGCCGCACAGCAGGAGGTGAGTGGTGAACGAACAAGCGAAGCTTCATCTATATTTGCAGCCGCTCCCCAGTGCTAGTCACCACCTTAGTCCCACCTCAGATCATCAGGCATTAGATTCTCATAGGAGCATCGGTCTCTGGTGCCAAAAAGGTTGGGGACCACTGGTATAGCCTTTTGCTCCTAGACTACAAGCCTGAACAGCATATTACCATACAAAATAACACGAGATTAAATCAAGCAAAAGAGAAAATGATACAGCCAAGAGATACAGTAACCATAAGATGTATGAAGCTGCTGCCAGTGTAACACAGCCTACTGTTTTACAGCAAACTTTTTTTATAAGTAGAGAGTACACTCTAAAATCACAATAAAAAGTATATTAAATACTTAAATCAGTAACATAGTCATTTATTATTATCAAGTATTTATGTACCACACACAATTGTATGTGCTATACCTTTATATGACTAGCAACTCAATAAGTTCATTTACACCAACATCACCACAAACACATATGTATTGTGTTTTGACATTAAGACAGCTACAACGGCTGTGATGTCACTAGGTGACATCTTATGGGATCACCATCGTATATTCTGTCCATCATTGACTAAAACATCATTATGCAGCACTTGACTGTATAAGTTAATAATATTCAAGATTTTTATTGCATTACAAAAATGTTCTTTTCATATGTTTTTAAAAAGATTCCACACTGGGATTCCAAGAAATTTCCAGTTAGAAAATAGAACATTTAACTTATGTATTGTTTTGCATTTTTTGTTCCTTTATCTGTGATTCTTCCTCTAAGTCACTTAATTTTTCCTATACCTGTGCTCTAGGAATATATACATATATATTTTGCTAGTTTTGGAATGAGATAAAAGCAACAGGATTATAAACACAATCCTGTGGTGTTCTACTTATTTTACTTTACTTTCTTATAGGAATATGGAGCAGAGATATCCGATACAAAAGTAATTTGCCATTAACAGAAATTAACAAGATTCTAAAGAATTTGGAAAGTAAAAAGCTTATCAAAGCTGTTAAGTCGGTGGCAGTGAGTAGTTTTCTCTTTTCTTCTCCCAAATGTCGGTAGTACATATATTGCTCCAATATATTTCAGGTTTTTATTTTTCTTTATCATGATTTAAAACAACTGATCAAAAAAGATTTTTAAAAAGTTAGCTCATTTTGGTTTGGAGATGCTGCTTAAGTATGTCACTGCCTACTTAATTTTAAAACTACTCGTCAGGAAAAAATTTTGGAGTCATAAACATGTTTTGTGGTATGTAAGATAGTTTACTTCATCTTGGCATATTACTTACTGAACCATTATCTATTGTGAATTTGCTATATGCCAGGCACTATTCTTGGTGCTTAGAATACATTAGTGAACAAGTCAGAGAAAGATCCCTGCCTAGGTGGAGCATCTGTTCCAACACATGGTGTTTCTCCGCTTCCACATTCTACCCCACCCTTCGGGGGCTCTGTGCTCCACAACTGGCTCTATCAGGGACAACTGCTGCTGACCTCACTGATTTAAGTGTCAGAGGAGCCAAGATTGCCCTAGACTAAAGTTTACTTGAACCCAAATTTCAGCAAATAAGAATTGATCAGTGATTTCATTTATCAATGGTATTTATGTCATAACACTCCCTAAATTAGAATATTATTTCTCTTCCACATTTTAATGGATAATTTCAAATATATACAAGAGTAAATAATATAATGAATCCCCACATACCTATCAGCTAGCTTCATTTTTCCAATTCTTCTACATTTTTATTCTTAATAGTTTTATTAAGATATGATTTCATCCTTTTAAAATGTATAATTCATTGGGTTTAAGTATATTGACAGAGTTGTGCAACCATCATCTCTTCTAATTTTAGAACATTTTCATCACCCCAAAACGTGACTCTTAGCAGTCACTCCTCAGCCTCCCTCACCCACCTCTCCCCCAGGCCCTGATAACCACTAATGTATTTTTTGTCTCCCTAGATTTGCCTACTTTGGACACTTCCTATAAATGGGATCATAGTATATGTGGTCTTTTGTGTCTGACTTCTTTCACTTAGCATGATGTTTTCAAAGTATAAAATATTAATGTCTACGGCCATGCTACCCTGAAAAGCCCGATCTCATCTGATCTCGGAAGCTAAGTAGAGTTGGTTCTGGTTAGTACTTGGATGGGAGACCACCTAGGAAGACCAGGTGCTGTAGTTGTAAAAAACAGAAAAAAGAGATTGTAAGCTGACAAGGTCCTTGCAATCTATGAGGTCAACTAAGAGTTGCCTCACCTAAAAAAATAAATAAAAATAAATAAAATATCAATGAGTCCATATTGATAAATTAATGTTTGAATAAATAAATAGGGGAGAACAAATAAATCTTCTGTGCAGAATTCCAAATAATTTATCTAGAAACTCTACCCTCAAGGAAATAGAATGTAACTGCCAATCCTTAGCGTAGGCTGTGCACGGTGACTTTCTTCCAAGGAAAAGGCAGGAAAAAAAGTAACTTCAGTGGAGAAAACCCTACCTCCATCTAGGTGATCAAAGTTAACATTAACACTGATAAGTTATATTGGTGATGATCAGTCATCACTTGGTGACAATCAAACACTCTTGATGTGATGTGATAAGACGGTCACTTTACGTCTGTGGTCTTTTCTCATTCTGATCATTAGAAAATCAGACAAATCCCAAGTAAGGGACATCTTGCAAAATACCCAACCAATAATTCTCAAAACTGGCAAGTTAATCAATAACAAGACTGAGAAATTGTCACAACTAAAATTTGCCTCAGGAGACATGACAACTCACTATAATGTGTTATCCTGGATAGGATTCTGGACCAGAAAAAGGACTTTAGGGAAAAACTGAGGAAGTATGACTAAACTCTAGACTTTTAATATTGATATTGGTTCATTAATTATAACAAACATACCCTAGTAATGTAAGATGTTAATAGAGAAAACTGAGCATAGGTAAATGGGAATTCTATACTATCTTCACAATAATTATGTAAATCTAAAACTGCTCTAAAATATGTTTTAGGCTTTTTTCAAATCTGAGTTTTGGATGACTTTGTTATCTTATAACCACATCTGCTATGCATGTTTTTTCCTAGGCATCAAAAAAGAAGGTATATATGCTCTATAACCTGCAGCCGGACCGGTCTGTGACTGGTGGAGCCTGGTACAGTGACCAGGATTTTGAATCTGAATTTGTAGAGGTGCTTAACCAACAGTGTTTTAAATTCTTACAAACCAAGGTGAGGCATAATTGAGGAAACTATCTTTTTTTTAAGTTTCTTCATAAAGAATGTTTAATCTTATATATCATTTTATAGAAATTGAAAATATTGAAATTGGTACTTTTACTAAACAAAATCTGTTCTGTTGATTTCACTCTGTATAAACTGTATTCAGAAAACAATATTCTTCCTGAGATTTGTTTCTACCCTTAGGCAGAAACAGCACGAGAAAGCAAACAGAATCCAATGATACAAAGAAATAGTTCATTTGCTTCATCACATGAAGTATGGAAATATATCTGTGAATTGGGGATCAGCAAGGTTGGAACTGTTTCTAATTTTCAAGTTATTTTAAAAAACTTACTCATCATAAGGATAATTTACAATGTATTCCAATCATACTTGACCCAGGCCCTTTCTTCAGGTGATTCCTACAAACATTCTGCAGAACTCGCTTTGAGAAAGTACTATCCTAAGCCAGTTAGGCAAAGGTGGTCATTGCCATCAGTATTGTCTGAACTATATGAACTTGAGTTTGGGTTATGTATAGACCAGCAGAGTGGAGGCCTGACAGTGCATTTCACTACCAAAATTCAAGTCTGCTCTGATATGTTCTTGACTTTCAAAGGCATATATGTGCTAAGCATAAGTCATCACGTCAGTTGTCATTTATTGGTATTTTTCCTCTTAAAAGTGGTGTTATCAACACAGTCTTTTGAAGACCTATATATAGACACTGCTGGATGCTTTTCATGATCAGAGAAGAAATTGGAGTGGCCATTTGGACAAGTCATTTTCATTTCCTAGATTTCTCATTTATAAAATACTAGGAATTTGAACTAAAGATTTTGATGTCTATTCTGCTCAAGTATTTTATAAATCTCATTAAATTCTTGCCAAAGAAATGTTACAAGACTTCTAGATTTTACTTAGGAGAGTGAAAATATCAGAAAGTGTCAAACTTAGCATGAGGTTAGATTTCTGTCCCTAGTGTTTCAGTGGTTTGTGCTAACTTAGGCCATTGTTTAACCTCTTCATGCTTTCAATTACTTGCCAGCATAATGCTTCTCCATTTCACTGAGGAATTGTGACCCTTGACTGTTTATAACACCCTCCAAAAGAATTTCTCCATGTCATTTTTGTTTCCTTTCTAATATGTCTCCTTTACAGGTAGAGTTGTCCATGGAGGACATTGAAACCATCTTGAATACACTCATATATGATGGGAAAGTGGAGATGACTATCATCACTGCAAAAGAAGGCACAGTTGGCAGTGTAGATGGACATATGAAACTATATAGGGCAGTCAATCCAATCATCCCACCCACGGGTTTGGTCCGGGCCCCCTGTGGACTCTGCCCGGTGAGTTAAAGTGGTTTTACACTTGACTGCTACCAAGTACAAATGCCACAAAACTTAACTAGCAAGCACACCCCAGTTTTCTCAGACTCTCAGGGTTGAGCAAGAGCTACTCAAACAGCCATGTAACCTTGATGACATTTAATGAACAAATCATTGTCTTACATTCTTAGAATAACCAGGTTAAAGAAATTTGTGTTTTCTGCTCTTGGCCCTGAAATGGACAATTTTTGACAACCATTAATCATTTAACTTAAGCAGGAAGGGAAATGAGATTTCTTGAGAACCTACCATGGACCAGACATATTTTTGAAGATTTGTGGTCTCATTTAATGCTCCTTATGTCCCTTGGAGCTGTTATTTTCCCTTAAGGCTGAGGATGACCAAATAGCTTAGAAGTAACAACCAGGATTCAAACTCAGAGATAATGTTCTTATGCCTACAGCATGCCCCAGCACTCTTCATCCATTCCCATATAGTTGATGAGTGCCAACTGTGAGCTATAGGCACTGTCCCAGCCCTCATCACATTTATATTCTTGGACTGCTAGTGTGTTTTATTTCATTATAATGGCCCTTTTCTATATATCTAAGCACTCTCTGCCCTGGTTTCAATTACTAGACAAAAGGCTAGCATATTGGGAATTCTATTC
This sequence comes from Pteropus alecto, assembly GCF_000325575.1. Lineage (NCBI taxonomy): Eukaryota > Metazoa > Chordata > Mammalia > Chiroptera > Pteropodidae > Pteropus > Pteropus alecto. The sequence goes on along the minus strand of NW_006442491.1, from coordinate 4,202,564 downwards.
AGTACCCTTCACAAAACGGAAGGTAGCTAAACATAAAACATTAGGTTAGTCAAAATTAAGTCATTCATATGTATGGATCTCTTGTATTCCTATGTTACCCATGATAGCCTTTTCACCAGTAGGTAGGTAAACATGGTCATCTTAATGCTATAGCAAAAGGTCTCCCATTAACTAACTTCATCATCATAGAGTAGGTCCTATTATAGTATGTTCTTAATATAGTCCTAATCTCTTTGAATTTGAAAGTTTGGTTTTTAATATTGCTTAGATGGTTGGGTCTCGGATATTTTGTTAACAGAAATTTGAGTTGTAGTTAACACTTAAGACTTACTAATATTATAATTGTAAAACTTCAGTTTGAATATAAACTTTTTTCTTTTTTAAAGGTTTTTGACGACTGCCATGAAGGTGGTGAGATTTCACCATCTAACTGTATTTACATGACAGAGTGGCTTGAATTTTAATAGAGAACTATGAACTTTACTGACATTTTGAAAATGAAGTTCCTTTGGGAGCAAATAATTTATGATGGAACATCAAATTCCCTTGAAAGCAAACTTGACAATAATGGATACAGACTTGCTGCTATGAAAATATTTTTTTATCTATGAAGACTAAATTTATCTTGGTAGAGTAGCCAACAGAATATAAAGAAGGTAAGATTAGTAGTGAAACTATTCTTCAATAAATAAAATACTCTGAAGTTCTAGAGGACCACATCTTCTGAAGCTTTCCAGACTTTCCTTTTGATTGTTCATGGAAAAAGAAGCCAGCAAATCCATATTTACCATTGGCTAAGGGCTAGAGCCTAAATATGCTTATTTTAAAGTTATTTATTAAGGCCTTCATTAGAAATTATTTACATTTGGTTCACTATCACATTTCTCTTTTCCATTTTCTCAGTGATTCCATTGAGAATAAACGGTGAAAATAGGAATAGTCTGGCATGAGTGAAAAGAGTTGGAACATCCCTTTTCCACATACTATTAATTCCTTTTTATGTCAGAAATATTCTTTCAGAGGATTGATTATGCCACTGTATTTACCTCAAACCTAAATGACTGTTATCAAGGATATGTTTTCAGTGCATATTGTCATTGTCATCCTAAAGGAAATCTTTTCACTGGTCTTTGTTAAAGTCTTACTATTTTCACTCTGGCTCAATTGTATTATTTACTAGAATTTTCTCCTAGATTTTCATTATTTAACTAAAATTACAACTAATCTATTGCTCTCCATTCACACTTTATTTTGGGGTGGGGGTGCCATTCCTTTTTTCTTGTCCTGTTTTAGATTTGTTCCCTTTCCTTATTCTGCTCTAAAAATCATGGTATAATATGTCTGAAATGAGCAGAAAGCCATTATATTGTAAAGCCTCAGTTCTAATAGTACTTTCAGTTCCAGTCTTTAGCCATATGGAAAACACTAGCTTATATGATGTAGTGTTGCACAGACGTTAGCGGCAGGACTTTTTAGGACCTCAGCTGTTGTATTTTCCTTTCGTAGCTACATTTAAAAGTTTCTGTTTCTAGGCCAAAAGTATGGGACCAAAGGAATGGAATTAAAGCTCAGCTACACCTGAGGCCTGAGTTCAAACACACTTTGAAGACACTCTAAGTGGATAACCATCACAAGGGTTACTTTGAGATAAATGGGATTAGTAAAATAAAATTCAGCTCAGTAATCAGTTTTTAAGAACCAGATAAATTCAGTGGCCAGCTGTATAGAATTAGCCTTTGATGACACTAACTCTTTGAAATAAAGATCACTTCAAGTATTGGAATGGCAAGAACAACATCTGTCCTTCCTGGGACAGGGCCTAGCACAGAGGTGCAGTCTTGTTTAATAAGAAAACGGAACTTAGAGGAGAATTATAAGTGGAGAGCAGGAGCCAGTTTTAAATAGACTGTATTGTGTCTTAATAATCAGAGACTGATTTTTTTAAAGCTTACAATCAATGGCTAAAACATAAAAAAGTTTTCTTTGCCTTACCAGAATAAAGAGTCTCTTTAAACATATTTCCTATAGCATGTTTTTAATTCTGAATAACTGAAGAGAAAAGAGAATAATTTTAAAATACAGCACCTCTGATAATAGATACGTATAGGTGTAAACTTTGACTAAAACAAATAGTGAGGCTCTAGACTTATGACAACACCAAAAAATATCAAATTGTGAGTGAAAACCCTAATCCTTTCAGTTGATTTCCATTTAGTATAAGGTAATTTGTTCACCTGAGAATAGCTATTCCCTGGAGTCAAGGCCTCTCTATGCTTAATAATGATCCATATGTAGTCAAACATAGAATCATGAGAATCCATGAATTGAAGGCTTAACTAAATAGTTTACATGGGATTCTTCCCTGAAACCCTTCTGATCTTAGTTTGGTGATAAGTAAATTTTATGAAGCCGTGATTTTTATGATCAACTAAGCAAACTAGTCGAACAGAAATAATTTCAAGTTGAGTCACTCCTACTTTGAACTATCATTCATTATTAGATGGTGGGCAAGAGAAGAATATAAAATACATGCCCTAGATTCCAGTGCTGTCCAATATAACTTTCTATAGTAATGGACTGGAAATTGTTTAAGGTAATAGCTGGGGATTATAATAGGCAAAAAATGTTAGGAAATGAAAAAAGGGTTTTTTGGAGGGAGTATGGTCAGAAGAAAAATGGAATGATGTTTGAAAGAGATCTTAAGGACCAGGGAAATTAAAAGGTAGAACTCCTTACAGAACAAAAACTTCAGGCGTGGAAAGATTATTTTTAAAAATACTCAAGATTGTAACAAAGTTCAAATTGTTCCCATGATTTCATACATTGACATTATGTTCATTTTTCAGGCTTTATAGAGACATTTAAAGTACGTGGCTAAGTTACTATATATGGCATAGGTCATAAATGGATGGCTTGGACTTTGTCTTGCAGTGTTTGTAAATTTTTTATTTACACTGTAGTTGCCAACTAACATAATCCATATGTATATGGATTGAACATACACATATGGATTATATATACATACATATATATTCCCTGACTATAAAAACCACTGTATCAAGTTATTTCCTCAAAAAATCAAAATTGGCAACATCTTGCCACAATCTCTTATGGCATGAATTCCTCACATGCCCTAGTCCTCAGCACTGTGATCTCACACAAATAAAGTTGATTGTGCTCATATTCCCTGCCTGACCCTTGGAGACCCTGCCGCATAGCATCCTTGTTTCAATTTTTCAACATGTTCAAAGGACTGGAAGGCAGGGTGTCAAAGATGAAGGCCCCAGTCTGGGTTTAATATCCTGAGCCAGCTCAAAATAGCTAGTGTTTTGCACTCTATGCCAACACTCTGGACCTTTCGTCATGTTTTTCCACCTTTAGAATAGAAGTTTTATTTCAAAAGACGAGTATAACTCCTATAACATACATAAAACTTACTTAGTTTTAATCTGGAGTAGGAATCGGGAAACCTGGGTTTTATTTCTGTCCTATTCACTTTGTATAGATAAGGATGTTTAAGCTGTCCTTATATCCCTTATCATATAGGAAAATACTAGTTCATAGCAATGTGGGGAGATGTAGATTCTATGGAAAATGGAAATGCTGTTTGTAACGGTTTGAACATTGAAAAGTTCTATATGTGTTTATTTTTTAGGAATTTTTAGAACTTAATTTGATCTGTTTTATGTGTCCAGTAATCATCTGATAGTAGATGATTATTTACTAATAATATGATCATTGCTCTACTATATTGGTATGCAAAATAGCGGAAATCATTCTGTCTGTGCTGGTACTTTGAGCATAAACTTTACCACATTAATCAGTTCAGGAAACTCCATGTTCTGAAAGTGGCCACGGTCAGTGAATCTATACAATTTGGCTTCCAACCTGTCAGCCACTTCTTCTTGTTCCTTCCAGGGAAGGAAAGGATCATCAGTGGAGCCAAACTGTACAATGTGAGGGCAGTTGGCTTTGATCTTCTCCCACTGCCAGGGGCGACTGAAGTATCCTATGGGGAAAAATATATATATAACCTCTCAGTGCCCATGGATAAGTTCCATTCTAGCCATCTAAAACATCTGGTGAAGACCATAGCAGAGACACAAAGAATCAGAACCTAAGTGTGAGTTAGAAGCCCTTTGGTTTTCAAATCTGTAGGGCTTGATACCAGAGGTTCTTGTGAAGAGGGAGTATATAGCTTAAATGAAGTCACTCCTCAAGGGTTCAATTCTAGACTATGGATTAGAAAGAGGTCTACGACTTTTCAAAGTGTCAAAATTCTATCTAAATATGGATGGTAAATATTTCTCATGTGACCCTAGATTTTTTTTAGCTTACTTGAAAGACAATACTGTTTTATAACCTGAACAAGCAGCCCCATGACTAGTGGAAGGGCTTTTCTAAAGCTTCTGTCTTCAGACTTACCACTCGCACGCTCATTTTCGTCCCCCAAGTCTGATGTATATGCAGACACTAATACAATAGCATATACTCGATGTGTTTCTGCATACCTGGAGAGAAATGATGTCAGTTAATATTTAATGTTAAATCTGATCACCATAAAGTCAATAAACCACCTAAAAACTCACTTGATTTAGCTTACAGGAGGCATGTGCTATGTGCTGTTGAGATTAATATGAAAATTAGTAAGGAAACTACAGAACTATAAGTTCAATGGTTAATCAATAACCTTGGCTACTTGATGAGTTTCTACTTATTTTTCAAGGTAGTCCAAAAGTCTTCTATAATCCTTTCTGAATAAATATAAGTATAATCATTCTCTTAATGCGCGTATTAATCTACGTTCAGTACGCATCAGCATTACTTGGTTAACACATAGTCCCAGAGCATCCGATTCAATGAATTGGGATTGAGGCCCAGGAATCTGCATTTTAAGGCAGTCATCTCCCCCAACCCAAGTTACCAATGCAAGTGGTCTGTGAACCATATTTAAAAAAAAAAACTACAGTAGCAGTAATGTACCTCTTCTGCCACACATTTCACATTGCATTTTACTTGTTTGTGTTGTATTATACCTGTCTCCCTTAATAAACCGTCAGCTCCTTAAGGGCATGTATGAACTTTGATCTTTGTAACCCTGGTGCCTAGGACAGTGCCCAGCAAGTAGACATTCAGTTAAAATATTTGTAGACAGTTCTCTCACTCAGCAAAGACTAGACTAAAGGAAGACATAGAATAGTAACAGTTTCAGGGAGCTCCACATTGAAAAGCATTATTCGTGTATGCTTTGATTAGTGTGGCTGAAAGCTTATGGAATTTGGTGAGATTCTCTAACATGGAATTCGTGTGACATTCTGTGGGACTACTTGGAACAAGAGCCTACGCAAAAGCTATATTACTTTGTCATTCAGCTTGGCAAATATGGAAGAAACTCAACTTTAATAGGCTTATTTGGCCAGCTAAGTACTTGCACCCAAGACCTTAAAAGCCTAAAGGGAGAGACAAGTTATATGGAGAGCATCAGGGATGTGCCCATGAATCCTAAGGAATGGGGGCTTAAGAGGAGAGGGAATATCAACCACTATCCTCCAACAAACACTGAGCACCTACCATATGCCAGTCCCTCTTCTAGGGGTTTCAGTGTCAGAGTGAACAAAGTCCACCCTCATGGAGCTTACATTCTACTGGCAGGAGACAAGAAATAAGCGGGGCATCAAATAATGGAAGTGCTATAGATAATAAGGGAGATGATAAAATATAAAGGAGACAAGAGCCAGTGGGGTGAGGTTGCAGTTCCATACGGAATGATTAGAGAAGACCTCACTGAAAGGAGACATTCAAGCAGAGACAAAGGAGAAAGCCATGCAGGTATCTAGGAAAAGAGAGTTCCAGGTAGAACAGTGACAAGCACAGGCCTAAGGTATGTGCATGTTTGGCATGTTAAGGAATTACAATGAGGTCTGTAAACCAGGCTGGGGGCAGTAAAAGTAGAGATGACATCAGAGTTACTGGGGTTCTTGAAGGCCAAGGAATTTTTCTGAAGATGATGGGGCAACTGGTGGGGTTTAGAGCCACTTGGTATAAAAGGATCACTGTATCCCAGTAAGAGCAAAAAAAAGTTTGCTAATCCACTAACCAAACCAGGAAGGACTTAGGACAGATTATTTTTACTACTTTTGAGGTCAGCACCATTTCCTCTCCAGTGGAAACTTCGGATATACACAAGGTATTTCCCAAGCAAGCCTGGCTGGAGCCTACACAGGGTGACAATTCAACAAAGATCGCACCTCATGGCCGCAATGGCCCCAGAACTGTGGCCAATGATGATGGTTTTCTCATCACAGTGTAGCTCCGTCTCCATGAAGGGCAGCCAGATGCTCTCTCGAGCTGTAACTAAGGTTCAGGGTAAAGAATCTGTCATTTGATAGGGACAGTCTTAATCTAATGCTGCTCCACCTTTCTAACAGATGACTACTCAGCAGTTCCCAACTTTTAAAACCACAGGACCACAATGAAAGACGAGGCTGTTTTAACACAGCTAAAGATCTGCATGTAGCTATTTGAAAGATTCAAATCCATAGTTTTGCTAAATAGTTTTATTTTTACCACATTCTTGTAAGAAAATACTGAGGAAATAACAAAATATAATGTATTTTGATGTAAACTTAAAAAAAAACTTGACATTCTCTCAAATTCATGTACATATATATATATATTCTTTCTTTCCAAAACAAATTATTGAGACATGTCATAGCCATACTCAGAACAAAAGTGGCAATGTTACATTTTTAAATATTAGGATCTCATATAAATGCTCCAAAGTTTTATCATATCTCTGCCTCAAATGAAACGCCCATAATTTCTGCCTGGAAATATTTGTTGACTCATAGAAGGGAAAATCAAGTTGCCTGCACAGTTGAAAACTGAGTTTTACCAAGCCCAAGTGCTTTTCTTGATCCTTACTAGAATTTTCTATTTTTTGGTTTATACTCTCCTCCCCAACTACTCGCCATCATTCATTCTTAGGTACATATTGCCTTTGACTTCTCTACTATAATATTCCTCTTCTCTCCCAGGAAAATGTGAGATCAAAACCCAACAAGATGAGACTATTTAAAAACACATTTAAAACTTACTTGGATCAGGCATGTTTTTAGCCAAACACTGGAAACCAGGTATCTATGACATGGGGGGAAAAAAAGCTATAATAAAGAGCTTAATTACAACTAATATTTTGCTAATAAGAAATGAGACACCTAATATGCTTCTTACAATCCAATAAGTATTTGCTTATATTATGAAATGAAGTAGGTTGAGTTCTACAGCATTATATATGAGCATACAATCCCTTTCACAAACTCCATCTGTCTGTAGTTCTATATCTAGCCAGCTCTGTAGGTCTCTATATAAAAAGACCTACATATATTTATAACTATAGGCACATATCTGTAGAGAGGGCATGAGTGAACGTGTTCTAGACAGATTGACCTGGAGCCAAACAGCGTGTGTGCCAGGGAGTAGGTACAATGTGGTACAGAAGCATGGTACAAAAAGTCAGCGATCCCATCCTCTTAGCTCCAGCCCTGAACTTTAGGTTTGTAGCTCTGGCGGTGATTTGCAACCACGACCCTAAATTTTATCCCAGAAACCTACTCTAGAGGATGGCAACCCAGAAAGCAACCTTTATCGCCTGTTTATGGAAGAGAGTTTTTTAAAAAATCAAGATGCACAAGACAACCTACAGTAGAATGCCATTTTTATAAAGCTCACGAAGAAGCCAAATTAAACAGTACATTGTTTAAAGGATACATACACAGGTTGCAAAAGTACTTAAATTTTTAAAAGGGGAGCAAATGAAAAAATTTTAGGATGGCAGGGATATAGGATGGAGGACACAAAGGTGGCTTCAAAAATACGTTCTAGATTTTTGGTGATGGATTCTCAGGTATTCATTACATTTTGTTAATACATTAATACTACATATTGAAAAAAAAAAAAAAAAAAAACTAAGCAGGGAGCAAAGAAAATAGAATCATCCAGGAAGCCCCAAATCTGAACCAGCAGCAGATACTGGACGGGGAGCGATCCAATCTCCGTAGTTCCAAGAAGCGGTGCCTTGTACTCTAACGACTAAGTCCCCAGAGAAGTCCTCCAGGCAGTTTTATCAACCAAAGTTCCAACCACTAGTTCTAGAGTTTAAGACGGCGCATTAGAGGAGAAGAATGAAAACATCTAAGGCTGAGAGGAGGGTGTTGTGAGGGAGTAGGGGAGCGGGGTGAAGGGAGAAACACACGTTTAAACTTCAGTCCTCTGTCCCTTCCGTCCCCTCCAGCTCCAAGCTGACTTCCCGGCGCACGAGGCGTGTCTCTTACCTGCTCCAGCTGCTTCTTCACCCAGCCATACCAGCCATGGGTGGCCACATCTCCGCCTCCGTTCCCGGGAACAATTACTGCCTTGCTAGGAGAAGCCATGAAAGCAGGACCAGTGTACTCCAGCAGCCAACCCTGCACTGGTCAGAACCCGAGACCGCGTCCGCTGGAGAGCCTGCGCTGCGGCATTCTGGGAATTGTGGTTTTAGGGCGCCGATAGGGCAGCTCACTCACTCTTTGGCCTTCCTTACTACACAGGCAGTCAAAAACAAAATTTGTGAGTTTCTATCAAATGTAAATCACATTTTACTTGCCTGTTACTAGCGCTCTCATTGTTCCCTTTAATTTAGGACAGGCTATGACGCGCTCAGAATGTTACCTCTTTCTCTTTTCTAGAATTACTGATATTTCTATAGTAAAGTGTTTTTAGTTCCAAATGTGCAGAACATAAGCTGTTCACTAACTGGGGACTCCTGAAATCCACATTATTTTCAATTCTGATTGCAAAACAGTTCTTAGTAGAATATTCAATATTAGCTGTAGTTGTTATTTTTCATTACTTTAAACCCTGTCCTTTAAAAAGTTTTCACCATTTATGTAGAACATGTGGATAACACTCAAACTAATTTAGACACTGGAGAAATTAAGGTACCAATGAAATGGTTGACCTATTATAATATGGCAGTCCTGAAATTTTAGGAACTGGTCATATCTTATAGATGTATCCAAACCTTATTAAATTGAAGAAGGCTGTGTGTGTGTGTGTGTGTGTGTGTGTGTGTGTGTGTGCGCGCGCGCGCTTATATATGAGAGTGAAGAGGAAAATACTTCTAATTCCTTGCCCCTCCCATGGACTGACTTACTGTGTACATCAGGTTTGTGTTAGCATGTGACAATTGAGAAACACTCTTTGCAATTATTTTTTTGAACAAGCACAAGTAGATGATCAATGATACACTGTCCCACCACCACATTCTTTAGAAAGAGCATGACATACTCTTTCCTCTTGGATCTTAAATTCTGGATTTTCTTAAAAAGGTCAACATTATTTAACTTTAAATATAAACTTATTCACTTAAGAAAGAATGAACTACTGACACACAAACACTATGAATGAGTCTCAAAAAGATTATGCTGAGTGAAAGATGCCAGACAAAAAAAGAAGTACATACTATATGATTCTAGGAGGCACAAGGAAACATTGTGGGATGATATACACATTCATTTTCTTGATTGTGGTGATGAGTGTCAAACTTTAACAAACTACACTTTAAATTTGTGTAGCTGATTGTATGTCAATTATACCTCAGTAAAACTGTTTAAAATTTAAAAATAAATTAAT
>NW_006442491.1:4142377-4192879 GCF_000325575.1 Pteropus alecto | reverse complement strand
AGCCAAGTGGTTGTTTGCTTAGTAGTTTTTAGTTCAAAGAAACAATGACAGGAACTGTCTTTAACAGGAACTTAACAGGAAGTGTCGGCTGAAAAAGAATCTACCCTTCCTTAAGGTTCATTTTAAGATTTGTCTTTCTTCTCACTCATAGGGTGATTAGCTCTTCTTTTTAGAAAGAGAAAAATAAGGTAATGACCTCAACTCTCACTTTTCTCAGACTGTTTATGTCAACAATGATTGCAGATAACTTTGTACAGTGACAGATGGTTACTAGATATCTCATGGTGATCACTTCATAAGATATATAAATGTCAAATCACTATGTTGTACAGCTGAAAATAATGTAATATTGTATGTCAACTATACTTTAACTAAAAAGAGCTTTACAAAAACATGATTGCAGAGATTATATAATTACACATAAATCCACCTTTTTTTCTTTTCTACTTTTTATCTATCACACAAGCATTTTCTGAGCTTGTCATCATCAGAGGAGAAATAGCTTGGTTTCAAAACAACATTTTTATAAATTTTTAAAAATTTGCATTTATATCTGGTATATCATTTGATAACATTGAAAGAGCTTTTCACAAGAACTTGCCGAGAAAATTTTAGTCTTTCTAATGGATTCAACCATTCTCCTCTAAGCCCTCTTTCTGAATAATCTTCTTCTGCCTGAACTTTTCCTTTCAGGTCAGGATCTCTTCTGTAGGCAGTTTGTATCTAACCCTTCAAACTCACTGTTCAAGCATTCTCCCCTCTTCTACTTTTCCATTTCTTTCACATATTATTTTTTAACCATTATGAGAAGAAAGGGAAATAAAAGAAAGGCTTCGTAAGAGTCTTGAAGCACACATGGGAATTAATTGGTAAAGGAAGAGAGGTAAAGAGGTTGTTCTTAGCAGAAAGGAGGGCATGCAAAAGGGCACAGAGGAGAAACAGCACAGTGGGGCTTGGAAAAACAATTGGTTCAGTGCTGTAGAAATGTGTGGAAATCATAGATCCCCTTGAGCACCACAATAAGCGGCCTCTACTTTATCCTGTGCGTTCTGCGAAAACTATGTAGAATTTTAAACAAGAGAATGTCAGAATCAGATGTGTGATTTTGAAAAATCTGGCAACCAATGTGATCTCTTTGCAAAATTCGTGCAAAGAGATCATTTGGGAGGCTGTGACAGTAATCCAATGAGAGGGGATGAGAATTTAAACTAAGTAGATAAATAGAATTAAGAAATATTTAGAATAACAGATCAATAGGGTTAGGGGGTTATAAATGTAGGGGGGAAAATACAAATTTACTTAAGTTTTACATGACATGAGAGACTTCATAAGGAAGTGAAGACCCAAAGAAGCAGTTAAACCTGATTGTTTCATGCTAGATTTGAAAAAAAAGAGTGAAAAATCACGGGGAAATGTGATAGGACAAAAGAATATGAGCAGTATGGATAGTAAACTCTGGGAAATTTAGCAAGGACTGTTCATTCCAATTCATCTTCAGAGGTAAGAATGCTCCTTTCCTCCTGGTAAAGGGTGGGCACTTTCCACACGAAAGTCTTAGGACCTGCTTTAGGGGAGAGAGGGAAGGTCAGAGAGTAGTCCTTCAGGTTATTCAATATGTCAAGGTATCATATTTTCAGGCAGTGTGTCCTGAACCACGTCAAGAGAAGGAGGGGCCAAGGATAACTCTCTAGTTTCCAGACTAAGTGGGAGAAGGATTTTATCTCTAAGTGAAACAAAGTACAAGAGGCAAAAGGTTAGTTTAGGGGCAAGGGGAAATGTAAATTCAGTTTAGAACATAACGATATTGAGATGCCCAAGAATACCCAGAGATATCCAGCAGGTTGTTGAATATATGAATCTGATGTTAGAGAAATATAAGCCAGAAATGTAGAATGTAGATTATAGATGAGAAATCGTATTTCAGGAAAACTGTGAAAGATTTTGAAATACTCAAAAGAATTTACGGGGTGAACTTTCTGTGGAATGCTGGGCAGTTTTTAAAGGAAACTCTGGAGTCATCTGATCACAAGGGCTGTGTGCCTTTATCCTTGACTAAACTCTTTAACAATGCTGTAGAGATAGCAATTAATTTTTGGAAATTGGATAATAATACAAATGTTTCTCACCCATAACAATACAAATAGCTCCTGTCCACAGCAATGCAAATTAATTTTGTGTGGTAGAGAACGTGTCTCTATAAATCAAATTTTTCTTTGAACTAGTTTGAATATCCTTACTGGTTCCCTTATTAATAATGAGTTATGTAGAACTGTTGACACATGTTCATTTTATATTTGTAAGAGGGCCATAATTTTACCATTTTGAAGCTAACAATTTTGGAGATTTCACCAGCATCCCAATGGATTCACCTGACAAAGCCAGGTAAATCATGTTGGTGTAGAAGATGAAATTAGGTTAGTATATCTCTTAGAGGAGATCTGTCTGATTGGCTTATGGAGAGAAATACACACTTATATAAATCATTTCTTCCTAAAACTCCCAGAAAATAAGGAAATTAAATGTCATAATTTAAATTTGCTAGTTTTTTTTTTTTTTTAATCCTTACTACAGAAATTTCTAGTACAGAAAGAATCCAGGTTCAAATCATCAAAGCAAATTTTTGCCAAATGATATTTCAATGTTTGGTTAAAAAAAAAAACAGCTTCTATGTCTTTTCTCAGTGTAAAGTATAATACACAAGAGTGTATTTTAATTGTGATTTTTCCTTAATGAGAGGAAAATTAATTTGAATTTCCTAAATTTATACACATGTAATGTTGAAACGACCTAACATTACTCTTACATGTTTTAAGAATATGAAAAAACTAAATTTGTTCAACAAAACTAAGTATTCTAACAAACTTTTTATATCAATAGTAATTATGTTTCATAATACATGGACTTAAACGAATTTCTATGATATGTAATTTAAAATTCTACTAATATTAAACTGAGCTAATTAATCGTAATTCTTGGATGCCTAGATATGTTCTAAGTATAATTTTAAATTCATTTAGTTTTGCTTATTTTTATATGCTACAAAGAGACTATATATCTCTGGGTCAGATTAATAAATGTGCTAATTTTTGCCACTTAAAAGAAGGCGTAAAACGGTTGTGGTGGTCGTATAAGTTGCACTCTATGTCGCTATAAGGTTTTTTTAATCTCCTAAAGTGCTTGAATATGATAGCTCTGTTATTCACCTTCTCATAGAAGGATGACAGGAATAGACAAGTAGAGCGGAACTGTGCGCTAGTGCCAGTCTCCGCAGAAAGCGCGAGCCACCAGACATAGAGAGGAAGAAACTTTGTAACGTGATGGAACAGAACCACACCGGTGCAACTTACGATGAACCTTAACTAGACCCAGAGACCTGCCCCGACACAGGTGTGTACAGGAGTCTTAACACCCAGTGCCCCTATATTCGCCCCGCCCCATCCCGCACGCTGACACCTCCTTCCGGCCAGCTTCAGTTTCCATCGCGCGGCGCCGCTTCTTCTTCCGGGCCGCACGTCATCGTTCTCGCTTTCCAGTAACTAAGGAGATGAGAGGAACGTCTCACTGAGGCGAGTGGATGTCATTTTGGATCAGGGCGAACCACTGAGGCATGCTAATTATGCCTAGGAAACAGTACGACAGGCGCCGGGGTTTTCTAAAGTAGAAACGTTTAGTGAATTGGAAATACGTGTGTTCTGAGGAACTGGTTTTGTAGAGCGAGGCTGAACTGTCTTGCCCCCTTCCAAGATGGCGGCGCGGCTTATCTGAGTATCTTGCTTCCGCTCGTAGGCTGGGAGGTGCTCTTTGATTGGTCCGCGGGCGGCGCCGTGACGAAAAGGGGCGCTGACCAATCGGCTGAAAGCTGAGCTGGACTTGACGGAGAGAGCCGGAGCTGGTTTCTCGTATCTGGAGGTGCGGAGGGCTGCGGCAAGGTGAGCCGCTCGGGTCAGGTGAGTGGGAAGCACAGGAGACGGAGGTGCGAGGGCATGGACTTGCCTCACTGTGGGGGACTAATGGTTTGCTCCTGGGATGAGGCCTTTTCCCGACGGGCAGAGGAACCGAGGGAATCGGTGACCCAGGGGTCTTCTGGGAGACGCGTTCCCCGCCAGGCTTCTGGCCTCTGAATCACGCGGTGCGGAAGGACCCTACCCCGCTTTTACAATTGAGGAACTCGAGATTCAGGTAAAATGACTTCTGTTTCCTGATTGAGCTGGAATTAGAACCCAGGTCTTCAAGGATTAAGCCTTTGCTTAAACTGAGTCCCTGTGTACTGAAAAAGTTATGTCTTGGGGTACGAGTGGTTCCGTGTTTTGTTTTGTTTTTGGCAGATACTCCTGTAGGATCTTACCAGTCCTTTCATTCATTCATTCATTCATTCATTCATTCATTCAGCAATTAACATTTTCAGATACCCTTCCCCTTCAAGAATCAGGTGTAAGCCATAGAAAAAATACACATTCGCTCATACACAGAATTTTACGTAAGTTTCAAGAGGATTTCTTGACTCTTTGAAGTCCCCTGTGAGTTATGTGCCCGGGTTAAGAATCCATGCTCTAGAAAGGGTGAGGGGAAGGAACAGTGGGAAACTGGGAGACCAGGTTTGAATATGTAGGTGCTTGAGAACATTGTGTAGAGCCAGTACCTTTTAATGAACTATTTTGATAAGGGAAACAGTCATTTAATGAAGACTGCTGAGGTACTTAGAATTGTAATATTAGGACTTGCTTTCATTTCCACTTGAGTTCTCTGCCACCCAGCAAGTTGGAAAAGTGCCTTATGTGTACACAGTGTCTCAGTTTCCTGCTTTTGCCAGAAGTAACAAATATATGTCTTAGAGTTTCAGATGGAGCAAACATTTGGAATTTTAGTAGCCTAGGTTGTGTGTAGTAATTAATTTATCTGCTTTACCAGCCATATAATACTATTATCTTAGTCCAAATTATTTATGGTATGGCACTTCTCATAATAACCCAGAGACAATTATTATTCAGCATTGCATGAAATATGTGCTAGAGGCCAATAATATTGTAGATTCTTTAATTTTTCTTTTCTTCCCATTTTCCTGAGGGACTTATTCCCTCAAACACTAATAGTTGAGGTGTGTGTTAGCCTAGACTTTAGGATAAAAAAAGGATGTATGAATCAATTAGTGGTGTTTGAAAAGCTTAGGTTATTAACTGGAATCTTTTCACTGCATGGGCATAAGCAGTCATGGCAAGGAGAGAGGTCTTGGTGAGGGACTCACTAAGCATTATAGCAAACTTTCCCTTTGAAATTTTGGTGATTCTGAAGTAGAAATTTGCCCAGAATTGATGGCCGTTTCCATTAATTCCTACATCAGTTTTCAATTATTTTCTCCACAGTTAATGAAGGGAGGAGGGAAAAGGGCACAAAATCAAGATCACTTGGTCTTGATTAAAGTGTTTACTTTAGTAGAGCAAGGAAGGGGATCAGGAAGGAAGATAGCTGGATGCCGGAACAAGGTTTGAGACTTACCCTTGGGCAAGGTGCTAAAACTAGCTTGGCTAAGATGATGAGATAATATGAGGAGGTTTAAATTTGTATTCAACTAAATGCAACTTAGAGGTGATTGAATTATTGTAAACCTCCTGCCCCTTTTATTTATTTTAAGTGCTAGAGAGGAAGATTGAGAAAGGAACAGTAGTCAAAGATAACTGTGAAGTTAATCAGCTTTGGGGAGCTCAAAAGAAAGGGTGATGTTGTCATCCTATAGTGACAGATTTTTCCAGACTAAGTGTTTAAGAAACATTGCGTTAGTGGACCATCTTTTTATTTTTGAAGTTTAGTTGAGAATTTCACATACAACTAAAACTTTATCTCCAGTTTCTTTTTAGACTATGGCAACATATCTGGAGTTCATTCAGCAAAATGAAGAACGAGATGGTGTGCGTTTTAGTTGGAATGTGTGGCCTTCTAGCCGTCTCGAAGCTACAAGAATGGTTGTTCCTCTGGCTTGTCTCCTTACACCTTTGAAAGAACGTCCAGATCTGCCTCCTGTACAGTATGAACCTGTGCTTTGCAGTAGGCCAACTTGCAGAGCCATTCTCAATCCACTTTGGTATGAATTCTTTTAAAAACTAGTAAAAATGAGGAATACAATAAGTTATGACATTTCTGAGATACTCATAAGCGATTGTATTTGGACAAGTCGTCAAATTTGAGATTAGTAGATGATGAGATTCTTAGTTGATGAATGCTTTTAGAAATCTCCCTGACTTAATACTCCAGAAAAAATTGGAATTTATGAGAATGAAATGGGAGTAGAGGGAAATCATTTGAAATTCCATTTTTTTTTTTTTTTTAATTTTTGCTGATTTTCAGTTTGTATTTGGGCCACCTATAGATTTTATTGCGGCCTTTTAAAGCATTTTCCAAACAAATATGGTGATGCTGTAATAGAAGAAATTTTAACTCTTAATGATTTTATTGTTAAATGTAATTTTTTTTGCTCCTAAAATAGTAACCTCTATTTTTCTTAAATGTGAGCATTATTTGAAAGAATTTTTAAATAGGCGAGGAAATGTCATAAATACTCTTTGAAATATAATACTTTTATGTGAGGGAACATTTTGTACTTCTTCCCCTTGCTTTTATTTAATGTGCCTGTATATTAGATGCCACATCTCTTCTTTTAAAATGATGGCCACTGATTATTGCTTTCCTAAATGTAGAAGGCGGGTAGGGGAAGCAACTAAAATATCTTGAACCATTTCTAGGAAGTGTATCAATCCAGAAACATGCCTTTCTTCAAGTGAGCTAAGTGTGGTTAATGTCTGGGAAATACTTCCATACATGAAATGTACTTTTTAGCATTGAAATTTAGCAGTTTCACATGTCTGAACAATAAAGATGTAATAAAAGTTACAAAGACTGTGTTATAGTAACATGGCAAAAGGAAATAACCTGTAGTTTATATAGAGCATGAAGCTTTAAATATTACCCAGGAAATTAGAAAAGAGAAAAATGTATGTACTAATTTCTCATTACTGCTGTTTGAAGGAAACTTTCTTATACTTAACAGCCAGAACTCTTAACTGAAGTGAAAGTTTTGCATACCTTCATCCATTCATGCACCCACACAGAAACATATGTCTATGGGATTTACTAAACTTGAAGTTTACATTTGAATGCTTTCTACCTTAAAAATGAAAATGTTCAAACAGAGACTCATGGACATGGACAATGGACTAGTGCTTACCAGAGGGGAG
Source organism: Pteropus alecto (assembly GCF_000325575.1). NCBI lineage: Eukaryota > Metazoa > Chordata > Mammalia > Chiroptera > Pteropodidae > Pteropus > Pteropus alecto. The sequence continues at coordinate 4,185,653 of NW_006442491.1, read as the reverse complement.
GGGGAAAGATGGAGGTAGGGGGAAAAAATTTAAATCATTTCTTCAATTTACTTAATTAATTAATTTGAACAAATAACAGCTATTATGAGTAAAAAAAGATGAAAACGTTACCTAGTTGTAATTATTTTTCTCACAGTCAGGTCGATTACCGGGCAAAACTTTGGGCCTGTAATTTCTGTTTCCAAAGAAATCAGGTACGTGAATTATTTTTAAAAGTATTTTTAATGTTTCATTTTAGTTGTGCTACTCTGAAAAAAATTAAATGAGGTTGAATTTATGTCTGCCTTGGCAGGCAGCAATTTCTGCTGGACTCAAGATGACAGCTCTTGTTAAGCATAATATTGAATGTTGAACATTTGTGATTTTTCTGTTGAACAGCAACTCAGTTTCACTATTTGGGTCCTTGTCATTCGCTATGGTGGAGACATAGAATTCCCTTTTCTTGTGAGTTCACTGTAGGCAGTAAATCTGTTACCATAAGAAAACAGACATGTTTACATTTCATTTGACTTCAGTTAGACTATCTAATTGGATGTGTACGTCACTGAATTTTCATTTTCTGATCTTTTTAACTTTTAGGGTCCAAGTATCAGTGTTGAACTTTTAGTTTAAAATTTTTTAAACTTCTAAACTGGAAGGAGCTCTCAAATGACAAAAGAGACTTCTTTGAATTGTGCCTATGATGGAAATGTTCTAAAACTGGATTGTGGAGGTCATTGCACAACTCTGTACATTTAATAAAAGTCATTGAATTATACATTTAAAATGAGTAGGTTTTGTGGTATATATTATGGTATATAAATTGTACCTCAATAAAACTGTTAGAAAATGATTAATTGCGCCCAACATAATGTACAGTGCTCCAATAGATATTAAGATGTTAATAACATGCATTTATTCATGTATTTGATCATAATTAAAATTAGTAGTCTAACTCTCAGATGTAGTACACAATAAGTCCAGTGTTGAAAGGAATAATTTACAGTTAATCACTATAGGCTTGGAAACTATAAGCAGCGACCATTCATGATTTATCACCGTAAAGATTCAGAAGTATATACAAATGTTAACAACATTTCTACCTTCTAGTACGTTCAGAATTGATGTCTTCGTTTAACATAATTTATTGTGAGAATTTTAGATTCTGCAATGTCAGCAGTAAAAAGGCGACCCACAGAATGGGTGAAAATATTTGCAATTCATATATCTAATAAGGGATTAATATCCAAAATATGGAGAGCACTCATACAATTCAACAACAAAAAACAACCCGATTCAAAAATGGGCTTGAATAGATATTTCCAAAGATGATATACAGATGGCCAATAAGCACATGAGAAAATATTCAACATCACAAATTATTAGTGATATTTACCAAATGATATCCAGCATTTTCACTTCTGGATATATATCCAAAAGAATTGAAAGCAAGGTCTCGAAGAGATACTTATAAACCCATTTTCATAGAGGCATTATTCAGAATAGCTAAAACAGAAGCAAACCAGGTGTCCATTGATGGATGAATAAATAAGCAAAATGTGATACATACATACAATGGAATATTCAGCCTTAAAATGGAAGGAAATTGACATGTTACAACATGGATGAACCTTGAGGACATTATGCTAAATGAAATAAGTTAAAAAAGACACATACTGTATGATTCCACTTTTATGAAGTACTTTGAGCAGTCAGAATCATAGAGTCAGAAAGTAGAACTGTGGTTGCCAGGGGCTGGGCAGAGGGGATAATAGGAGTTAAAGTGTTTCAGTTGTGCAAGATGAAGAGTTCTGGAGATGAATGGTGGAGACAGTTGCACGACATTATGAATGTATTTAAGACCACTGAACTGTACACTGAAAAAAGATTAAGATGGTGAAGTTTATAGATATTTTGTCACAATAAGAAATTTTTGGGAAAAAACCCAGCACATAAGCTTGAATTTAAAATGTTTGCTGGGAGTTTTAAAAACAAAAGAAAAAGCCCATGACATGTTAAGCACAAAAAGTAAGTCATAAAATTATGTATACAGGACAACCTCAGCTATGCTTTAGAAATAGTCTGAAAGACAATATACTAAGATGTTGACAGTAACTGCCTCTAGGTGATAGGATTGTGATGGGTTTATTTCTTTGTTTTCTTATATTTTTCTGTACTTGTCAATTTTTCTACAATGAACATGTAGAAAACAGCCAAAATAATAAACCCAAATAAAAGCTTTAGTCTTCTGCATAGACTATTGTAAGATAGCTAAAATTTTTTGACATTGATTTGCAGGACAGTGCTTAAGAAATGATTTTTAATGGTGCATTTTTAAAATCATTTACAAGTTACACTATAACCTAAAACTGCATTAAAAAAGTTATAATGTGGTATAAATATAAGGCAGATTTATAGATTTAAAATTTTGATTTTTGTATTTTAGTAACATGTATATAGCATGTTCTCAGAATTAATAAATCATTAACTATTTTATAAATGGGAAATAAAAGGCATAATGTAAATATCTTTCAGCCCTAATAAAACATCACATTGTTTTCAGTTTCCTCCAGCTTATACAGGCATTTCTGAGGTTAACCAGCCTGCTGAATTGATGCCCCAATTTTCTACAATTGAGTATGTGATACAGGTAACTTGTTTGTCATGCATTTAATGAGCACAATATTGAGTTTCTCTTGAAATGCTATTCTTCCATGTGTCTTACCTGTCTGGGGGATTCAAAGGTGTGAGGGCAGCAAGATCCTTAAACATTAGGTTATGGTGTGCATTATTTGTAGGTCTTGAGGGAAGTGTATAAAAAAAGGTAGCACTGATTAAATTCAAACTCTGTCCTCCATAGCCTTCTCCATTTCAATTTTTACTCAAATGTTACTTTGAGTAAAAGTAACTAGAACTTGCCCCTCACCTCTGCTCCTGGCATTTGCAATCCCCCTTACCTTCTCCATTCGAGAAAATTAGCTCCTTGAGGCAGGCAGGGATCTTTGTTCTTTTGGTTCACTGATGTATCTCAGGACCTGGAACAGTATCTGGCATGTAGAAGGCTTTAAAAAATGTGGAATAAATTGTGGGATAGAAATAGTTTTTACTTTTAGTTTGTTTTAATAGAACTTGTCATTTAACGAGGTAAGTAGAGGTTTGTTTAGATGTCTTTATTCCCTGACACTAAATATAGATGAAGACCTGTTATTCACATACCTGATTTGCCTTCAATAAGCTGGATATGTCTATTTGTATATTGATTATTGTGCTGTTTTTCTTTGCATAAAGCGAGGTCCACAGTCCCCTCTTATCTTCCTCTATGTGGTCGACACATGCCTAGAAGAAGATGACCTTCAAGCACTCAAAGAATCCCTACAAATGTCCCTGAGTCTCCTTCCTCCAGATGCTCTAGTGGGTTTGATCACTTTTGGGAGGATGGTGCAGGTTCACGAACTCAGCTGCGAAGGAATCTCTAAAAGTTATGTCTTCCGAGGGACCAAGGATTTAACTGCAAAGCAAATACAGGTTTGTGCCTTGCTTATATACAAGCAAGAGCAAAGGCATTTCTTAAAAATTAATTAGTCCTTCACTTTCAGTGTTATGGGAAATGAATCTTTTTGGGGTTTTTTAGGATATGCTGGGCCTGACCAAGCCTGCCATGTCCATGCAGCAAGCAAGACCTACTCAACCACAAGAACACCCCTTTGTTTCCAGCAGGTAAGCTACCAACATAGTGTGTTACACATACAGTAGTGGGCAAGGTAATCCACTGGAGTAGGGGGGAGGAAATGTTAGAACTTTTATAGAAAAAAAATAAATGATTAAGCCTAACCAGTATTTAATGTTTATTAATGTATGTAACACCTGAGTGTATGTGTGTGCATGTGAATTATATATGCATTCATATACACATACATGTGTGGCGTGTTTGTTCAGCACGCTTTTCCTGTTAGTGTTGTATCATCACAAAAGTTTTGAGACCATTGTACTTAATCGTTCTTCTCCTCTTAGACACATGGCTGTTGCCCTTTTTGATTCTTAAGTAAAACTGAGAAAATGTAAAAGGCTTCTGTTGGGTGTTCTCAAACCTAAGACCAGGCATGTTGAGTGTCTGAGACTGCCCCGGGCAGGGGTAATAGTCAGCAAACATGATAAAATGCATTGCCTGACCTGCTGGGGACAGCCTGGTTCTCTGGTAAGAAACCAGTGTGTTTCTCTGTTACTCCCAAGGCTTAAGAGAAACACAAACTGTGAATCTTTAGATTAATGAAGATTGTCCACGTAAATGAACCTTATGATTTGCTCCTATTTAAATTGATTTTATTCCATGCTACATATATAAACTGCTATATACTAGGTTTTAAAATATATTCTTGAATAAAATTGAGTTGTTTTGTTTTTGTAGTTAGAGATAACTTGGAAGGAAAAAAGTGCAGGTTTTTTCTACTCTGAATAATTATTTTGAGGAGCAGTAACTATGTGTTACCTAGGGCTGAAGACCAGAGTACTTTATTGAACTAAGATTGATATGTCTGTTCAAAATCATGCAGGTTTCTTCAGCCTGTTCACAAGATTGACATGAACCTCACTGACCTTCTTGGGGAGCTGCAGAGGGACCCGTGGCCCGTAACTCAGGGGAAGAGACCTTTGCGATCCACTGGTGTTGCTTTGTCGATTGCTGTTGGCTTGTTGGAGGTAACTCACAATTTACTGAGACCCCCTCAAACCGTGCAGGCTTGCTCTCAGAAGTTGTGTCTGTTGGTCTTGTTTGAAAATCAGTTGCGACCTAAGTCAACTGACTGTCATAAAGTGCTTTAGTCATTATCATCCACCTTGAAGGAGCCACTCAGTGTTTTGAAAAACCAAGTTTTGATGAGAAACACAAAACAATTAGGGTAATGGGAAATGCTCGCAGTAAATTAATAAAAGTGTACAAAACCTTCATGTTGGAAGAGATAAGGCTGCTTCTCTGCATTCTTATCTGCATTATATTCTGCAATATCATCAGTATTCAGTACAGCTGATGAGAACTCATCTTTGTAGTAGTTTTTAGAGAAACAAACATAAGGATGGAGTTTTATGCTTCTAATAGGCTGCCATTTGCTGTTTTAGGGCACTTTTCCAAACACAGGAGCCAGGATTATGTTGTTTACTGGGGGTCCCCCCACGCAAGGGCCTGGCATGGTGGTTGGAGATGAATTAAAAGTTCCTATTCGTTCTTGGCATGATATTGAGAAAGATAATGCACGTTTCATGAAAAAGGCAACCAAGGTAAGTGTTCCTGGATACAGACTGTAGTTGTGGTAATCCAGTACTGGGTTTAGGTTGCTCTGGAGTGACAGCTACTTTGCTGAGGCCATGCTTTGTGATCAGCAAGTTGTTCTTGTTGAGATGACTTTATAGACCTTGGCCGCTGTTAAATTACTGCCTCAATCCTGGGACCTTAGAGTGGGTGGCCTTAAAACTCCCGAAAGTGTTTAGAAATTGAAAACTATATTTTAATTTTATTTGGGTTTTTTTTTAAATCTGTCATATTCTTATATTCGATTACATCTCTTTGGTATAGTAAGGCATACCTAGAGAATAGTGTTATTGTTTTATGAAAATAATTTTCTTCTCTTTACAGCACTATGAAATGCTTGCTAATCGAACTGCTACAAATGGTCACTGCATTGATATTTATGCTTGTGCCCTTGATCAAACTGGACTTTTGGAGATGAAGTGCTGTGCAAATCTTACTGGGTATGTTAATAGTGAACACCTGGGAAATGTGAGAGTTTAAGGGAAAAGAAATGAATGATGGAACTATAGGAATGGGAAAAGCTGTGGTTTCAGAGGCTTGGTAGGTGTTTGGGCCTCTTGGAGGAAGAAACAATGATGAGCAGGAGATCTGAAGGGTTCACTATAAACAAATCATATTAATTTCATTTCTTTCTTAGAGTTGTTACAGATACCAGAGCAAGAAAGCAAGCAGTCATAGAGGATGTGGCCTTCAGCAAGGCACTTCTTTTTGAGAAGGTGGGAAAATTGGGTCTTAATGGCAGAGCAATAGAAGAACCTTCACCTGGCTTAGTGACCTTTCCTAATGACTAACGCCAAGTACACACTAAGTCTGAGTGTGCTGACTTAGAGTCTGAGTTAATACTGTGTGCACAGATCATAGTGTAGAGCCATGGATCTCAAAGTCCAATGGTGTTCAGCCTTGGGGACTGCTGAGAACCGATTAGAAATGTACATGTTCAGGCCTCACCCCAGACTTTTTAATAATGAACTCTGGAGGTGCAACCCGGTAGTTGGTTTTAGCCAGCTCTCCAGGGAATTCTGGTGCACATGAAAGTCTGAGAACCACTGATGTGCAGCACTTATCTGAAGCCAGCTACACATCATGATCACCTGGGGAACTGGAAAAACTCTCGCTTTGGGTCTTGTTCCCAGAGATTCTGACTTAATTGGCATGAGGTGTGGCCTGGGCATTAATAGTTTTTAAAGTTCCCCAGGTGATTCCAATGCAGAGCTGAGTTTGAGAACTAGTGTGGACTCGTGATGCTCAGTGTGGCTGAGCGCAGACATCAACCCACCTAGAGGTCATTAGAAACAACATCTTGAGCCTTACTTCAGACCTACCATATTAAAATCTGCCTTTGAATAAGATCCCAGGTGATTTATATGCACAGAACAGCTTGAGAAGCACTTTTGTAGAGCTGTAGGTGGGCCTGAGAGTCTGCATTTCTAACAAGCTCCCAGGTGATGTTGCTGGTCCTCGGAAGCTCTGTTAGGTGATAGAGTCTCAAATGATGCTAGCTGTATCAGCCACAATTTAATCAGATGAACTCCTACCAGTACCCTCCAGGAGTTCTTGAGTAGAAGCATCCACACAAAAGCTTTAGTATATATGTGAACATCCCTGAGTTTGTATGCCAGAGTTTATATGTATGCATGTTTCATCTGTGGAGAGGGACCGTCATTTCTCTTCAGATTCCCAGTGAGGTCTTTGACTCTTGAATGACTTAGTATTCAGGTCACATCACCTTTTGCACAAATCAGTATCAGGGAAATGTGTTAACAGTGACATTTAAAGAAAGATTTAGAGATTTTAGCGATAGCTCACCTAAAGCAAGCCAACAGTTTGGGATGACTTCCAGCAAAGGCAGGGCGATCCTAGATTGTGTAATAGGAATTGATTATCTTCAAAGAAGGTCATACATAGTCTTGATTTCCTTGGTACTAGTCGTGCCTTATTGCTATTATATCATTTTCCTTTCTGAGCGTTTCAGTTCAAAAGGGATGTATAGATGAATGTTCAAAGGGGAGCAGTAAGAGATGGAAAGAACTTGAAACTGTCATTTGGAGAGTGATTGAAGGAGCTAGAAAAGATGCTGCATTTGGGACATGAGAATTATATTCAACAATCACAGGCCTGTTCTGTAGAGAAGTAATCAGATCTGTTCTGCTTGCGACCAAAGGATAGAACTAGAACCAGTGGTGGAAGCTGCTGGGGACAGAATTTTACTCATTATTCATAAGAAAGGAAGACCTTTCTTAGCAGTCAGCACTGTCCAAGCATGGACTGGACTGGCTCTGGAGGGTGTAAGTTCCCAGTCCTGGAGGAATCTAATCTAGATGATAATATGATAACCTGGCAGATATTTTTGTAGAGCGAGGGCGTGAGTCATGATTAAATTTGTGTGTGACAGATAACCCAAAACAGATTTTCCTCTCTCTCATTAGAGGTAGGCAGTCAAGGCAGGTACATTGATTTCATCATTATCAGGGTCCGAGGCTCCCATGCTGCTCCCCCACCTTAATGTACCAGCTGTTGTTCAAGATGGTTGCTGGGCTCTAGTCAAGGGACAACAGCAAGAAGGAGGAGGTGTTAAAAAAGTACATGCCCTTCCTATAAGAACATCCCCTCCTTCCCAGTCACAAAGGCCACTTCCAGCAAGCAGAACTGAGTCACATGGCCACATGCAAGGCAGGCTGAGAAATAGTCTTTATTCCAGGAAACCATGGGTCCCATAACTAAGGAAGGTGGAGAGGATGGATATGTGGGGCCAAAGAGCAATCACTGTCAATGGAGGAGTTAGACACTGTGAGATAGCTGCACCAGGTAATCTTGTGGTCTTCCCAATTCTGAGATCCTGCTTAATGAAAAACAGCTTGATGCGTAACATGCATCAAGCTGTGCTCATCTGCCCAAATACATGAAATGCTAAAATTTTAAACAGTGTTTACCTCTAACTTCAAAAAGAGGTGAATGTAGATATTTGTAAATTAGAAAAAATAATTCATGTAAAGTCAGGGATTTAATATTTTGAGGCAATGAATTAACCTGAAGAGGATTTCCCACAGGCCTGGGTATTTTCTCATATGAGAAGAGTTGGAGATATTTTCTCAGTGATGACCTATTAAACCTGCACCTGTGGGTTTTTGAGGGTTTTTTTGTTTTGTTTTGTTTTGTTTACTTTTTATTTTGAAATAATTGCAGTTTCACAAATTGCAAAAATAGTACAAAGAGGTCTGTTCATAGTTTTCATCTAGCTACTCCCAGTAGTAGTATCTTACATAAGTATAGTACAGTGTCAAAACTAGGAAATTAAGATTGGCACAATAGAGACCTTACTTGAATTTCACCAGTTTTTACATGCACTCATTTTTTTGTATGTGTGTATGATTAGTTCTGTGACCGTCATCTTTATAAATTTGTATAACCACCACAGTGATCAAAATACAGAACTCTTCTAAAGCATTCTATTTTTAATGTTTTCAAAATAGTGTCTATCTTAAGTACAAATTGAACTTGTTTTTCATTTAAGTAGCACTTTTATGGACTTTTTTTTCTTTTTCTTCTTAAAATTATTGTTTGTAAATACTGAGGGAGCACCTGAATGGCTTTCATTCATCCTCAGTGTTCACTCTTTTTTCTTTCCTAGAGGCTACATGGTGATGGGAGATTCTTTCAACACTTCTCTCTTCAAGCAGACATTCCAAAGAATTTTTAGTAAAGATTTTAATGGAGATTTCCGAATGGCGTTTGGTGCTACTTTGGAAGTAAAGGTACTGTAGATTGTTTAAACTTTAATGGAAGAATAGTGTTCTTATTTCATAGACTTGTGGAAGCCTCAGCCTTTTAGACACAGGCATCTAAAGGTAAAAGGTTCCCAACAAAGTATATTCATTCTACCCCTTCTTGAGGATGGCTTGTATATTTATTAATGTTCTAAGTAAAGAGTTGTCTGGCTCCTCTGCAGGCTCTGCTCTGTCCTGCTGTAGGACAGCAGGCCTTAGAAGGGCAGGTGGGCTAAGAACAGAGGCAAACATGCAGTATGGAGTGTCTACTCAGCCATCAGTATGGGCTGCTGCATGCACAGAACCTTGGCTTATGTTAGTGCCTGTCTGAAGACTAGCCGGAGTGCTCTCAAATAGTGCAGATTGTGAATTTGGTTTTTGTTTTTCTGTATAGGGCCTGATAACCCTACATATTTGATTCTTAGTTATGAGAAAACATTAAAAGGGGCTGTTAGAACATAAGATTGGAATTATTACTTCGAGAATTGAGGATGATCATTAGATCATCTAGGTTAAACTTCAAACAATATTCTCGAATGTTTAAGTTTTTTTTTTTAAAGATGAAAAGGAATGGACTTTGCTAAAATGAATTCCAATTTAAAGTCTTAAGTGTGTTTATTTGCTTTGTCATTATGTTGGAGTTCATGAATTAAGTATTTTTAAAGCAACACAAACAGTATATTCACTAATTAGAAATTGTAAATAATTATGACTACGTACATGGGCTTGGAAAAAAATGTAATATTTGTTGGTTGAGTTATCTTCTGTGTGTACAATAAATTTTAAAGTTGGTACAAAGATAATGCAGTGTCTAAAGGAGGATTTTGCTAAAGTTTTAATCAGATCACAGTGGCCCTGGAAAAGGGTTTTAAGAACATTTGTATATCATAATCCATGTGCGATATTCTCTCAGTGGAATGATAATGCTGCCATATTTTTCTTCTAAGCTTTAGTTCTGGCTTTTGTGAGAGGAGGGTGGTTCTCAGTGATTTTTAACTTTACCTCTTCTATAATTTTGTTTCAGACTTCTCGAGAACTGAAGATTGCAGGAACCATTGGTCCTTGTGTATCTCTCAATGTGAAAGGACCATGTGTGTCAGAAAATGTAAGGAAAACTTCTTCCTTCACCTTCACCTCTTGTACTCTGGGATTAGCCCGTTAGAAATATCGGAGAGTGATGACCATGCATTGTGTTACCTGTTGGAGCTGTCTAGTGAGGGGAGAATGGCTAAAGATGACCACAGCCTTGAGAGGTAGTGTCATTTACATCTGTCCATATGTCTTAAGGGTCAGAGAAGAGGAAACTGAGATTCAGAGAGGTTATCTAGCTCAAAGTTAGAGCTGACATGGAGGAGCTAGAGTCCAGGTCCCTCCAACCCCACTACCCATGCTTAGGTCTCTGTGCCAGCTAGACACAAAGCATTCTATTCACCACAAAGCAAGCATTCAGCAAAATCCCTCTGTGCTTGTTGTCCTTAGAGATGATACCTTTGTCTCATTTCTCACAACCGTTTTGAATGGGTTGGGCAGTAGATAACACTGTCATATGTAGACATTTTTGTTCCTTCAGTAACAGATTTCGGGTATATATGAACAGAGTTACCACTAGATGGTGAGGTGGCTTTGCTACTGACCTGCTTCCTCTAATTATACTTTTGCTGCCAAAAGACAAACCATTTGGTTCGATGAGGCCTGTCCAGGGTGGTTCTGGGCTGGGGTTATTACAGCCATGTCTTTCCCTCATTTTCCTCTCAACAAGGGGGTGAACTGTAGAACCAGTCGTAGAATCAGTACACAGGTCTACCACTGCTAGCTGTGTAGCCTAGACAAAGCTCTTAATCAGTCTGGGAGTCTGTGTCTCTTTGGGAAATGGAGATAGTAATAATACTGAACTCTATACTCGGGTTAAATGAGTCGGTTCAACTAAAGCACTTAGAATAGTGCCTGGCACAATGAACACCCACACTAGATTTTTTTCTTTGTCTTCATTAGCAATGAACATTCACTTAGTGACTACTTAGATAAAACTTTTGTTGAACTTGACAGATGCAAGGCGATTTGAGATAATATTCCAGTAGTCCCTTGGATGAGTCAGTTTGTTGCCCCAAAGCCCATCTGATGAGTCATTCATTACTCTAGAGCACTGAGGGACTTATACCCCTATTTCCTGGCAGGGCTTTTGGAGGGCTGCCGTATTCAAAATATTTTTTGTAGTCTTGAAATCTGCCTGATGAACACTTCTTGAAGTAGTTTAAGAAAATAAATTTATGAATTAATACAAACTGATTGACTGTTTTAGGATCCAGTAGGCATTAGCCATGAAATTTTTAGATGGGGGATGGAGGGTGCAAAGAAGAGGAAAATAGTTTTCAAACATGCAGAGAAGTTTACAGAAGAATGTAATGAATTCCTGTATACCCACTATTTAGAGTCAGTGATTAACATTTTGTCAAAATTGCTCTGTCATCATTTTTTGTCACATTTGCTTTATCTGATTATCATCTACTTGCCGTATTTGCTTTATCATTTATTTTTGCAGAACCTTTGAAAACAAGTTGCATATTGCATGACAGTGTTTCTGTGCTTCAGTATGCATCTTCTAAAAATGAGGATATTCTCTACCACATTATTACCAAACCTAAGGAAACTAGTTTCTAATATGTCCATATTTTCCCTAATATCTCCCTCAAATGCCCTTTGTAGTTTTTTTACCCTCTAACCAGCTTTGTATTTGGTATTATCCTTAGTCTTTTCAAACCTAGAATGGTCTTTCTAGTGTTTAATTTCTTTTTCTTTTGCTTGATTTTGGTTTGTTTTGTTTAATAACATTGATTTGTTGAAGAGACAGTGCCAGGTGTTTTCTATAATAGAATATCCCACGTTCTCGATGTGCCTGTTTCTTCTCAGTTGTGTTTTTAACATGTTTCTGTCCTCCCTGTATTTCCTGTAAAGTAGAAGTTAGGTTTGAAAGTGTGCTTAGATTCAGGCTAAACCTTTTTGTCCAGCATACTTGCTGAGTAATCTGTGTACTTTGTACTGTGCTTTATCAGGGGACACTTTGGTGTGGTCATCCTTTGGTCTGGTCATCCTGTGTTAGTGGATATGAGTTCGATCATGTGGCGAAGATGACTGCCCCACATCTTTTCATTATAAGGGCACATTTCCCCTTTGCAATTTGCAAGAAATTGGTTGAATAGGATTGTAGCACAACGTGAATACCTAATGGTTTTTGTGTCCATTGATTATTATTACTTGAATCAGTGTATTACCTTGGAGATTATAAAATACTGATTGTCTAATTCTTTGTAGTTCCTCTGATACAGGTAGGGTAAATGCTTATATAAGGAATTTGTGTATTAGTGAGGAAATGTACTTTTGGAGCTCTGGAGGGTTTGGGACCAGCCATGCTGGGCCTTGGAGCTGTAGGGGAGAAAAAATTTTTTTGTGTACCTGTATCATAAATTCATTGGTTAGAGCTCTGCAAATTAGACTGACAGTATAGATTAAGAAGAGAAAAACATAAGTTTAATAATGTTTGCACCATACATATACACATCACACATACATACTCAGTGATGAGTAACTCAAAGGGCGGGTTAGAACTTGGGGTTATATAGCATCTTAACAAAAGAACAATAAATTTGTAGAATAATGACAAGACAGAGAAAAGGGACTTTGAGCTTCTAGGGTGTCAGATTATAGAAAAGTAGATGTATGGGGGAAACTAATGGAAGGTAAGGTTGTTTCAGCAAGGTCTCTTCTGTGGATTCCTTTGATGCCGTTTCTGGGCTGAAAAGCATTTCATGTTTTTGCTGATTAAGAATTATTCTGCACTATCTGGTAGAGAGGGGAGGGCAGAGAGTTTCTCTTGTGTAACCATTTTTTTTTAAATTGCCTTTAGCTTAAAATAATACTTATATGAGAATGGCATATAAAAGGCATGCAAGCTCCTTTTACTTCTTTGCCATTTTTCCTGGGTATAGCTCTTTCTAGCAGATGTTACCTGCTTCTTTTAGAAAAGGCCACCAAAAGGGAAAATGAATACCAATGAATCCATCTATCTCATGATCTTGTTTTGGAAATACTAAAGAAACAGAGTGCATCTTCTCCAATCTCCATCTTAGAGCCGTTATGTAACTTCCCTTAAAAATTTTCCCTTTCCCCTCTATCACCTCCTTGATACTACTGGTTCTGTGGCCAGGTACATGGGCTTTTGGCATGGCTTTATGAGAGACCAGTCCGGCATCAGCTGTCCTCAGCTGACAGTGTATGGTTTAGGGTGGAATTAAAATAGTATAGAAGAAATACCATGACTTTCTTAATGCATAATTACATTACTTTCAAAGCATGGTATTCTGCATTTTGATTAGATGTGTTAAAATGTGTAACTCACTATTTTTAGAATGATGGAATGTATGTTTCAAAGTCTAGTTGTTTTTTTAATTCCTCTTCTTACCCCTAGGAACTTGGTATTGGTGGCACTAGTCAGTGGAAAATCTGTGGCCTGGATCCCACATCTACACTTGGCATCTACTTTGAAGTAGTCAATCAAGTGAGTTGAATTTCTTCATGAGTATTTATGTCTCAGTGTTGTCGTGTTTTCTGATTTATTATAGACTGGTGGCCTCTCGTTTCTGTCTCTGCACACTGATGCTTTTTTGGGTCTGTGCTTAACCTGATACGTGTCTAGTGTGGTTTCTTTAATTCCAAGGTTTTGTCAGTCAGATAGCAAATTACTTTCCTCACTTTATTGTTGAACTGATAAGATCATTGGAAAAGTAATGGCTTTTACCAGCCATTATAATGTTGATGAATTTTTGAGCATGTCAGGTCTTTTTGCAATATTTTATTTAATTTAAAAAAAAAAATCAAACATACAGGAAAAAGAATTATATAGCGAGCACCCATATACTCACCACTTAGTGTCTGTAATGAACATTTTACTGTATTCACTTTGTCACATATTTATTCATTCATCAATCCATCTTATTTTTGGATTTCAAAGCAAATTGTAGTTAGTCTGTTTCATCCCCAAACACTTTAATATGGCATGTCATTGAGTTCAGTATTTATTTGAATGTGTTTTTATTTGTTTTGAGGTAAAAATTACATATAGTGAAATGCCCAGATCTTAAGTGTACTATCCAAAATTCAAAAGAACGTTACCGTCTCCTCCATGTCAGTTGTTTTAGGAGGAGCACAGTGGGCTCTGTGACTGTTTGAGTCATGCCTATAACAGTAACAAGGTCTGTGGTCTCTTGCCCTGCAGCACAACGCCCCGATTCCCCAAGGAGGCAGAGGCGCCATTCAGTTTGTCACGCAGTATCAACACTCCAGCACCCAGAGACGCATCCGTGTGTCTACCATTGCCCGAAAGTAAGCAGCTCTGGTTTGCTTTCTGTTGAGCCACTGACTGATGTTTTTCCTATGAAGAAATAATTTAACATCTATTAGTTTATCTTTGTAATTCCATTGAATGGTTCTCACCAGTCCACACTGGTTCAATTGATTGGAGGAGGAAGAGGAGGAAGGGGCATTGTTGGCTAACCCATTTAGACCTAGGGCCATGTGCCTAGAAGAATCATCTTTCAGTAAGGGGAAGCTCATTCAAAATTATTTTTCATTATTTAATAGATATACTTCCTCTTTGTAAAAGAGTCAAGCAGCACATAAGTATATAAAGAATAAGACTCCCCTACCCTCCCCAGGGGTAAAGGGCTGTTACTGTACTGGCATTTAACTTTGTAATCCCATTTCTGTACATTTATAAATTTTCCTCGATGTGTCAAGGACATCTCCTGTGCTAATACATAATATATATGTCTCATTCATTTTAATGCCTGTATGATGTTATACGGTGTTGGATGAAATGTCTTAGTCCTCTAGTAAAGTTTATTTCAAGTCCTATCTTCAATCCCACAATGCTGCGGTCATATTTTTAGGTCTTTGTGTCCATGAGTATTTCCAGTCATTTCATAGAAGTGGAATTTTAGATACTGCAAAACTACTCTCCTAAGAAACTAATTTGTATTCTTCCCAGGAGGGTAAGAAGAATGCCCTGTCTCCTCTCTAATAATGGATATTATCAATCTTTAACATACAAACATGGAACAATATTTCACTTTTGTATGTATTTCCCCATTTATCAGTGGGTTGAGCATTTATCATGCTTATTGGCCATATGTATTTCTTCTGTGATAGCCCTTGCCCATTTTGTAAAACCTGTTTCTATTTCTGGTTTATCAATTTGCAGGAACTTTGTGTATTTTGGATATGATGATTGTTGCTTATAACTGTTCCTGGTCTATCTGTTGTCTTTTAATTATGTTCTTTATGTCATTACTCACGTGGAAAAGTTTTGTATATGTGCTAATTCTTCTCCATGATACTGGAGAAGTCATTTTATGAATTTGAAAACATTTGTATTTGTGTAAGATTGACCTAGGGAAAAGAACACTGGCTGGAGACTTAAGTACCTTTTGGGTATCTACTTTTATGATGTCTTATGGAATGTTGAGAAGTTCTCTGTAATTTTTTTCTTCTGCTTCCAGCCATCACAGATCACATAAGGGTAAATGAAAATGTTTGTAAAACTCCTATGATTTCTTACTGACAGTGCAGTTTGAATCTGTGTTATCTTATATGAAGAGAACTTAACATTATCTTAATGGAGAGCTGACTTTCTGGTCTCCTAAATGTAAGCGTGGTACTAACTCTTGGATTGTCAGTTGGGCAGATGCACAGAGTCAGCTCAAGCACATAGAAGCAGCGTTTGACCAGGAGGCCGCAGCAGTCTTGATGGCACGGCTAGGAGTGTTCCGAGCTGAGTCGGAGGAGGGGCCCGATGTCCTACGGTGGCTGGACCGACAGCTCATCCGACTGGTAAGTTGAGAACAGTGGCACTAGGTTCCATCTTGGTCTCTGCTCTACTTTTGAGCAAAGAAAACTCACTTAAACCCATTATTTTATACAATCAGTGAGTAAGAATTTATTAGTTGCTTACCTTGTGCCAAACACTAGATATTCTGTGATAAGAAATATTAAATAGGCATTTTTCCTTGACCTTAGTTTACAGTTGGGAAGAAACAATGCACACAGAACATTTAGAGAATGATGCAAAACTGTGTATGTTAATTGTTGTTTTAGAATCACTGCGAATGCTGTGTCTTGTGTTTTCCCTCCAGATCTTAGAGATTTTTATTTTGCAAATAGAAGTCCATGGCCCAGGGAGTGTAGGGAGATATACCTAATGTGCCATTTTGATTATAATCAGAAGAGAGAAACTAGATAGTAATTTAAACAGAGAAAGTTTTATATAAAATATTACTATCACAACAGGGGATTAGAATAAGGAGGGATTGCCTGGTAAGAAGTAAAGGGAACTCTAAAAAAATATAGGAATAAAGATAAGGGGGCAGTCACTGCTCTAGTAGTCATTCTAGAGATAGAGCACCAAAGGAAGAACCCCCTTTTCCCAGACCTGGTCTAGACCTAGGTGGAAGGTCACAACATGGCTCACTGAGTTTCATAGCAGAGAAGTTGCCATAGCGTTGTACCACAGGAGCTTAACTAGAAATTCATCCTCCAGAACTGGATGAAAATTCACCCTCTGGGGTGCCAAGGAAAACTGTTCACAGGCAAGTGTCATATCAGAGGCACACAGGGTGTGGGGTAGCTGCTGGCCGCCATGTGCTCCAGGATCCAGGCACTGGGGAAACCACAAAGGCTGCTGCACACTGGAACCTAGAAGCAAACACTTGCATCCAGCAGCTTTTCCTGACAAAATTCAACATTATACCAGATGGCAAAGGAAAAATATTGAAAGAGCCCAGATCAATTTCACAACAGGCAAAAGGGTGAATTTGGCAATAAATTGACAATTGACATACCTCATAATTTTACTTTCTTGGACATTCACAGCAGGTATTTGTGATCAAAAGCACTGAAAGCCTAGTAAAGAAACCTATCTAAATTTGTTTGGCACTATATTTGCCCTTGCCGTTTCATGGAACCATTTTTTTCAGGGAATATCAATATTTCAAACACAATCTGAAAATTGAGCCAAGGGTCCAAGTGGTTGGCAAAGGCTTCATGTGGAAAGTGAGCCTTGAATCAAATCTTTTTATAAAAGTAGGATAGTGGAGCGGAAAAGGCAAGGCTTGCCAAGGGGAGGGCCCAAGGCTGTGGGAGGTAGCCAGGCACTTTGGCTTATGCCAAGGACATCGGCAAGACCGCTGTCACAGAGGCCAGGTTGTACAGTGGGGAGAGAGGCCATGGAAGTGCAGTTTGATTATAGAATGTCTTAATTTTAAAATTAAGTTATTGCTTTAACGTTAGAGAGGACTTAGGCAGGATTACTAAACGGGTATGACAGCAGCATAATGTTGTTTACATTTATTGCCATGTAAGGCAAATTGGAGAATGAAAAAACTATTGTTGGGGAGACCAGTACCGGGGTTTGCCTGTTCAGGGGAGCTGAAACCAGGTTGATGGCAGTATATTTGAAGAGGGAGAGCGTTTGAAATTAGGGTGAATGCTAAAAGAAGAATTGATAAAAATTGGTGAAACTATATGTGAAATCAAAAACCAGTAAGTTGATGTTGACTCAGGTTTTAAGTGTGTGTAACTGCAAGAATGATAGCAAGGTAGAAGATGGAAAACGAGAACAGCTTTAGGATGGAGGAAGATGAACTTTTTTAATGTAATAGTTTATTTTTTGATTGGCTGAGTGTGAATTTACCAAAGTATGCCCAAAGTAAAGCTCTCCTGTAGTAGGTGGTCAGCAGTGGACATATATAGGGGAGAGATTTGGATGACAGTGGTCTGGCTGTAGTGTTCTTTTGTAGCTGAAGCAATGGAGATGGGACCAGGGGGCCAAGAACTAACCTCTGAGGAGCCCACAGTTAGGAGGTGCAGGAAAATGAGGGACTATTGAAGAAGGCAGAGAAGGATTGGATAGATGACAGAAAATAGGAAAAGGCTATTTTAACTGCTGAAGGAGAAAGTTTGCAGAAGTTTAGGAGATCACTTGGCTCATAGTAACAGGGAGGAAAATGAGAACTGTGCAAGAACATTAGATTTGGTTGGAAGAGGGTGATTGTCAGAGATGGGCTTTCTTTAAAGATGCTGGGCAGTCTGATTCTCTAGTGGCCAGAGGAAATGTTTGAAATGAAGAGGAAATAAAGGCAGGAAGAAAAATCATTGTTCAGAAATTTGCCTTAGAAATGAAAAAGAAAATTGAGTTGTAGAGTGATAGAAAATAAAGGCTTATCTGTAATTGGTAGTACTTCACAATATTAAATGTTTTTCTTATGGAAGAGGCACCTGAGAACTCATCTGGCCCCTCACTAGTCAGAGTAGTCCTTGGCCAGCATGGCCTGGGAGCTGGAAACAGGATTCCAGGCCCTCCTAAGTCTGCCAAATCAGAATCTGTATTTTAACAACACTCCGGGTGATGTGTCTGCTCATCCATGCCTTAAAAGTGCTGGTATGGGACTCACAGTCAGTGGCAGGATTGAGATTGGAACATAGCTATCCTACTCCAAGAATTTTTCCAGGTACACTAACTTAGAGTTTTTTTCCCCCCTTTTTGTTATTTTTTTTCAACAGTGTCAGAAGTTTGGGCAGTATAACAAAGAAGACCCCACTTCTTTTAGGTTATCAGATTCCTTCTCTCTATATCCTCAGGTAAGTAATATATTTTTCTAAAAAACTATAGAAGAATAAATTATGATAGAAATAAAACTTGCTGTTCTTGGGACAAATTGAAGACTTGGTATATTTTGAGACTCAGGCTATAGGTGATGAAGGTTATTAACTTCAAGACGAATACTGCAAGACAGTGCAGTGCTTGAGCCCTACAGAAGACAGATAACATGCAGAGAGGAGAAAATAAGTGTATAAAAGGCAAAACAGGGTCATTGCTATAAGGCCACAATAGAATCTGTAATTTGTAGAAGTTCTGGGTCACCTCAGCAGCAAACAAAAAAAAATGAAGCACACATGAGAGATGAATATAATAAAGGAGACCATGTTAATATGACAGATATCTAATGATATGTCCATGGTTATTATGCTGTATTATAACTAGGAATCAATAGGATAATCAATAGTAAATAACTGCTCTATGCAGGAACTATACATTTGAGAGCCATTGGACAAGAGAAAGGAGAGGTAAGTGGAGAGCATGAAGCTGCTTTCAGGGATCTGGGTATTTAACTTTGTGAACTTGCATCATCTGTAAATGAGGAAACTAGAGCTTGACTTATTGAGAGGCTGTGAGGAGTACATGAGCTGAGGCCAGTCAAGTGTTTAGCACTTAGTAAATGTGAGCCAGCTCCATAGCTGAGGCCTGGGACTTTTCAGGTTGGGCCATTCACCAGTGTGGCTTTTTCAGAACTGGAAGCAAACTCAACTTTATTTTTTCTTCCCTCAGGTGAGCCTTTATGAGGAATAAATAGAAGCAAACTTTCATTTTTAAATAAATTCATGAGGACTTACATATCCAAATGTGTGTTATCCTTTCAAATATTTGCTTTGGAAAGTGGACAACAGTTTCAGTCCTGAACTTGTATAGCTTGGATTCAGGGTTAAAAGTGTTCTCAGAGATCACGACCTCACTTGACCCGTAGCTCAAGATAAGGCTCTGTGGTCTCTGATATACACCCTTCACAGGCCTGTACCTGGGCATTTGAGCCTGTGCAGCATTGTGGGATGAGCCAAAGTCAGGGCCAACTTCCAGCACTGGCTCTTTTGCTTCTGAATTTGGATGATGTCCTAGACCCCTGTGGATATTGGTTTCCTCTTTAGAAGGAAGGTGTCGGTCTGGAGAAGTGGTTTGCAATCTTTTGCCCGGGACTTTTCCAACAGACTAGCCTGTATCTGAGCTCTCTAACTTCTCATTTGCTGTTAATGTGTTTAGAGTCTCCTCTCCCTGGCCCTCTGGCCTCATAGATGTCTTTCAGACTTCAGTGGCTTTGGGAAGTCTCCTGCTCCCATCCACTCTCACCCCATTGTAGCAGTACTTTCCTGTACTGGAGTTCATACTATGCTCCCCCAAGAATGACTTTTCTCCATTGAACCCTGACCCCTTTGAGAGCGGACATTCCATCTCTGCAGCCTGGCTCAGTGACTCCAGAAATAAACACTTCTTTGCCTTTCCCATTTCATGTGGAAGCTTTGACATACCCAGAGGTTCCCCTTACTCTTTTAAAATAATTTTTAAGAATTCTAATTGTAAAAAACATAAAATTTACAATCTTAATCATTTTTAAGTTTACTGTTCAGTACTGAGGTATGTTCACATTACTGTGCAATAGCTCTCCAGAACTTAGTTATCTTGCAAAGCTAAAATGCTATACCCATTAAACAACTTTACATTTCCCATTTTCCCAGCCTCTGGTATCACCATTTTACTCTCTGTTTTATAAACAGGTTGTTTTTATTACAGTCTGTATTCTCCTGTTTCAGAGACCTAAGGCGAGTCTACTTGCTAGGTATATAAGAAGGTTACAGCTATATGCATTTATCTCTTTTTCATTTTGAATGCAGTTCATGTTCCATCTTAGAAGATCTCCATTTCTTCAAGTGTTTAACAACAGTCCTGATGAGTCGTCGTATTACAGACACCATTTTGCCCGACAGGATCTGACCCAGTCCCTCATCATGATCCAGCCCATTCTCTACTCCTATTCGTTCCATGGACCACCAGAGGTAAGGCTTCATGTGAATGCTTTTTTCAGAATTGGAATCATCTACTACATACTGTTTTTTTTCTATCAACTTTATTCTTAAAGCAAAACTGTAAAAAAAAAACATTGAGTCTTTATAGTAATTTAACATTATTCCTGAGTCTTAAAAATATGCATAAGAAAAAGTCATGGGCATGTAAAGCTACAATCTGTGAAAGGGACTTAAAAAACACTTAAAAATACATAGTACTTTTTTCAGTTTGTTCAAATACTTTGACCCAGTAGTAATTCCATGTCTTGTATCTGAAGAAAATACTCCTATATACAGAAAAAGATTTGTTCAAAGAAATAGTAAAAGAACTATTAGAATAGAAAATCAGAAAACAATCCAAATGTTCAACAGTAGGAAGACCTAAGAAATATTCACAAAGTTTATTTAACATAGTAAAATAGATAAATCTTTATGTTCAAATATTACATGAAAAAAATCAAAATAGAAACTTTTCTAGATTACGTTTTCTAAAAAGCCTGCAAGAATCAAAAGCTATATGGAAATAAACCAAACTATATTCATTGTACTTGGGTTCAGTTTTTTTTTTAATGAGTATGTTACTTTTATTATTAAAATAAAAATCATTAAAAAATGTATTTTGTAGTAAACTTTCAAAACTTGTAATAAAAGATGTACTTTTTCATATAGGCAACCCTGTTACCTGTCATCTACAGCTGTAGTAGATTTAAGAGAATGTGTCTCACTGATACATAAAATACATTTCTAGCGTAAAACTGAGAATGTTTGGAACAACTTTTGGTTCCTAGAGCAAATGATGTCAATCTTCCTTCCCAAATGATGAGAGATTATTTGGAGCCTCTTTCTTCTGTAAAGTTGAAACTGAAAACTGAGTCAGGAAGCAGAAAATAGAAATGTGACCTGAAGGAGAAGGAGAGCCATTGCACCCGGTGCCATTTGTAAGAGTCCCTTATAGCTGTTCTGGCCATGTGGGAACAGAGGAAAGACCAATGCCATTTCTCTCCCTTTTTTTTCAGCCAGTACTATTGGACAGCAGCAGTATTCTAGCTGATAGAATTTTGCTGATGGATACTTTCTTCCAAATTGTCATTTATCTCGGTGAGGTAAGATGATATTTCTTTTCTTACTATTGTTTTTACTTTCTCCTTAATTTAGGCTTTATGCATTTGAAACAAGAATCTGGGCTTGGAAAACCCACAGTTTATTATAATGAGTATAGTGACTTTTATTCTAGTGAATGAAGTCTTTTTTCAGGTCCCTGAGATATTTATTGATAATATTAATAGCATTTGTTGTAAGTAAATCTCAGGTAGTCCTTTTTAAATTACTATATTGCTTTCTGAGTTGTCAGGCAAGATCAATTACTTTTCCTCAGTAAACTTTATACACACTACTACCCTTTCAGAGTTATGTTAGAGTTACTAGTAAACACTCATACGTTTGAGAGTAAAGTTTTTCTTAGAAATACTGTGGCACAGTGAACCTTAACTCTGGGTCTGTGGATGGCTATGGTTAGCTGTCAGGGCAGAGTCCATTTTTTTCCTCAAAGAGGTTCATGCCCTATGAAAGGGAATGGCTCCTCTGAAGAAAAATCATTTAACTGAGCATTATATTCAGTGTTATATTCTTTTTCTTCTATTGTACATTCTTTACTGGCAGTAAATTGCTTTGGTGGTTGACTTGACTTCCTAGTGTGTATGTATTAGAAGTGATTTCAGATGTCCTGAAAAGATACAAATTGTGTTTCAGAATTCCTTTAATAACTTAGAAAATTTGTTTTCTAATACTAACAGGCATTTTATAACTTTAAACTTTTTTCAGCATATTAATACCCAGTCTGCTTGCCGCTCACCCACAGATGATAAGCCATCAGTGATAGCCCTAGACCAAGAGCCAGTGGTGACCAGCTGCTGTTCCCACTGGTACTTTTAGGAGCAGTAATCACAACATAACTTTCTTTGCCTTCAGCTCATTCCTTATAGGCATCTCTGACCGCAGCCCCAGGTCCTATTCGTTCATTCATTCATGAGTACCTTCTGTGTGCAAGTGATTGGTTCTAATGACAAAGAGGATGACATCATTCTCACCCTCCAAAAGTCCTAAGTCTGTTGGTTGTTGGTGTTCTCAGGCACTCTTGCACCCAAGTGAGCTTATGGTCATTTTGTCCAGGCCACCAGTCAGAAAATTAAGTACTGGAAACTCTTGAGAAGGGAGAAAAGGCTGCAGAAGAAAGTGTCTAAAGAGAATCCTCTTTCTGGTATCAGATTAACAGTTTATGTGTGAAAACACTTAAGCTTATTTATAAAAATAATCAACACATATTTTTTTGTTTTCTGTGTATTCAAGATATTTCCTAGACCAGTTGCTGATAGGAATAAACAAAAGAATGACACACAAAGTGGTTAGCCTCGTTGGGGAGACAGTCTTTACTTTCCACACTTTAGTATATTGCCTTCTACTCATAGCCTAAGTCCCATACTTGGAGCATCTCCGCTCAGAGCCCACGGGAGCGGAGGTTAGGGATGGGGTCAATCCTACCAGGTCTGTATGATTGTTATGCCCTGGAAGAGAGTGTACAGCTTGTGCTGATAGGCAAGAGAAGGGGAATGGATTCTATGCAGGCAGCCTACAAATCCCTTTCCCAGCCAGATGTGAAGAATTGAGATGCTAGGCTGAGTGATAGCAGTGGAAGTGGAAAGGAAGGGCATCTTGGGACAACTAATCCCTGGTGTTTTAGCTAGTTGATGTTTATAGTTAGGAAGGGAAGAGGAGGTACGACTGATGACTCTGACACTTCTGGGAGAACTGCGGAGGCGGGGTGTCCTGGGTGCACTTCTTTGCTGACTCATGCTTCTAGTCAGCTCCACTTTGTTTACCTCTGAAACTTACCATTCTTAAATAAGATATTTTCACTGGAAACAAGTTCTGGGGACCCAGGTTGGGTGGGAGCTAGTGTTAGTATGTCAAAAGTGTCAAAGAAGGCTGTTGTTTCAGTGTTTCTACAATAGTTTTGGTTTGTTTGTTTTGGTGTAGACCATAGCCCAGTGGCGTAAAGCCGGGTACCAGGACATGCCTGAGTATGAAAACTTCAAGCACCTTCTGCAGGCACCACTGGATGATGCTCAAGAAATTCTGCAAGCACGCTTCCCAATGCCACGTTACATTAACACGGAGCATGGAGGCAGTCAGGTGAGTGAGCTGAATTCTAGCTCTGGTATTGACTTGTTTTTATGGCTATAAATCCAAACATCATGGTTAATATTTTATGTGGTGACATAAGTTGACATACACATAAACTTTAAAACATGACTTTTTTTTAAATGAGAGGTCAAAATACGTTAATATAAAAGTAGAGGATTACCAAAATAAAATACATATATTTCTTGAACCCTAATAAATGGAGAGCTATTGGGCTTAAGCTAAAGAAATGAGTTCCTGTGCATTAAAAATATATCTACTTTAATGAAAGAAACGTAAAAACATTTTTTTCTCTAGTACATTAATATTGTACTTTTAATTCTTTTTTTTTTTTTTTTAAAGGCTCGATTCCTTTTGTCCAAAGTGAACCCATCTCAGACGCACAATAACTTGTATGCTTGGGGACAGGTAAGAAATTGTCAGGTATTTGGGGAGGAGGCCAGGCTACTTTTTAAAAAACTTGTCATAAATGAGATTCATTTTGGCCTACAGACTACTAGAATAACTTTAGTATTTTGCTGGGAAAAATAACTTTGAGCATAGCTTGGGTTTGGAGATTCACTACTCAGTGTGGATCCTCTTCTCCAATACACAGCATAATATGACAGATTTATGCCAGAGGACAGAATGCCATGGTATGGCCTCCATTTGGCTCTCATAGACAGCAGCATTGCCCCAAGTCCTTCCCTCTCTCGTCCAAGAGGGCAGGGCAAAAACATCTATATCTGCTCACCATTGATTTGCCTCCTCTTTTCAGCCTGTGATTCTTTCTTTATCTAATTATTCCAACCATTTCTGTCTCTTTCAAATGAATCTTTTCTTTCTGTTTTCTTTCAACATTTTTTAAATTAACCTTTTTTTTAGGTTATATTAAATTTATATGCAGTTGTAAGAAATAATACAGAGATTCCCTATACGCTTTACCCAGTTTTCCTCAATGGGAAATCTTGTAAAACTGTAATGTAGTATCTCAGTCAGGATATTGACATTGATACAGTAGAGAGGCATATTTCCATCACCACAAGAATCTTTCATGTTGCCCTTTTATAGTCACACTCACTTCCCTCCTGCTTGCAGCCCTTCCTTAATACCTGGTAACTGCTAATCTGTTCTCAATTTCTATAATTTTGTCATCAAGAATGTTACATATATGAAATCACATGGTACATAACCTTTGAGATTGGCTTTTTCCCCTCAGCATAATTATCTAGAGATTCATTCAGGTTGTTTTATGTATTAATTATTTGTTTCTTTTTATTTGCCAAGTAGTATTGTACAATATAGATGTACCACAATTGTTTAATCATTCACCTGTTGAAGGACATCTGGGTTGTTCAGTTTCTTACTATTAGGAGTAAAGCTCCTTTAAATATTCATGTTTTTTATGAACATGAGTCTTCATTTTTTTGAGATAAATATCCAAGAGTACATTTGCTCAGTCATTTGGTTACATGGATAGTCTAAGAAACTGCCGTGCTGTTTTCCAGAGTGACTATTCTTTTACATCCCCACTAGCAGTGTATGAGTGATTGTTTCTCTCCATCTTTATCAGCATATGGTATTGTTTTTATTTTAGCTCTTCTGATAGGTATGTAGTATTATTACATTGTGGTTTTAATTTACATTTTCCCAGTGGCTAATGATGTTGAACACTTTTCATGTGCTGCTTTTCCATCTGTATATCTTTTTCGATGAAATTTTTGTTGTTCGTCTGTGTTCTAATTGGATTATTTGCTTTTTTTTTACTGTTGAATTTGAGTTCTTTATATATTCAAGGTACTAGTCCTTGAATATATAAAGGACTATATCTTTTGTTGGATATATGATTTGAGTATATTTTTTCTCACTTGTAGCTTGTCTGTATATCCTCTTTACTGGGTCTTTTGCAGAGCACAAGTATTTAATTTCTACGAAGTCCACTTTATCAATTTTTCCTTTTAACGGATCATGCTATTATCAAATCTAAGAACTCTTCGCCTAGCCCTAGATCCCAAAGATCACCTGTGTTTGTTTATGCTTATAATTTAGTCCATGATTTTGAGTTAATTTTTGTGTAAGATATGAAGCATAGCTTTATTTTTTGCATATGGATGTCTAATTATTCTAGCACCATTTGTTGACAAATGCTGTCTTTTTTTCCACTGAATTGCTTTGTATCTTTGTAAAGATTAGTCAGTCATAATCTTGTGAGTCCTTTTCTGGGCTTTTTGCCCTGTTCTATTGATCTGTTTCTATTTCTCTACTAATACTACGTCTTGATGACTACCTGTCTTGAAATCAGAGAGACCGATTTCTCCCACTCTGTTCTTTTTCAAAATTGTCTTAGCTATTCTAGTTCCTTTGCTTTACATGTGAATTTTAGAATAATTTTGTCTATATTTTTAGCCCTTTTTCTATTTAGAGAAAAAAAGTGCAGTTTGCATAGGACTGCTGTGTTTTCTCGGATTTGACATTTTCAGCGATTGAACTAATAAAAACAATGTTGTAAATAGAATGTCAATTCTTTCCAAAGACTATCAGTATACTAGAGCGATGCAAAAATAATAAAAGAGACATTTTATGGCAAACTTTGGGGGTAAGGTAAGGACTGTAATCTGCAAATTATCTGGGGGCAAATGGGAAAAGGGTTAAGATTGCTGAGTCTTCTTGGTGGATTGACCTTATACCATTCATTATTTTGTTTGCACTATCTACTTTATCTGACATTAATAAAGCCCACTCCTTCTTTTCTTTATTCCTTTTATGCAAAAAAATGATTGTTCGTATGATGCATCTCTTTCCATCCTTTAACTTTCAACCTGCTTCTGTCATGTTTGAAGGGAATTTCTTATAGATGGCACATTCTCGTATCATGGTTTTTAATCTGTGCTAAAGTTTTATAATTTTATAAATATAAATGTTTGGAGCATTTATATTTAATGTAATTATTGATATATTAGGGCTTAAACCTGCCATTTTATTTTTTGTTTTCTGTTTGTTTTTTATGCTTTTCATTTGTTTTCTTTTTCCTGCCTTTCTGTGAATTACCTGAACATTCTTTAGAATTTCATTTTAACTTGTTTATAGTATTTTTCAGTATGTTTATTGTGTAGCTTTTTTTACTGGTTACTCCTGGTTGCTCTGGAGTGTAGAGCATTTCATTGCAACATATATGCATAGCTTCTCACAGTTTACTGGTGTTGTCTTTATGACCAGTACAAGTAAAGAATGAATACAAAACTTAACATCCCTTTATGTTTCTTTACCCTGCCTCATTTATAATATAATTGTGTTAAATATTTCCTCTGCATACATCAATTACAGTTTTCTTTCAGCCATCAAACACAATTTATAAATCTCAAGAGAAAATGGAAAGCCTATTACATTTATCCACATTTTTGCTTATTGTGTTCTTCATCTCTCTTTGCTACTCCAAGGTTCCTTCTTTTCTCATTTCTTTTCTGTTTAGAGATTTCCTTTAGTCATTTGTTTAGGATAGGTCTGTTGGTGATAGTTCTTAGTTTTCCTTCATTTGAGATTTTAGATTTCCCCTTCATTCATGAAGGATATTTTCTATGGATATCGGATTCTGGTGATATTTCTTTAGGCAGTTAAAAAATACTTTGCCACTTCTCTTGCCTCTATGGTTTCTGATGAGAAATTCTGTCATTTTCCACCCCCCCACACACACCCCCATAGATAAGATGTCATTTTTCTCTGGTTTCTTTCAAGAGTTTTTTCTTCATTGTGAATTTTCAAAAGTGAAAATATCATGTGTTTAGGTGTGGATTTCTTTGGATTTAGCCTATTTGAAATTTGCTTGTCTGCTTGATTCTGTATATTTATGTCTCTTGCCAAAATTAGGCAGTTTTCAGCTATTGTTTCTTTGAATACTTTTTCAGCCTGCTTTCTTTCCTTTCTCTCTGGGAGCCCAATGACACGAATGTTAGGTCTTTTGTAGTTCCACAGGTTCCTGAGGCCCTGTATATTTTTTTCCCATATATTTTCTTTCTGTTTTTCAGCTGAGTAATTTCTATTATTTTATCTTCCAGTTTACTGATTTTCTTTGTTCCCTTTCTGCTGTCGAGCTCATACACTGAGCATTTTGTTTGTTGCTGTATTTTTTAGTTTTAAAATTTCCATTTGGTTCTTTTTTATGTCTTCCATTTCTTTCCTGAAACTTTGTATTTCTTTTCTGAGGCTTTCTATTTTTTCATTTGTTTCAAGTGCTCATAATTACTCATTGAAGGATTTTTATCATGGCTGCTTTAAAGTGTTTGTCAGATGATTCCAACATGGTGTTAACCTCAGTTGACTCTCTTTTTTTCATTCACTTTGAGATCTTGGCTTTTGATATGACAAGTGATTTTTAGTTGAAATATGGACATTTTCATATTTATTATGAGATTTTGGATCTATGTAAACTTGCTGCTTTAGCTGACGTTTTGTCATGCAGTTCCAGCAGGGCAAGAGCTGGTCAGGGAGAGACATTGTTTCATTATTGCCAGGTGGAGATAGAAATCCAGATTTTTCATTGGCCTCTACTGACACTTGAAGTGGGGGTGGTGATACCTTGTTACTGGGTGCGATGGGTTTCCAGCTTCCCACTTGGTTTCCACTGATCCTGCTGTGGAAATGGCCTTGTTACTGTTGGATGATAGTGAAAGTGCTGACTCTACACTAGACGACCTCTGATACCACCCCAGTGGGTGGTGGAGGGACATATTATAGTCATATGAGAGTAGAAGTCCAGGCTCCCCACTTGTCTCTTCTGATCCTGTGGGAGCAAGAGACTTCTTACAGGCTATTGGAGATGAAATTCCTGGAACCATACCTGCTCTTCTCTGATACCACTCCGGTGGAATTATTGGGGTCTCTTGTTACTGTTTTACTAGGCTGCCCTGGTTCTTTGGCTAGAGAAAGTTGGCTTTTTGTTGTTGTTTTTGTCTGTGCTTAATGACATTGGCCAGCTTCATCAGCGCCAAGTCTGGGATGTATGAGGCAAAAAGAAAAGCCAGGGAACTCACCACTGTGTTGCTCCTTGTGTCCTAGGATCCCTAGTTTGTCTGCTACTTTCTCTCTACCTTTCAGAGTCTTCTTATGTTTTATATAAAATGTCCAGGGTTTTTAGAAGTACTTAGCCAGAGAAATAGGTGGAAGGGAAAGATATATCTACTCCTTCCTAGAAATCTTCTTATAAAATTTTAATCATGCTTACATTTTTCTAATTATAATGGTATAATTTTATTTTAGAAAAGTTGAATATGTAGAAAAATAGTAAAAAAGAAAATTAAAATTACCTACAGTGCCACTATCTAGAGTAACTACTTCTGGCTTGATAGGTAAAATAAAATGTGTGTGTCATGTCTATTCTTTTATATATTTTTACTTTTTTTAAAGAACAAATTTGGGATCTTTCTAGAAGTTGAGATTTATATTCAGTTTTCCCTTAACATTAAAAAAATCATAAGCATTTTCTGATAGTACAGATATCCATCTGTTCAGTGGAGATACTGATTTACTCATTTGTGAATATACCATTATCAACCTTCTGATGTAAGCAGAGCATTTAAGAACATCAGGCTAGGTGCTGTGGCAGAGCAGTAGGGAAAATGAGAGGCAGGGTGTGCAGGCCCCCAGGAGCTTACACCTGTGAGGAGCCAGACCCTGGACAAGTCATCAATACTGTGGAGAGGGGAAGTAGAAGAGCATAGGCTCAGAATTGTCCTAGTGGTAGTGATGGTCTGTACTCAGTAGGTCAGGGAAAAGGATTTTGTGAGGAATTTATGCTTTATTTGAAAGAATTAGTTAGCTAGGCAGAGGATGGGGTTGGTGTGAGTACTCATAGAAGAGGGGACAACACTAGTGAATATTCTGAGTCCTTAATAACTCATGAATTCTAAACAGTTTTTAAGATAATTGCCAATAAATTTGTCATTAAATTTCAGGAAACGGGAGCTCCCATCCTGACTGACGACGTTAGCTTGCAGGTGTTCATGGATCATTTGAAGAAGCTGGCTGTCTCCAGTGCCTCTTAAGCTGGGGATGTGAGCAGGAAATTGAAGAAAACACTGTCAGTTGTGTTCACAATTGTTTATAAAGGCTCAATGACATTCCTTTCACTTTTTGTGGATTTTAATAAATAATCAAAAGAAGTGTTACATGTAACTCTTAAGGTTATAATTTATTTGTTCTTCTTATCTGTGCCCCCTTTCTTACATCATATTATAAAGTCATGAATGTTTTGGTACTTGTAAATGTTTATCTGCTGTTTGTATCCTAACATGACAATCTATATATAATCAGAGGTAATATGTTTTGGCAACTCTCTTAGATGAAAACCATATAAAGGAAATAAATCTGGATGAAGAAAGCACTGGCTAACATAATGCTAATACAAATTTGATTTTCTGAGGTCTTTGTGTGAGTATGTGTGTTTTAAGTGACTCCTCCTGCAAGAGATATTTCCTGAACTTAATCCTCATTTATTGTCTAAATGTTAACACCAAGGAAAAGTTTGAAATGTGTGAAACTTTGAGGTAGCGTGATCTAGAGTGGCACTGTCCCTAACATATAATATTTCATGTAAACAGGTAGACTTTAAGAGTGGCTGATGGGCATAAGCGGCTCTCACAGAATGACAATACATTTATCTTGGGCACAAGTAAAATAACTTTTAACAGGTACAACTTTTTAATCAAAATGTAATATATGCATGGTAAAAAAAAAAAAAAATTAAAGAGCTTATAACAAATAACAGTTTCCTTCACTCCCTAATCCTAGACTTACTCAAAAGAAGTAACTGCTTTTAACCTCTCCTTTCAAGCTTTTTGTTGTTGATGTATATCAGTTTTAGCCAAATATCTATCAATTCCTATTTTTAAGAATGAGGATTTGATGACTTTTCTACCATTCAGTTTTGATTAGCTATACCTTTGTATTACCAAGGTTAGTAAAATTTACATTCTAGCTGATAACCATAGTTATGTCTTTTGTCTCAAAGTTGATTCTGAACATTGAAAACCAATAAAGATTATTTACACAGTTGTGATCATGTTAATATTGTTTATGTTCGAGTCACATAGCATTACATTTTTATCCAGGGGTTTGATGTCCCAGTTCTTATGCCAGTCGAAGGACATTCCTAATGACAAAATCACTTTTCTTGCATTCTAGCATTCCACAGGTTGGTTTGCTGTTCGGGTTCTTATATTTGCTGTTTTCCCTAGAGTTTCTAATTTTTGTTTTTGAAAGATTTTTTTCTATGTTAAGGAATTTCAGCTGCTTATATGGAATGGAGTATTTTTAAGGATCTCTGATGTTCCTTTTAAACATAAGCCAATTGCCATAACAGCTGTCATCCAGGGATTTTTTTTGTTTGGACTTTTGAATTACTTCTCTTCATTTTGACATCTTAAATGACTTTTCCTAAAAAAAAGATAATTCAATTCACTGAATCTCATTCGTTTTCATACTTGACAACTTTGCTTAGTATAAAATTCTAAGCTTGAAATAATTTGCTCATTAATAACTTTTCAGAACAACTATTTCATTCATTCCACAAATAATTCTTAAGTATTTGCTATGTATGAAGTAGTCTTCTAGGCACTGGGAAGGTAGCTAATAAGGCAAAGATTCCTGCCCTCATGGTGCTTATGTTTTAGTGAGGGAAGGCCAACAATAAAAAAAAAAAAATTGGAAATAAATTATATAATTTATTAGAATGAGTGCTATGTAGAAAAGTAAAGCTGAGAACTCCATTAATTGCATGTTGGACCATCTGAATTGTTTCTGATGGTCTGTCTTTTGAATTTGTACTGCCTTTTTGCCTCTACATTCTGGGAGGGTTTCCTATCTTAAGGTGTTAAATGGTTATATTTTAAATGCCAAGGGCTTTTGTTTTCTGTACCTTTTTCATAGAGTTTTATTTTCTGGATATAATTTTTCATTGAGATACATTATATGGAAGAGTACATAAAACTATACAGATTAAGGCTGAAACCTTTCCTCCTTGGGCTTCTGTTTCAAATTAACAGAAGATGTGATGATGCAGCTCGCTCAACTGTTTTCTCCAGTTACAGTGAGTTATGGTGCTGTGGGGAGGAGGGGGCACCACTGGGTGGCCAATATAGAAGACAGCTAATTCCAGATAGAATGTGGAGAGCAGCCATCCCAAGAGGGAGGACCTGGAACCCTGTGTGCCTAATGAGGACTCTGAACTCCATCTTAAAGGGAAGGAAAACCTCTGATTTTTAAGGTGTGAAGTTGTGAGTTATGTGTTTAGAAACTCTAAACTCTAGGAGAGTGACAGGACAGGAAAAGGCTGGAATCCAAGAGAGGTCTGAACAGAGGCAGGAGTTTACAGACAGAGGGTACAGATGGGTTGTTAGATGAGAGGATGAGTCTAGGTTTCTGGCTTGGGTGATGTCTCCATCCTCTGAAATACAGAAAAGGAAGGTTTGTTTCTTATTGGGGGGTGGCATTAATAACTTGGATCCTGGACATTGTGAGTTTAAGGAACTTGTGGGATATAACTGGAAATACCCAGCATGTTGGCAGTGATGTGGATTTGCTTTCGGGAGAAACCTGTAGATTTGAGAGTCATTAACAAAATAACAAAGTTGCTGTGAGAAAAGCAAGCTTGGAACAGGATACTGATTTTTCTGTTTTATTTTTAACAACTTTATTGAGGAATAACAACTACACTCATTTAAAGTGTACAATTCAGTAAGTTTTGACACATTGAGTACATCCATGCAACCACCACCGTCAACATACAAGAACATGTCCATTGTCCCTCATGTTTCTTCAGGTACTATTTAGTCTCCCTTTCTCCACATCTAGGCAACTAGTAGGCAGTTTTCTCCCACTGTAGATTAGTTTGCTTCTAGAATTTTATGTCTGGTTTCTCTTGCATTTGGCTTTCACTTAGCATAGTCCATTTGAGATTCACCCATGCAATTGCATGTATCAGTAGTTCCTTTTTTTTTTTTTTATTGCCAAGTAGTATACCACGTTTCATTTATCCATTCACTAGTTGGTAGATTTTTGGGTTGTTTCCATTTTTTGCTCATATGAATAAAGCTCTGTGGATATCTATACATGTCTTTGTGTGGATGTTCTGTTTTAATTTCTTTTGGCTAAATAGGAATGAAATACCAGAGTTGTATGGCAGGTGTAGTTGAACTTTTTAAGAAACTGCCAGTATTAAAATAATAAAAAAAATGATTAAAAAATGGGCAGAGGACCTGAGGAGACCCTTCTTCCAAAAAGATATACAAATGGCCAACAGACATTTGAAAAGATGCTCAACTGCACTAGCTATTAGGGAAACGCAAATTGAAACTACAATGCGATATCCCCTCACACCTTTTAGAGTGGCTATCCTCAACAAGACAATAAGTGTTGGAGAGGTTGTAGGAAAAAAGAAACCCTCATACACTGCTGGTGGGAATGTAAATTGGTACAGCCACTATGGAAAATGGTATGGAGATTCCTCAAAAAATTAAGAATTGCCATATGACCCAGCAGTCCCTCTTCTACCCCCCAAATTTGAAAACATTTATTTGTAAGAATACATGCACCCTGATGTTCATGGCAGCATTATTCATGGTGGCCAAGACATGGAAACAACTAAGGTGTCCTTTGATAGATAATTGGATAAAAAAGATGTACATATATACAATGGAATGTTAACCATAAGAAAAGGTGAAATACTGCCATTTGTGACAACATGGATCTTGAGATTATCATGCTAAGCGAAATAAGTTGAGAACCACACAATTTCACTTATTTGTGAGATATAAAACTGAAAGCAACGAACAAGACAAACAGACACATGGACCCAGACAGTGGATTAGTGGTTACCAGAGGGAAGGTGTGGAAAGGAGGAGGTAGATAGGAGTAAAGGGTCAAATATATGGTGACAGAAGGAAATTTAATTTTGGTTGGCGAACACCCAATACAACATACATATGACGAATTGTTGAATTGTACACTTAAAACCTATATAATTTTGTTAACCAATGTCACTCCAATAAATTTAATAAAAAATTAAAAGAAATAGGAAAATATTTTTTAAAATAAAAAGTCTGCCAGTATCGTAAAGAGGTTGTGACATTTTATGTTACCATTACTAAGAGTTCTGATTGCTTCAAGTCTTTACAACTCTTTATATTCTCAATCTAATTCTTAGGCATTCTGATAGGTAATAGGTATGTAAACTCCAATTGTGGTTTTAATTTACATTTCTGTGATGACTAATGATGTATCTGTGCTTATTGGCCATTTATATATCTTCCTTTGTCAAGTGTTCAAATCTGTTGCCTGCTTTTTATTTGGGTTGTCTTTTTATAGTTGAGTTGTGAGGGTCATTGTATCTTGTGGATACAAGTTCTTTGCTAAATATATATATTTTGAATATTCTATGGCTTGTTTCATTTTCTTAGCTTCGAATATTCTGTGGCTTGTTTCATTTTCTTAACTTTTTAAGAGCAAAACTTTTAATTTTGGAAATATCCCATTGCCAATATTTATTTTGTTTCGTGCTTTTTGTATTCTAAGAATATTTGTTTATCCCAAGGTGACAAAGATTTTTCTCCTATGTTTTCTTCTAGGTTTGTAGTTTTAGTTTTTACATTTCGGGCAATGATCCGCAGAGTTATTTGGCAAAACACCAACTTCTAGAGGATGAGCAAAGTAGAAAGAACCCTGAAGGATATGGAGATCCCGATGAAAATGTTTTTGAAGCCATAAAAAGAGCAGGTGGGGTCAGTGGTTTAAATGCTTTAGAAATCAAGTTTGATTATGGCTGAAAAGTAGTTACTAGATATGGCAATTTACTGAGTATCCACTGTGTGCCAAGCACATCACTTTTGTTCTCAGGTTGTTTGGCCTATTGGGGTAGACTGTGCTTTGTAGAAATGTATATGGGTAAGAGAAAAGCTGAAGATTGACAGTCAAAGGAGAGGTTTTTGTTTTTGTTTTTGGAGATATGGGCTCGTTTGTATGATAAAGAGTAAAAATAAAATGAAAATGTGTGGGAGGTGGCAGAGGGATAGTTAGAGTGTAATTAATGGGAAAGGCTCCGGAGGAAGCAGTAAAGAATGGGGCCCACAACACAACGGAGGGATTAGCTTTGACGTGGAGGGACCCAAGGTTAACCCAGACAGGGTTCCAGAAGGGGAAATCGGAAACATGAGTTGCGGTTTGAGACAGGTGGTAGGTAAATTCGCGAATCTGAGAGCTAGAGGAGGAATGGAATTAACCATTACAAAGAACATGTGAAGGCTATTAAGGCAGACGTTACCATTTTGCAAATGAGAAGTTTGTTCAGAGAATTTGTCATTTGGTAGGTCATTCGGTATGCAAGGTCGTGCATTCGCAGCAAAGCACGGAAGCCAGCCGACCCCAGGTTCCATACTTGTGTCCAATCTCTCGCGTGACTTTCGGGACTACAGGCCCCAGGATGCATCTGGGCCAGCGTAGGAAGCAGGGCCGGTGGCCGCTCTCCATTGGAGGCAGCGGCGGCTGCGACTCGGCGACCGGAAGGCTCGCCTCAGCCCTGTTTTCGGAGGATCGAGTCCTTCCCTGAGAGGCGCCATGCGTCCGGATCAGGCTGTGATTTGGTACCGGCGCATGTCAGCGGTGTACGCATTGGGCGCCTGGACCCTGTTGGGCTCCTTGTTTTTCCTAGGTGGGAAAAAGAGCAAGTTATCAGGTACGGCTCTTCGGCAAGACCTTTCACCCGCCGTGCAGTCTTCCGTGGGGCGTACCCAGGGGTCATGCCGGCGGCTTTGCTGTGCCTCCAGCCCCAAGTTTATTCTGCAAAACTTGGGAACTGTTGCTTAGAGTCATTCGTTATAGTGGAGTCTGCCAGGAGCTACCTCGTAACCTTCTTACCTAAATCTTGCTTATTTATTGAATGAGGCCATCCCTATACTCAGAGTATGAAGAATCTATAAGGTTCGAGATGGAATTCAAAGACACTGGATGCTGATTAAAAGAGGTGATGCTTCTGTAACATCCCTCGTTACCTTTGGCGAGCAGTTTCAACACTTAATAACACTCCAATCAAGGAGTGTTATTAAAACCATCCCCGTTACTGGGCGGAAAAGGAAATCCCTTAGCCTTTAAAAACGTGCTAGGAATCTATAGATACTTCTAGTAGGTTAGTGGTTGCCTGAGGCTGAAGGGGAGTCGTGGATGGGGAGTGACAGCTAAAGGGTATTGAGTTTCATTTTTTGGATGAAAAGAGTGTAAAATTGATTGTTGTGCCGGTTGCACAGATCTGAATATACTAAAAATCGTTGAATGTTACATTTTAAATGAGTTAATTGTATGATATGTTAAATATATCTCAGTAAAGCTGTGATGTGAAAACTATGCTGAAGATTACATTTGGTGATGAAGATTATCAGTGGCCTGAAAGTACACATGTCCAGTATTGAGTGTTTAAAAACATTTTAGTGTCTGTAGTGGTCACGTTTTATTTATTTTTCTTTTTTACAGAAAGAAATTGGTGTCAAGAATCTGATGGGGGTGGGGATAATTCTGGCCTTAGTTTATTTTATTTCTAAAACTTTATTAGTAATTTTAATGACTGATGTTTAAATTAAAAGTTATTAATTTGGGTGTTCTATTTTTTTTTAAAGGTGATGAAGTAGAGCAAAAGGATGTCTCAACAAATGAAATACCTGAGCAAAGTAATTCTTACCTTAGTTTATTTTATTTCCAAGACTTTACTAATAATTTTAATGACTGCTGTTTAAGTTAAAAGTTAATAATTCACATTTCGTTTTTTAAGGTGGTGAAATAAATGAAATAACTGAACTCCCAAAAGGGTTTTATGTGGAAACCATTGTCACATATAAAGAAGATTTTGTTCCAATTACTGACAAGATCCTCAACTTTTGGAAATCATGGACCGGTGGCCCTGGACCAGAATCATGATTAACTGCTTAATTCTGAACTTTGGTTCAGCATATACATTTGATAGATGCCTTGGTTTCCATTTTATGTTTGTGAAAAGTGTATTTAATTTAATTTTGCTGTAAAATATAATCACTAATAATATGCGATAAATATTTCCTTGTGGAAAAGTAAACTTGCATATTCAAAAGATGTTCCTCTATACTTCATGAATGAAAGGTCGAAGTGACATTTAGCTTCTACAATCTCGCTTTTCTGAAACTAGTTCACGAAATTTATATGTCTTTCATATTGCTATCAGACATGGCTTTAGTGTTCCATTTAAGATTAGGTAATAACTCCCAAATTAAATAGATTCAACCTGTTCTTTAGGACCAGTAAAGATACTCCTCATTTTCAGCAGGCATGGATTAAACCCCAGTTACAGCTACCAGTATTCTAGATACAGAGGACAGTCGGGACAACATGGTTCCTGAAGTACAGTGCTGCCAAGTACCAGTAGTACCCAAGGAGCTACTGAAGTACAGTACAAGTTTGTTACTTGCAACTTGTTACTTGGTTGCAAGTAACAAACCCACATAAGTGATCTTAAATCAGGGTGTTTATCAAAAATGTGTATAGACAGCTCAGAACTAAAGCAGAGTATGCTGTAGTCTTAGGAGGGCCTGGTACCAGGAACTAGAATGTAGCCAGCCACTCAATGAGCCCGCCTGCTTTTGTTGGACTCAAATAAACTAGTAAACTCCTATAAAAATTTTCTACAAGTTTGGATGTTCTTAGGTTGACATATGTGCCCTTAAAAATGGCTTCCTAAGTCTCTGGTAACTTGAAACTAAAGTTTTGCTATCTAAATGAAATGATGGATGTTCACTGAATATTCCATTTCCAGATAAGATAAAATACTGAAACATTAATTACTGAACATAAGTTTATCTACCTTTTGCTTCTTAATAGAGGAACTAAAGATACTTAGGTCTATTAGTAAACTTGTTGTGCCACATTAAAAATTTTCTTTGTGCTATGAGGAAATATATATTTCTAGAAATTATGTGTTTATAAATTTAAAAGAATACTGGCATAACAGTTCACAATTTGCTTACTCCTTAGTTTTACTAGAAATTCACATTTGTAAAAGTTAAGAATTCCTATATATGTGATTAAAGGTACAAAAACTAATAATAGGGAAAACAACTACGTATACAAGAAAAATAGGATATATTTGGTTTGAAAAAAAGGTATGAGATGTGTTTTCGTTAAGGGAAGTGAAGTAATTTGGTCTTGATTGATTGGGTAAGAGAACGTGACACACTAAAAGGGACACAAAGTCAAAGAAAGTTTATGAAAAAGGAATCTTGAGAAAGGAAATTTTATGAGTGGTCAAGCTGAATAAGATT
Source organism: Pteropus alecto (assembly GCF_000325575.1). NCBI lineage: Eukaryota > Metazoa > Chordata > Mammalia > Chiroptera > Pteropodidae > Pteropus > Pteropus alecto. The sequence continues at coordinate 4,147,386 of NW_006442491.1, read as the reverse complement.
GAAATTAAGTGAATTTAAATATCAAAAGTAAGCTGATGTAAAATTAGAGTTTGGTTTTCCCTCTCTGCTAAAAAGGACAAAGTTTTCTAGGTCTATTGGTCTGCAACTGATAATTGTGAATCAGTTTTCTATCTAGAAAGCAAAGATTATTTTATTAAAATAATTTTCTGTGTTTTACATTGTCTTAATCTGGTCCTTGATAAGAAAACTGAATTTCTTCAATAGTAAGAACTACATTTTGCTAACAGTTATGTAAACTATATTTGTCTTTGAAATCTTATTGTCACTTTGCTTAAGTGGATGATTAAATATTGCTTCATAATGATTTATGATCCTATTTAGTCAAATGTCCAAAACTTTTGTTATATTTTGACAAATTTCCCAAGTTCAAATTATAAATAGAGTCTTGATTTGGAAGGGCCTCTAGAACAGCCCCTGGAACACCTCAAAAGATTTGTTTTCTCTCCTTAGAGAAACTTTTAAACTAATTATTCTTATTTTATATGTTAAATTGCATGAGAAACATTATAAAATAAGTGATAAACTTCCAGTATATATAATAAACAATGTCTGTAAATTAAATGAAATCCAAGACAGCTATTTTGTATGGGTTATCAATATATCTGTTTCCCAGATGGAGTAAATCCTTCCCTTACTGAAAGGCTGATACCCTCAGTGGCAAAAAAAAAACTTAAAAAATGTGTTTCCCACTTGGGGTACTCCTTCAACAATCTGTAGTGACTGCGGAACCCACTTCATAGAGCAAATCATATAAGCCATGACAGCCTTGAAAACTCAGAATTATCACTGACCCGATCATCAATCATCAGGCAAGTTTGAGAGAACTAATAGAAAAACGATTCAAACAGAAGTAGTTCCAATTATACAGGACTGAATGAACTGAGAATGGTTACTAAATTTTTATAACTTTTTGTTTGAAACATTGCTGGTTCTTTAACTTTTATTTTCCAGATATAAGGAATTTTTTTTTTTCTAAAGCTAGCTAGACTTAGAGTAATTTGGTAAATTATACCTTTGTAAGCAGAATTAAAACATTTGTCTATTTCTCCCTACTTGATCCCTCCAGAGTTTAGAAACGCGGCAGTGAGTGTTCTCATTTTCATGGCAATATTGTTATTAGCCCAAGTTTAATAAGAATCTGTTCTATAACAGGATACAGTTGGAAACTAGTTATATTAACAAGGCTTTCACTGGAATGTCATATTTGAGAGAGACATGCCTAGACTCAGATATGACCAGATAGCTTTAAGATTGACTTATGGGAGATAATAAAAACTCTTGGAAATGTTGGCCTTACAAGGTTTCCAGTAGCCTTACCAGGTGAGTAAAGAGTCCTTTCTTGGCAGATGCAGGAACCTCAGAATATTTTGGGGAGCTCGAAAAGAGAGGAACTCATCCAAATCTAGGTATTGCAGGCATCGTCTGATGGCAAGTCCTTGCCTTGGCTTTTCTGGCTTCAAGAGGCCTTTTAAAATTCAATCTGAAAATTCCTTATGAAAAATTCCAGCAAAGCAGTTTTCAAAGAGCCTATGTGGTTAATTACTATTCTTGCTGGATTTACACAAATAACCAGGCCGAATTTATTGAAATGACTTATTTTGCAAATAAGTCTTAATTTGGCTATCTTTGGTAAAAATTGGAGTGATTTTTGAGACAAAAATTATGTTTCAATAGAAATTATACCTTTGTGAATATTAGATTCTTGAGCTATTCATTATCTTGAGTTTTCTTTTTCTTCTACTTATAAACTGGACTGGATTTTGAATTCTAGCTCCTCCAATGTCTGCCTGTGACTCCAAACTATTTCCAGTTTACTTCCATCCTTTGACTTGGAATCACTGAGAACTGAAACTGCACTGTTCCCAAGGCCATGCAAGCTAAAGTTGGACAACAAGACTTAAGAGCAATCACCACAGCAGCTCACATATGGACAATCTTTGTGCCTGTTGCAGAAAGAACATTAGAAACATTCAAACTGCAGACTAGAAGAATCTATCAGACTAACTGCTTTCCTCTGAAGATGATTCGAGACACACATCTAAGAATCTTCTCAATTGCCTGCCTTCAGAACTCAGAAACTGAGATTATAGTCTGTTCTGATCATTAACCTTTGATTTTCTTTTGTTTCCATAGAGATGCCTCTTATTAAATACCTGATTGCTTGCATCAGAGGTCTAACTTTGGGAGCCCACCAGCATCACCTCCTCCTGAAATGAGACACAACTATTTAACTGAACTGAACTTTTCTCAAGACTGAGACTGGTTTAATGAGATATAGAGCGATTTATCAACCCAACTTCTGGAATGTAAAACTTCCAAGGAAGTTTCAAAGGAACTTCAAAGGAACTGGGGGATTTCAGAAAGAGTCACCCTAACATGTACTTCTGTGGTATGTAGATTGTTTAGAGCTAAAGGCAACTTTAGCCATGGGCTCAAGAGAAACTTCTGCCCTTCCCTTAACTACCTAGAAGAATTTAAGTTGGGGCTTTGACCATAATAAGAGATTATCAGAGATAACCTCCTTTGACCTATCTATAGGGCAGGGCAAACTACTAGTTACTAAACATTTGTTTTCCCTGCAAAGACCCTTTGAAGCCCCCAAGACACCTTACCTCATCCCTAGCTCAGCATATCTCATATACTCATTTTTCCTTTCTATCTTTGAACCTCTTATGCGTGTGGGGTCTCTGACTCTTGCATGTTTGTGTGGTTCCCGCACATATATATGTATTAAATTTGGTTATTTTCTCGTTAATCGGGCTCACGTCTATTTGATTATTAGACCAGCTAAAAACTTGCCAGTAGAGGAGAGGTTCTTCCTACCCCAATGCAGTTTAAACATTTTTGGTAGAAATACCACAAAACTGATACAGTCTTTCTCAATGCAGTATCAGGGAGTATGTGATTGTTTCATTACTGGTGAGGTTAACTGGCCACTTCATTAAAATAATTTAGTGTGTAGTGTTAACATTCAAGGACACTAGTTTGTAGTCTTTTCTGGCTGAATGACTGTTCCTTGTTCTTTATTTGAATGCTTTCTCTTGTAGGGGAAGGAAAAGTTTTCCTTAGCACTTGTAAGGTCCCTGGGTGGATGTGAAAATTAAACTGGCAGACAGATGAACACGAGAAAAGCCCACACATTTATTTAAGTTTTACATGTGACAACTCAGTCAATCAACATGACCCTGGAGCCTTCATAAGGAAATGAAGACTTGAAGAAACAGTTGGACCTGAGTATTTTTATGCTAGATTTGATGAGTAGTGGTTAGTTGTGGAGGAATAAGGTAGGTTAAGGAGTATGAGATAACTGTAGCAAACTGGGGGAGACCTCCCAAAGCCTATTTGTTCTTGAGAGATAGGATGCTATTCCTTCCAGGTGTAGGGATGGCACCTCTCAGGGTTTTATGACCTGTTCCAGGGAAGAAGGATCAGGAGGTTTGAATGATTTTCCTGCTTCTACTGTTTTCCCATATTCTTTAAGCTTAAAATATTACAAGATGCCATATTTTCAAGTAGCACATCCTGAACCATATCATTCTCCACTCACCAATGGTATTAGAGGATGTGATAATAATTTTAGTTTTTTGCAGCTTTCTAAGCACTTTAACAGTCTATTTTATTTAAATCTAACAACCTTGTGAGGTCTAAGTATTAATATTTGTATTACAGGGAGGATTAGAATTAAAGAATTACAGTATACATCTCTGCACTAACCATGACATGGTTAAGTAAAATTACTACCTAAACAGATAAATTGCTATTTTAGGCAGCAGCTCCTGTTCTGCCTGGTTGCTGAGAAGCCACTGAGGCAGGGAGACAAGGGAAAAACAATTGAGAGGATTTGGGGGCAGAAGGATGGAAAAGAGGAAGGAAGGACAATTAGGATTAGGATTCAGGACAAGGCTGGGATTTAGGGATGATGGCTCTCAGGCTTGGGAATGTGAGAATAGAACGTGCAGAAAGTGGTTTGGGGAGAGTTGAGTCTGGGCAGGGGTCTGGATCCGCGGGGTCGGGGTCCGCGGGGTCGGGGTCCGCGGGGTCGGGGTCCGCGGGGTCGGGGTCCGCGGGGTCGGGCGAGGCCCAGCTGTAGGTGGAGCAGGCCCGAGAATAGGGCGTGGCCTATCCCTGGTTGAACGGAGTTATAGGGAGGTCAGGTAGGCGCGCCCGACGTGGGCGGGCCCGACCTGTGGTGGGCGTGGTCGACAGCGGGCCATCGCCAACCTGGTCCGGTAGGGCCGCCGGGCGCGCTTCCCGGTGCCACCCGCAGAGGGCGCTGGCCGCAGAGCCGCTCGCAGAGTCGCGAGGTTGGAAGGAGCGCGGCGCCGCCCCACTCGCCCTAGCCGCCGCCATGAAAGCTGTGGTGCAGCGCGTCACCCGGGCCAGCGTCACAGGTCAGTCGGGCGGGGCCGGGCCCAGGAGAAGCCGCCCCTGACCCCGCGCACGGCAGTCCCCAGCCGCCCCCGCGTCGGTTTCCCCGCACGGTCCCCGGGGCCGCTCTGTCGGCTGCGGCCCCTGCGCGATCTCGGCCCCCGCAACCTCGAGTACCGGTCGGCTTGGGCGCCGCCACGGCCCCGGAGCGCTGTCCATGTGCCCGATGGGCCCTATCGCGTCTCCTGCCTCAGGGTTTCCTGTTTGGGTTCGCGATAAACGCGCCTTATTATCTTTTTTTTTTTTGGTCCTGAGTACAGGGTGGCAGAACCTCCGAGCATCTCCATGGCCCGCTGTTCAATGGAATAGTGCACAAACAACACGTAGGGAGCATTTCTGGAGCAAGAACACCCTCTTCCCAACGCTCTATTTTTAAATCTTCCATTTTGTTCATTTTCTAAATTTGCCCATTTCCTAATTTTTATGGAGCTTGATTCCCAATAAGATACACAGATATGAGTTCATATGGATTTCTGACAGTTGTGTGTACCCACGTGACCAGTCCCCAGACCAGCTTCAGAACGTTCCCCGCCCCAGGACACCCCTCTTCCATCTGCTGA
>NW_006442491.1:4138280-4142355 GCF_000325575.1 Pteropus alecto | reverse complement strand
CAGGGATGGGGTGAAAATGTATAAAATTCAGGATGAAATATTTCTTCTTCCCACCAATTTCTTGTGGACCAAGCCACCCAACCATTAGTCATCACATGATCACTGTAGTCTAGTTGAACATCCGGGGTCCGGATGATTAATGTAGATAAGGTAGTCTTTTTAAAAACTCAAACCAAGATAATGAAGATACTTAAAAATTTTTAATGAAGAATTTTAGATTGTTTTCTAGTCTTTTCTATTTTTGTTGGCAGAATTACAATATTGTTACAGTCCAGATAATTCCAGATATCTTTAAAGCCAGTCCACACCAAATATGTGTTCTTGTGCCTAGGAAAGTATAAATCTAAAAACAAAACAACAAAATCCTCTGAAGAGACAACCAAACCTAGCAGAATTATATACCCGTGTTTAGGTCTGAGATTCTACTTTTCAAATCTGCCTAATGATTTCTAAGCTGTTCTGGTAACTGGGATATAGCCTTGGAGTAATAGGGAATAGAAAATGGAATTTTAAAACAATTTTTTTAGCATTTCAGATAATATTTAAGTTCACTGAAACTGGGACATTCATAGATGGAAAGATTTTTTTTGCTTTATTGAGAGGAATCTTGTAGTCTGCTCTATGTGGTCATCACTAACAATGAGTAAACTTTGGAGAATTTAGTTTTGATCTTCTCTCTCCTGAATTCTCCATTCTGGGGATCTGGAATATTGAAAACATGTATTCTGTGAGATTTGCTGAATAGTTTGACTGATTTTAGTTTACTATTTAAATTGTATGCTTTTAGTTAAAAACAAACAACCAACGTACTATTAAAAAACATCAAATGTTAATTGTGGGAAGGTGCTAATAAAATGGAATTCTCTCTCAATGCTGGAGAGACCTTGGAGTTAGCCAGGCCTTCTAGTTGAATTGTAATGGAAAGAGATTTCTGATTCCTTAAGAATGTAACTGGCTTCACTGAAATGTGGCTGTATGTGATGGACATTTTATTTCAGGGGTTCTAAAGTGTCACTTCCAATTTTACAGTTGGGACAGAGCAGAATATTAGGAGTCACATCTTATTATGTGATAGATTCACTTTATGAGATTGGTCAGGCACATTTTGATGTCTTAGCGTGATTATTGTGATGATCTAATTTAAAAAGCTTTGGTATAGGATATTTCAAACATACTCATTTGATTAAACAGACAGAATAGTACAGTAACCCCCATGTCCTGTCACTCAGCTTCAGCAGCCAAAATCTGAATAGAATCATAGAATGTTGGGAAGAGGATCCAAAATCTTTGGGTTTGAATGTGTTAATTAGAGAGGTTGTAAATTCTCAAAGAAGAGGTCTCTGGGGTGATGCCACTCATAGAAGAAACTGACCAAGTATCTGAGGTCTTTTCTAGCCTGGTGATCTTTTGTGTAAAATGGTGCTTCTCAAGTTTTTTCCTTGACTCCATTTGACTATGATAAAAAATCCCTTTAAACCTCTTAATTCTTCTACTTGTCCCAGAAAGAGGAGCAAAAGTGTTCCAAAGTAAGAGAGTAAACTGATATATATAAGCTTTGGGGCATAATTTGTTTCTTATTAAGATAATAATACATTATAAAAATGTTAACACTCTTCAAATAGTGATTCGAATCACTTCAAATAATGATTCTACTTTTGAGAATCAACTCTAAGAAGATAATCCTAATTATAGAAAATTCTTTAGAGGCATGAATAAGTGGAACACAGAGGATTTTTAGGGCAGTGAAAGGACTCTGTATGACATACTATAATGGTAGATACATGTCATTACATATTTGCCCAAACCCATATATGTACAACAGCAGGAGTGAACCACAATGTAACTGTGGACTCTGGATGATTATGAGGTGTCATTGTAGGTTCATCTCTTGTAACATGGTGATGCAAGCTAAGGTAATGAGTTGTGGTGGGAATGTCGATGATGGAGAGACTGCATATGTGGGGACAAGAATATAAGGGAAATCTCAGTACCTTCTGCTCAATTTTGCTGTTAACTGAAAACTACTCTAAGAAGCCTGTTAAAAAAAAGCTTTAGTGTACAAAGATTTTCATCACAGTGTTATTTATTGAAGTGAGACTTATGAAACAAGTCATATATCTAGCCAAATGAGATGGTTAGTCCACTGGATGGGATGCAACTATTAAAAGATGTTTGGGAAAAGCTTATCACATGGAAAAACCCTTATGTGATGTTAGAGAAAAGATGAGACACAAAAATTGATAATATTATTACAGTTGAAAACATGAAGTAAAAATCTATGAAGAGAAAATATCAAAAGAAATAATTAAAATATTAAAGTGTTTGTCTTTGAGTGTTCTTTTTTCCTTCCTGTTATTTATATTTTCCAAATTTTCTATAATGCATAATTACTTTAATGGTGGATATAACTCAATAATCAATGTTTTTTAAGCATTTAAAACATACTTTGGGGGAAATTTAGAAAATATATTGATGTTATAAGAAAATAATATTGATTTATTTAAAAAACAAATAAAGCCAAAGACTTTTTCTAAAGCATGCAAACAAGAATACAACCCCGATTATTTACTGCTTATGTCAGGATGGATTTTTTTCTGTTTCAGCTTTTGAGTCAGTGGCTCAAAGGACAGTAAATCACTCAGTCGATTATAAGAAAAGTAGCACAGAAGAAAATATTAAAATATTTGCTTTTTTAGCGTAAAAATTCGAGAAATTAAGCTTTACTGATATTTCAGGAATGAGTTGATGCTGGTGCTCCCCTGGGGTCTGAATGTCAGGTGGTCCCTCATCAGATACTTGAAAGAAGGGAGTTTCTTATTCTTTCCTTAGCTTGCAGGATACTGTGACACAGTAAAGTCTATGATTCCTTGTCAAGTATATTTATAGATATTATTATCCTGCAGAAGTAAACAACAAGAAAATGGCAGTGTTAACCCTCTCCTGATCATAAAGTAGCAGAAGATCAACAATCTAATGAGATTTGGCAACAAGTTGGCAAAAAGTTGAAAATTTTGAAGATCAACATTTGAAGTATAGACTTTAATTCACCATTGTAATGATGCATCTTGGCTTAAGTACTGTGCCAACACTGAGAGACTGTCTAATGGTAGGAGAGTGTACATTTGACTGCAAATACATATACAAATGTCTGGAGCAGGAATATATGCTAAGTGATTTTTTTTCTTTATGGATGAGGTGCATGATTCAAAAAGATTTGGAAATCATTGGCTTAGACTACAACTTTAGTACTAAACTAGGAAATAATAGAAGTTTGCTGACTTGAAGCTTAACTTTTAAACCATAATTACCTTTTCTGCAGTAAGTAGAAAAATAATTTCTAAATTTTTCTGACATAAATGTTTTTCATTTTGTGCTGTGTATTGTGTTACCAGATTTGCTGATTCCAAAAAAAGCTGGCATCTGTTGAGAATTAATATAGCCGAGCTGGATTCTCTGGTCAGGAAAACTTTTCTGTTTTTAGAGATTGGCAAAATCCATCAGAAAGTTTCAGGTGTCTTACCCAAGGTCACACAGATGAAAATGTGGCCCTAAAATCCTGCTTATAGTTCACTTCACAACTCATTAATTCCAGGCATAAAAACAGAATGGACATAAATTATGATCATCTTACTGCATTAATGTAACTCCTTTCATTTTTGAATACCTACTGACTTTACCAAAGACATAATGAGAAGTATGTGTGATGTTTAAACATTCCTATGGTTATTTAAAAGTGCTTCATGGCACCTATTTATTTATGAGTCTTTTTCCCTTTTGTTTACTTTCTAGTTGGAGGAGAGCAGATAAATGCCATTGGACGCGGCATCTGTGTATTGCTTGGTATTTCTCTGGAAGATACACAGAAAGAACTGGAGCACATGTAAGATGTGGATTTATAAGTCAGTGCTATTTGAATGTGATATGTGGTGATTATATCCCATTGTATACACACGTACACATACACATTATATATATACATAGTTGTTAAGCTGTCTTTCCTCAGATATTTTGACATATTTTCAGTAACCTTAAGTTTTCTCCAGAGTATTGGCCGAATTGTTCATTTTGAGTAGGT
>NW_006442491.1:4106576-4138222 GCF_000325575.1 Pteropus alecto | reverse complement strand
ATAAAAAATTAGAATTGGACCCATGTTTTGATTTATTCCCCAACTTGAAGGAGCAGATAATGGGTGGTTGTTATCTTGGCTCCACTTCCCACTGGGAGCTGTTGTGAATTGGAGGGACTGGCAAAAAAAAAAAAAAAAAAAATTCCCAAACAACCCTATGAGGTAGACCATGATTACATATTATTACAGATGAGGAAACTGAGGCATAGAGTGGAAAAGTAACTTGCCTAAGGTTACACTTCCTGTAAGTGATGGAATCAGCATATATTCTTATTTGGCAGAATGCTGGTGACGTTTTGGGGGTATGGAGTGTGTTGGGTGACTTGTGATGCGACTCTGCAGGTGGATTTTACTGCTATTTTTCTCCTTAGGGTCCGAAAGATTTTAAACTTACGTGTGTTTGAGGATGAGAGTGGGAAACACTGGTCGAAGAGTGTGATGGACAAACAGTATGAAGTGCTGTGTGTCAGCCAGTTCACGCTCCAGTGTGTCCTTAAGGGCAACAAGCCTGACTTCCACCTGGCAATGCCTACGGAGCAGGCAGAGAGCTTCTACAACAGCTTCCTGGAGCAGCTGCGCAAGACGTACAGGCCAGAGTTCATCAAAGGTAGGCAGGAGAGTCTCTGGGACACTTTGGGTAGGGGGAGAAGAGAATCTGCAATCTCAACCTCTCCTTTTCCAGAAAGTTTGTTGTTTATGCTTATTACTTACTTAAAACAACGCAGTGGCTGCTGCAACTGTTATTGCCGTACATGTCCTCTGAATGCCCCAGATACCGTTTGCCCTTCTTCATTCTTCTAGTCACATTTGAAAATGGTTAGTAACCCAGAAGTATGTTTGATATAGTGGCATTTTATTTTGTTTGCTTACTCCATCAGACGGAATACAACACAAGCCACAAATGTGAGCCACATGTCACTTTAAATTTCTAGTAACCATGTTAAAAAAAGTAAAAAGAAAAAAGTGAAATTAATTTTAAAACTGTATTTTATGTAGCCCAATATATCCAAAATATTATGATTTTACCATGTAATATAGAAAGTTATTAATGAGATAATTTATATTCTTTTTTTGTACTTAATTTTTCTGAATCTTGTGTGTAGTTTATACTTAGAACACATCTCAATTTGGACCAGCCACATTTTAGGTGCCCAGTAGTTGTAAGTGGCTAATAACTATCGTATTGGACAGTGTAGGTTTAGGTCTTTGCATACGTGATTATTGTCAAGAATGCCAACCTAATTTGACTAACCAGGATTTAGCCTAGAAAATGTCTTGAAATAGTGGTCCTGGTTTGTGGGAGAATTATGTATCTGAAATTATGAATCTTTTTAAGGGAGGGGCATTCATTTCTAATCCGTTTCATGTTTCTGGAATTAAAATGCACTTAATATTATCATGTTTTGCTTTTTTTTTCAGTTATTAGAAAAGAGTATTTAGCCTCCTTTGGTAATGCGCTTCAATGTAGAATGTCTAAGTAGAATGTCTTTTTTATTGCCATCATACCATTTTGTAGACATCTCATAGTTGTTAGTAGTTAACTCTGTAGTTATTTCCTTTAACTTTCTGTGGATTAAACAAACCTAGCTCTCTTATTTATTGGACCAACTTTCAACCGAAATACAAGTTTTTGCTTGATTTTGAAGCTCTGTAGCAAATCTCCACATTGAGGATTGTTAGTTCTTTAGATTAGCTCATGTTTGGAAGAGTGATATTCCTCCTCTTTGGGCATTTCCTTTTATTTTAATTCTCTTGTGTAACATGTCCATTTGCCATTGGGATAAATGGATTATATGTGATCAGGACACTCCTGCCTTAAATCAAATCTTACTCTTTACTTGGGTCCTGGTAGAGCAGAATATGTTTGCCTCTTTTGGAAATATTCAGGGTTAGAACTCCGTTTACAACGCTGGTCATGGCTGTCTCCAGTATTTTTTTTCCTATTCCATGTCCACATGGCTTTGCTGCAAACATGTTTCTCCCCAAATATAGTAGTTAAGGCAAATCCTCTGAATAATTCTTTTTCTTAGCTGAGCCAAGGAGTAAATGCCACCAGCATTGTCTTCTCTGCTTGATGTTTATAGAATTCTCCCATTTCTGGGTAATTTCAGATGTATTTTAGAATGCACTGAAGTCCCTTGAAAGGGTAAGCACAAGGAATATGATAAAAGCATATGTGAAGGCTCTCTAAATGGGAGAACAATGATAGTTATTAAAGAATACTCCAGTGAAACAAAAGAGCATTTATCTAAGTCCTTAAAGTGGAGTGTGGTGTGTATTATTAGGTGCTTTGTGCTCCTTAAAACACCTTTTACTTTTGAAATGATACGCATTTTATCCAGATAATTATTTGAAGTGCCCGAAGCAATGTACTTATAGACAATGTAATTTTATAATGGATCAAAATTTAAGCTCATGGAATGTGATACATCTGATCATTTTGGTGAAAAAAAATCTCCTTGAATTATGTAAAGAGTCTGAAGTTAAATTTATTTCCAATTCCTTTGGGCTTTCAGAAGCACTGCAGTGGTAGCAGCAGCGCATTACTTACTCTTTTGGCCTTTTACCTCTTTTATGGTCTTCAGTGGAACAAAATGCAGAGTATGTTTTCTACATGCTTGCTGTCTTTTAGTTAGTTTTGAGATTTTTGACTTCCATCTCCAATATGGAAAGCCCTCTCTTAGCTGAAGGGAGGTTGGAACACAAACTGCTAAATACCTTTTTTTTTATTTTAGGATTTTCAGGGCCACGTCAGCAACCTTAAGACTTAAAGTGGTTTAATTTGATTTTTGAAAAAAATGAGTTTTTTTTCTTTAGTTTTCTTGAGTTATAAATGACGTCTAACACCCTATTAGTTTTAGTTTTACAACATAATGATTTGATATATGCATATATTGTGAAATGATTACCCCAGTAAGTTCAGTTGACATCCATCACCTCATATAGTTAAAATTTTTTTCTTGTGATGAGAACTTTTAAGAATTACTCTCCTAGCAACTTTCAAATATATGATACAGCAGAGTTCGCCAACTCCTGGGCTGCGGACCTGAATCTGTGTCCTGTTAGGAACCAGGCTGCACAGTAGGAGGTTAGCAGCTAGCTAGTGAGCGAAGCTTCATCTGTATTTGCAGCTGCTCCCCATCTCAGCTCCACCTCAGCTCCACCTCATATCATCAGGCATTAGATTCTCATAGGAGCACCAGTCCCTTGTGCCAAAAAGGTTGGGGACAGCTGTGATACAGTGTCCTATAGTTAACAATAGTCACTATGCTGTACCTTACACCCTCAGGACTTACTTTATAACTAGAAGTTTATACCTTTGATTACCTTCACCCATTTTACCCACCCTCCACCCCGCCACCTTTGGTATCCACCGGTCTATTCTTTGTACGTATGAGTTTGTTTTTTTTAGATTCCATATGTAAGTCAGATCCTATAGTATTTGTGTTTGTTTGACTTATTTCACTTAGCATAAAGCTCTCAAGGTCCATCAATGTTGATGCAGATGGAAGGATCTCCTTTTTTTGTGGATAAGTAGTATTTTATTGTAGGTACATACTGCGTCTTCTTTATTCATTCATCCATTGATAGACATTTAGGTTGCTTCCATGTCTTGGCTCTTGGTTTAATTAGATTTAACATTTATTTTTACTTCCTTCCTCTTTAATGACTAAAACTTTATCTTAAATTTATATTTAATTTTTTCCTCTTACTTGCTATTAAACATTGAATAGAAGGAAGATTGTTGTCCCATTTATTCCTTCTCTCTATTTCTTCATTGTCCCAAACATTACCCATGTGCTTTCAGACATTTCCTGGGCCAGCTGCTGCTCTTCTGCACAGAACCAGCCATGGCTGATGTGTTGGACAGCAAAGTCTCCTGATCTTGGTTTCCGGCCTGCTAATGTGACCTCAAGCTGTTTCCCTTGGTTCTGTGTGGAATGGGAACGCCAGAGAGCCAGCTAGTTATAGTTTGGTCCTCCCACACTTATTATTATTGTAAAGCATGCCAAAATACATCTGTTGGGTGCTTATTATGTGCAAGGCCTTGTGCAAGAGTAAAAACTCTTTATTCTTTATCTAATTAGATCCTCACAGCAACCCTTCAGGTGGGCACTAGGATTACCTCCATTCTGCAAATCAGGAAACTGAGGTACAGAAAGGAATCCTGTGGAAGGTCACTTAGCATATAAGTGGCAGAGCCTGGAATGGAACCAGCAGCCATCTTTGAGACCTGAGCTTCATTGACATCTTCACTTCACTGTAAAATTCACAACCTTGACTCGTTGGCCTTTCATTATCCTTCTGAATTCAGCATGTCTATTGGGACTTTCCTGCCTTCTCTGCCATGATCAGGGAAATCAGTAGAGGGATTATTGGACTTCAAGTAGGTCTAGTGAGAGGGGAGCAGTATAGCCTGAGGACAGGTAACCTTCATCTCAGAACAAAGCTGTTAATCTAGAATTTTAGTCCTGTTTCTGCTGGGGTAGATTTTATTGGTTCTACTAAAGTCATATTTTTGTGTCTTCTCTATCAATAAGATACTGTTTATCTGCCAGCTCTTGTACTAGGTTCTGAGTATACAGTGCTGAGCAGGACAGGTGCTGTCCCTGCTGTAAAGGAGCTCATAGTCTAGTGGGGAAGAGTGAGCGAACAAACACGGTTGTTTTTGCTAGCAAGAAACGTGTTCCCACAGAACCTCACACTGTGCTAAAACTATGAGGGCTCATAGGCAAACCACTAGAGACCTGCGACTGGGCCAGAAGGGAGCGGGCACTTGTTTTCCACTTTCATAAAATACAGTCAAAGGGCTTCTGCTGCCAGTGCTGAGGCCTTTTTCTTTTTCTGCTGAAGGTGGTCTTTTTACTTCTGTTGTTCCGACTGTCCTTGCCTAAGAAAACCCACTTCTGACCCCATGCAGCCTCTGTGGTAAGCATGCACTCCCTTACCTACCTGTTGTGTATGAGTGAATTCTCATTTTAGAATGAGCATTGGGCCAGAACTTTCTGTAATTACCAGTGTGATGTATGTTTTGAGGGAGTGTGTGTGGGTGAGTAACGGGTAGGTCCTAAGGTAGTGGTGGCTAATATGGTTGGGCTCATTTCTGTCCTGTGTTTGGGTCATGTGCTGGGCCTTCTTGATTCATCACACTAATACCCACGTGGAGGACTGTTAATCTTCTTGTATGTACTTGGGCCTGTATGCTCACCCCTGGTTAAATGGACACTGGTGCTACTAGACAAATGCCTTTCGTTCTGTAACCACTACCACAATCAAGACACAGAACAGTCTCTACATCCCCCATATGCCTCTATGCTGCCCTCTGTAGTCGTGTCGTTCCCCCATCTCCTGCCCCTGGGAACCACTGCTCTGTTTTCTGTTTCTGTAATTTGCTGCATATTTTTTGATGAAGGGTAGAGCTGGGATTTTCAGGGTAGTCAGTCAACACCCTGAAGGATAAAGCACAGAGATAGATTCCCTTGAGTGCTCATCCACCAGCGTTTTCATGCAGGTGAAAATGAGTTAAAAAAGGAACATTAGGAAAGTTACTTAAGATCAGCACATAGCTTGAAGGGAGTGATCTCAAACTTTTCAGGAGGAAGAGGGCACTCAGCTAGCGCACTGAGGCGGTCAGGAGCAGAACAGTTCAGGGGTGTGCGTGAGCTGGTCCCTGATGGAGCTTAGAGCATCGAAGTAGGGAACATTGTGTCCATGTGAGAGTCTATAGAGTGATTGTGGGGACTGCACTGGGCCACAGAGGTAAGGGGTCAGAATTGGGATGGACCAGAAGTGAGGAGGTTCCTAGCTGATTACTGAAAAAGTAGCTGAAGCTTCTGCAATGGGTAGAATGCTTCTGGGTACAAGAAACAGATAGCCCCATTCAATTGTCTTAAACAATAGAAGGTTTATTGCTTTATAATTGAAACATCAGAGGTATGGCGAGTTCAGGTTCAGCTAGAGCTAGAGATTCCCTCTGTCATCACTGCTGTGACTTTTTCTCTGGGATTCTCTGAGTCCTGCTTGTCCTCAGGCTGATTGCCTTCAAAATGGCAATGATGGTTGCTGTCTTCACAACTCACCGTCCCAAGAAAGAAAATGAGCCTTTGTCAATGTGTTCCAAGCAGAAGTTCTGAATGTCACTTCGATTGGACTAGCTTGGGTTACATGTCTACCCTTGAACCAAGGTGGGATTGGTTCAGCTTAGACCATGCATTTCATGGAGTGTGGAGTCAGCCTTTTGGGGACCACCTGGAGCCACAGTGGAAATCTGGGGCTGTTGGAGAGGAGGAAGGGAAAAATGCATGCTAGAAGGGCTACCTGAAAGTACCACTAGGTGACCTTGGCTTGCTTTATTAGTGGGCCTCTGGGAGGGGGGATAAAAAGAAGGGGTGTGGGCAAAGAGAATAGGCAGTCCTGGGTATTCTGCCTTCCTGGGCACAGGGATGGGGAGGGAATCGTCATAGATGTGTATGTAATTAATGAGGTTGTTACTTAGACTTGTATCTATTCTCAGCAGCTGGGAGAGAGAGGCAAGTGACACTAGGGCCTGTTCCGCCCCAACTGGCCCTGACTCAGTACTTTAAACCAAGCTGGCCCACCACACCCCCATGACCAGAAACCTCAGCACCCTTGGCCTGTTTGGATGCAGTCTGTTGGGAACCTCCTACCTTTGCATCTGGCCTTTGCATCTGCTCTTATACCTTTCCCCACTCTAGTCCGACCCTTTGGCTTTGTTGGGGCATCTCTTTTTTGTGTGAATTTGCCTCCTTTGCCTTATGTTCCAGTTACCTATTGCTACTTGACATATACCCCAGAACTCAGGGGCTTAAAAATAACTGTTGTGTCTTCCTCACAGTTTTGTGAGTCAGTAATCTAGGAAGGGCTATGTCGTGTTGGCTGGGCTAGGGGATCTGCTTTTAGGATGTCCTCTGTGCATCTTGCTCCTTCTCTTCACCTCATTTATCCTCCAGAGCCTCCCCACATTGCTTGGGCTTCTCACAGACTAGAGGTGTCACAGTAGTTGGATTTCTAACATCATGGCTGGCTTCTCCCAGAGTGAGCATTCAAAAACAGGTGTTCCAAGAGACAGGAAATGGAAGTGCCAGCCCCTGAGGCTGAGTCTGGAGAGTGGTGCAGCATCTCTTCTACCATAAGCTATTGGTCTGAGCAATCCCACAGCCCACCCAGATTCAAGGTGAGGCATGTAGATCCACTTTGCTATGAAAGAAAGTCAAAAGGTTTGTGACCATCTTTAATTTTCCCCCAGCTCATAACTCTGGTGCTCTCAATGGATTATTCTCATTCTCTGGCTCTTCTTCAAATAATGGCTTTAGGGGGAAAAAATCTAGTATACAAATTCATCAGTTTTTCCTCTCTATTGCAGAATGAGCCAGAGGTTAAAGGTGCTTTACTTGACCCCCAGGAAACTGGGTTCAGATGTGGTCCTCTGCAGGCCTCTAAGAATCTCCATCCTTCAGAAGAACTCTGAAAGTACTGTTCGGTGAGAGACATTAAACACTCGCAAAGTTGAGTGTTGAACATGCATTGCTTTTATGGTTAGGAAAAATGTTATACCAAAATGAAATAGTTGAAAAGAAGGATCTCTGCTCTCAAGCTTCTTGTTCCAACTCTGAGCCATTTGTAATTGGCCCAGGAAGCGTTCACCTGTCGGCTTTGTTCAGCAAATCAGAAGCTGCCACAGTATTAAAAAGAGCTACCTGTGTATGCTCTGTGGGGTCTGTTCTGTCGTGGGTGGCAAAGAACTGAAGAAATGTGGAAAGACGTTTAAGGAGTGCAGCAGCTTTGTGATTGCCTCGGCCCTGTTCACTCCGCGGGGCGTCCATTATGTCCAGGTTTCCTACAGGTTCACAATGCAAAGAGAAGGTGTCAGGAGGAGGAAGACCACATCCAGTTTTTGCTTCATGGTTAGTGTTTAATTTGTATGGATTTGTTTAATTTTCTACTCTTTTCACTACTTAAAGCATTTTAGCAGCATGAGTGAGCTTTCAGTGGGAGCCTGTTTTACGTGCTTTGGAAAGGGCCGTGATGCTGGAAACATTATTGTTAGTGTGTGTTTAGGAAATCACAATGTGGGGTCGTGTCTGCGTCATCGATAAAAGGCAAGGCCCGCAGACTGCGGTGCAGGCCGATGCTGTTGTGCAGAAGTGTGATGCAGCTATGTGCCTGATCTTGGCCAGATCAGTTTATATTTTCTGTTCTTCCTTTTCTTTTATTCTCTTCAGTAATTTGCAACTTCCTTTTTTATGTCTGCATATCTCTTTTTGTCTTAAACCTACACTGTGTCATCTCTGTGACTACAACTTACCTTCCCTTTGCCCAAATGGCAACCTCTATACAGTTTTGTTTTTCAATCCTAGTTTTTCATGATTTCCTTGAATTGCCTATTCATTGATTATTCGAGGTGAACAACAACTTAATTTTACCAGTTCTCCTTTCCTCACCTAAATAGGTGTCTGTGGTCATCTTAAAAATAGCATCGGTGCCGTGGTGGTTCAGTACCCCAAGGAAGTGGCAGAGTATATTACATATCGCATTATAGATGCTCAGTTATTTTGTGTGATGAATGCGTCTAGTTTCATGAAGATGAGTACAGGCTCATTTTGGTGCCTTTGCTCTCTCATCCATCCTCTTCCTCTCTGGACTTTTACCTGTTGTCCTTATTCTCCTTCGTCTCTTTTATCCTGAGCTCCTTTCATACTTCTGATCATTAATTGCAAGGTCACCTCTTTCTTCTTGCCCATCAGAGTCTATTATGACAATTCAATTTTAACAAATAAAGGCAATTTTTAAAAAAGAAGATACAGGCATAGGTGGAAAGAAACTCCTTTCACTGTTTTCACAATTCAAGGACATGAAATGACTCAGGATGAAAAATCTGAATCTTTTAGCAGGGGAAATAGAAGAGTTCAAAACCTTATTGTTTCAGGTCTACAAATGCAGAAATATTGATAAATTAGTTGGCCGCCTTAATTTTCTTCAAAGAATTTATTAAGCAAATGAATAGTATAAGTGGTATAGCATCATAATTGCTTTCTCTCTCTTTGCAGTGTCTTGAGTGAATCCTCCAGTTTACTAATTCTTTCTTTGACTAAGTCAAGTCTAGAGTTTAGCTTGTCATTTGAGTTTTAAGTCAGTCATTTATTTTTCATTTTCAGCATTTATTTGTTCTTCCTTCAAAAACTAATTTATTTTTTATTTTGTTAAAATACACATAACATGAAATTAACCATTTTAAAGTGTAGAATTCGGTGACATTAGTATGTCACAATGTTGTCTAACCCTCACCACTATCTAGTTCCAAAACATTTTCAACGTCCTAAAAGGAAATGCTGTACTCATTTACTAGTCACTCCTCATTCCCTTTTCCCCCCAGACCCTGGCAACCACAAATCTGCTCTTGGTCTCTATAGATTTGCCTATTCTGGATAGTTCATGTAACTGAAATCATACAATATGTACCCTTTTGTGTTGGGCTTATTTCACTTAGCATACTGTGTTCATCCATGTTATAGTATATATCAGTACTTCATTCCTTTTTTTGAATAGTATTCTATCGCCAGAATATACCACATTTTATTTATCCATTCATCCATTGAAGAACATTTGGGTTGTTTTCGACTTTCGGCTGTTGCGAATAGGGCTGCTATGAAATACGTGTCCGAGTTTTTGTTTGAACTCCTGTTTCCAGTTCTTTTGATTTTATGCTCAGGAGTGTAATTGCTGCATCGTATAGTAATTCTATATATATCTTACTGAGGCACCACCAAACTGTTTTCCATAGTGACCTAACGTTTTTACATTCCCACCAGTAATGTGTGAGGGTTACAATTTCTCTGCATCCTTGCCAACACTTATATTCCATTTTTTTCTGGATTATAGCCCTTTAGTAGATGTGATGAAATACATTATTAGTTTTGATGTACATTTTCCTAATGATTAATGATATTGAATATCTTTTTATGTGCTTTTTGGCCATTTGAATATCTTTTTTTTGGAGAAATGGTTGTTCAAGTTCTTTGTTCATTTTAAAGCTAAGTTGTTTGTCTTTTTGTTCTTGAGACTTAAGTAATTTATAAATTCTGGATATTAGACCCTTATTAGATATATGATTTGCAGATATTTTCTCCCATTCTTTGGGTTGTCCTTTTACTTTCTTGATAGTGTCCTTTGATACACAGAAGTTTTAAGTTTTTGGTGTTAAGAAACACCGAAAGCCAAGAAACAATTTCCAGAGGTCATTGTCATAAAGATTAACGTTATGTTTTTTCCCCAGAGGTTTATAGTTTTATCCCTTACATTTAGGTTTTTGATTCACTTTGAGTTAATTTTTGACTATCATGTGAGATAAGGGTCCAGCTTTAGTCTTTTGCATGTGAATATGCAGTTATCCCATCACCTGCTTGTACCTGGGCCTCCCTCAGTCTGTTCCCAACACAGCAGCCCTAATGAGCCACTTCCCCCATAGATGTTTTCAAGTTTGGGAAACTTTTAAGGATTACTCTGTCTTCTCAATAACAATTACAAGAAAAATTATATACAGTTGACCCTTGAACAACATGAGGATTAGGGGTGCAGTCGAAAATCCACAAATAACTTCTGACTACCTAGTAGTCTCTCAGTATCCGAGGAAGATTGGTTCCAGGACCCTTGCGGATATCAAAATCTGAGGATATTTAAATCCCTTATATAAAAATAGCAAAGAACAATGCATATAGTTGGCCCTCTGCATCCTCAGACTCCAAGTGACAGAGAGAAAATCCTGTTCTTGATCCATGGTTGGTTGAAGTTACAGATGCAAAACCTGGAAATATGGAGGGCCAGCGATTTACTTATTAAAAATCCACATATAAGTGGATCTGCACAGTTCAAACCTGTGTTGTTCAAGGGTCAGCTGTATATATGGATACACAGAGAGATGGGGGTTACATGTCACTCAGGACTGTGGCTCTACCCCTGGGGATCACAGGCTCACTATGGCTGTAGGGGCTCCTTGCTTTCGAGAGGGTCATAGTTTACAGGCTCAGTCCTTCGTGTCCACCTTCGAATGCTTTGAGGCTGCTCCTGCTATGTGTCTTTTGTCCCCAGATGCTCTAAACTGAGTCAGAACCCTGCTGTAGAAGCACCTCCAAGGCCACTCTGGTCCCATGGTGAAGACTTATGCCTTAGCCTTTGTCCCAAACTGTGTGTAGGAACATTGCCTAGCCCAGCACACCAGAGGTTCTGTAGTGAGATTAAGTGATGATATTAATATATCCAATAACAAAATACATAATAAAATGCCAACAACATGGAAATGTACTAAATTTGAATGAAAACCCTCTCCCATGATCACAGTCCCAGGGGAAAAAATTACAGGTCAGGTTTAAATTCTGTATCATATTCAAGTCCAAAGGTTTTCAAGTCTGAAGGAATCAAAGTCTGAAATTAAATCCCATGGCCTGATGAGTTCAGAAACTGCTATCCTTGGTTTCTTATTCTGCTGCTCTTGGCGGAAGAGTGTCCGTGCTCAATAGAGTCAGCTGTATCTGAGCTGTTTCACACAAGGGTCCATATATTTCCTTTGGGAGTTCAAACACTGCATTATCCCTGCACAGGATCACTTGTGCCTCAGTGAGGAGACCAGGTAGGCTTTGACACAGTTATCCCATGCAGAATGACGGCACGGACACCAGCAGAGCCTGAGATGTCTGAGTAAGGCTGATGGTTAGAGAAAACCTTGCCTTAAGCCTCCCTGTTATGCAAGAAGGGCTACACCAAACCTGTGACCTCAGAACTTCAGCTTTGATGAGAATTTAACCTCCCAGTTAGAGGTTACTTTTGATCCTAGACATTTACCATGTTATTATCCATTTTCCTTGGCAGCCCCTGCTTTCTGCTCTTTAGTTTGGAATTGGGTGACCCCATATGGTGACAAGTACCCTCAGTCTCCTGTGAGTAGGCACTCTCCATCGTGGGCCACAGGGCTTGTCCCTCAGTACTTCTTGCCATGGAGTCCCAGGCCTGAGAAGTTTGCTGCCCAAAGGAAGTGTCTCCCTTGAGCAGAATGAACTGTTGCAGAGCTGAGCAGAGTCCACCAATAAGGGGTACTTGAGCCTGGGGAGAAGTCACAAAGGTCCTGGGATCACCATTTCAGTTCCCTCCATGGCCCTGAATGTGGATAGAATTGGACAGTGGTTCTAATGCTGCCCACCTAGGCTTGGCACTCAGTCTCTGAGAAACTTGGCTGTCAGGGCCTAAAGGGCTTGTCATGTACCCTTTTGCCAACAGCCAAATATTTCCCCTGCCAAGTCACTTAGGAAGTGCCATTGCTCGAGCTGCTGATCTCTGTTGATGGCTCCCAGAGCTCTTGCCTCTGCTTTCCATCCCACCTTGAGCTGCGTTGGCTGCTGTACTAGACTCCCTGCCCCAGTGGGTGCTCTGCATTGGCTGGCTGCTCTGGGGAGGTGGGGCCGGGGAGCACTCTGCCTCTGTAGAGGCAGTACACGCTTGTGGACAGAGCCATCATAGTGCCTGCTATGGATCCAGCTAGCCACTAGGGTCACACTCCCATGGGCTCTAGGAGCAATGCAGGCCAGTGCATCTAGACCAGACTCCAAGAGCAGTGCGGCCCTAGCCTTGCTTATTCTCAGCCCCCAGTTCCACACATTTCCTTGATTTCTTGTTTCCCAGCCTGTGCACCTCATGTTGGGTCTCCATCAGTAATACTCTTCCCTGCTGCCCAGGAAGCCTGGGTGGTGAGAATGCCACCTTGACAGCACAGGACCCACCTTTGGAGTGTGCTCAGGTGGGCTGGCCTGAGGCTTAGTGTCTAGTACTGGTGTCCAGGACTGGTCCCCCAGAGATAGGCCATGCCCCAGCCTAGTCACAGTCATGTAGGGCTGCCTCTGGAAAGCAAGAATGTGGGTCTTTTGTTATCCCCATTTTTCTTCAATAGTCTGCTTTTCAGTTTTTTTTTTTTTCTTTTAATCTCCCCACACCCCTTTTGCCCATGTAGTACCATGGACAGTGGTAGGAGTGACAATAGTAATAGTGACTCAGATTTTCTGTGCCCTGCCTGTACTAACTCACGAGCACCCTCATGAATATGACCTCCCAGGATGACTGTCATCCCAGATTAAACCAGGCACAAAGAGGTGGGGCAGGGCTTCTTGAGGGTAGTCACAATCAGTTAAATATTGTTCAAAGGGACTGAGATGTCAGCCTTTGCAGGTAAAAGGGATGCCCTAGCTTGGGGTCGGGGCCTCAGACAGCTGCGCTAGAGGCCAGGTCATAGCAGGTTTGGCTCCAATGGGGAGTTTTCCTGCTGGAAATGTGGCACAAATGTGTCTGACACGTGCTTCTCCTCCATTTCTGGAGAGAACCTCGGGACTTATAAGAACAACTTGATTATATCACCATTGGAGCCCAGATGTAGATACGTTTTTGTCTTTTAAGATTATTTTTTAAAAATGTTTTTATTTTCCCTGGCCAATATAGTTTTACTTGGGGGCTTTACTCTTTGATCTGGACTGGAAAAAATGTTATTCTTTTAAGAACTCTTAAAACCTGTCTTTGGATTTATTGTTTGCACAAATGGAGATTCAGATAATAGTTCTGTTCTTAACTGAAGAGAAACAGGAAAAGAAAATAGATTTCTTGCTTTGGAATGATAAACACAATGAAGCATATGCCGTATATCCTGGCACCAGGAATTCAAGGTCGGAAATAATTTCCTCCTGAGTCTGCCGTCAGCTTCCCTGAGGAGTGCAGCGGCTGAAATTTGCTGCTAATTGTAGCCATAATTTTAGCATGCAATTAAACACATGATTTCCTTCCCAGCTGATGTCTTTTTAGCTCCTCTGACATGGATAAAACAAAAGCTCTGTAGATTTGAACAGCCATTTTAACCTGATAGGAAGTCACGGAAAGTCACCATTATTTGAGCATGTTCGACTAACCAGTAAGAACTAGCTTAATTTTGCCTATAAAAATGGTGAACAGCTTGGGTGCTTTTAATTCCGTTTTCAACACTACTGTCTGTGCTCTGAAGAAAGCAACAGTTGGTCTGCCCATTTCGCTAAGGCCCTTTATGAGGTTAAGGGTCACTGGCAGGAGTACTGCCAGGTGGGGAAGAATCAGAGGTGGAAACTGTATGGTTGTGGTGATGAGAGCAGAAGCCCAGGGAGGTCATCTCATGCTGTGGAAGGTCTGGTGTTGAGGGACCCCAGGACTTGAGAGCAGAGCCACTCCAGGCTCCAGGCTGGTCTGCCCTAGGCTGGTATATCCTTTCACTGCTTTTCTCTTCCTTGGCCTTTCTTAGAGGGTCATTCACATTATAAAGGATGTTCCATGTGCAATAAAGGCTTCTTGCCCAGGGGAGTTTGAGGAGCACCAGAGCAAAGAAGCTAAATAGGTTTCTCTGCTTAAGGATGTCTTAAGAGCCTGTTACATGCTGCTGTGCGTCGTGATTGTGGAAGGAAGATTCAAACAAGTGTGGTTTTCAGAAGTACATGACTGTGGCATTCTTTATTTAAGGAATACCCAGCAGGACACAGTTTGGGAAGTGTTGCTCTGCTTTTGTGGAGTCTCTTGAACATGACTTTTCATAATAATAAGGGCAAACGCTGATTTTGCACATATCATATGTTAGCCATTGTCCCAAGCACTTCCATGCGTGGTCTCATTGAATTTTCACCATGACTTAGGCCCTCTTAGTATCATCGTGATGCAAATGGGAAAATTAATCATTGGGAGGTTAAGAAAATTGCCTAAGGCCTCAGAACTAGTTAAGGGCTGGGCCTCTTCTCTCTTCCATCCTGAGTCCCAGTTGCCCTTCAAGTCTTTGACCCTGTGTAGATGGATAAGAGAAGACTTTCTGATTCTCTCCCCATTCTCCAAGGTAGAGACTCTGACCCTTCTCTGGCTTCAGGGTCAGAATGCCTCACGGGCTTAACAGTGCTGCATCATGTGCCCGTCGTTTCCCACACTTGACCACAGGGTTCTTAAGTACCAGGCTGTCTGCACTGTCCCTTTGAACTGGGTCTTTGGTCTCTAGCACTGTGCCTGGCACAGTTGTTGTGAGTGAAAAGCAGTGAGTGATTTTCAGATGTGGACTGGATCTCATAATCTCATCGATGGTTCTTGGTTTCTGAGGATTCATACTAATTTTACTCTGTGGATCCAAGTCTTTTTTTAATTTTGGATTTATCAGAGGTGGTGTGCAAGTAACCTTCTCTACTTGTCAAAATCACTGTTTCCTTGTGTTAAGTGTCATGTGTGTCGTTAGCAGTGTTTAGACCCAGCTTAACAGAGGTGGTTGGATGGTTGGAGTTGATGTTCTGATTATTCCATGGCATCATCTCTCAAAGCATATTCTTGGCTTTCTTTACAAATGTAATTTAGCCTTCACGGATTGATCAGACTCAATTGAGTGGGTTTGGGTGTTAAAATTGTTAAAACAGAATAGAACACACAGAGGTGCTGTTTGCTGGGGCAGCCAGTGGCCAGCTGGACAGTGCATTTCCAGGGAGCAGGATGATTCTGCTGCTTCACTGAGGTGAGGAGGGAATGTGGGGCAGGCAGAGATGAGTGGCCCCCAGCTGCAGGCCCTGAGCCCTGGGCTGACCCTCTTGTGAGGAGTGAGGTGTCTCCTCAGTTCTCTGCCCTGCAGTGCTTTCTGTAGGCTGACTGGCCTTTTGACCCCACAATGAGGGAGCAGGACCTCCTTCCTACTTTACAGTATATGAGACTGTGGGCCAGTTACAGGGCAGTTGATGAGGTTATTCTGGGGGAGCCTCCTAGGTATTATTTTCCTTTATATTTAAGTTGTTTAAAAATTTTAATTATGAAGCATACAGAAAATAGATACCCTGTGTACTCACTGCCCAGTTGGTCACATTTACTTTAGGTCTCTCTCTCTCTCAAATTCCATCATTTCATGCCTTCTCTTTGATATGAATGTTGCTACTGTCCTGTGTTTGCATTCGTCTTTCCTGCCCATGTATTCAGGATACACACACACACACACACACACACACACACACACACACAGATTTATATATTCGTAAGTAATGTAACTTGTTTGAGGTGTTTAAAAATATATAAGTGATATAATGATGTGTCCTTGTTACAAGTTACTTTTTAAAAATCACAGTATGTTTTTGAGATTTGCCATATTAATGGATGTGGCTGCCATATAGTATTCTACTGAGGACTTAGAATTTATGCATTCATTCCTCTGCTGAGGGATGATGTCCACTTTTTTCTTTTATAAACACTGCTAGAATGAATATCTTTGATTGTTTCCTATTGTATGGGTTTCTAGAGTAGACCCCCCAAAGTGGAATTCCAAGGTTGTAGGGTTTGTTCAACTCACTTTACTGGATACAGCACCAAAATGCCCTCTCATGTGGCAACATTGGTTTACTTTCCTGCCATTTTATAGTCCTCTTAACCCACATTTCCCCCCACTCTTGGTGTTACCAGATCTTTTAATTCTTGTTAAGTCTGTAGGGTGTGCGGCAACATCTCTGCTATTTAATGTTATAATTCCCTCACTACTGGTGGAGTGGGCCAGCTCTGCTCTCCAGGTTTCTGATTACATGATCAAGGTGTGCTTTTTAGGTATTCTAGGGTCTCCATCTCTTGTAACTGTTTGAATTGCTCTTTCAGATGGCAAGTTTGGTGCCTACATGCAAGTCCACATTCAGAACGATGGGCCAGTGACCATAGAACTGGAATCCTCTGCTCCTGGCGCTACTACCTCTGACCCAAAGCAGGTAAGCATGGAGTTGGGGTGCCTGTAACACCTTTTGGCTTTGATTTAGTCTCTGGAGCAGTTCTCAATCTGAGGTAGACAAAATAGTTCGTTGCAGTAACTAAGTATTTATTTTAATATGTCCTTTCTCAAGAATGCATGTATTTACACTCTGTCTTCTTAGTGCTGTGTCAGGCAGGGACAGTTCTCCCTTGCTTCCTCTTGACTTGGGATTCCAGAGAAAATGCCATTTGCAGAGCCTAGTTCTTCCTGTGCCTGGCAGGGTGCTTTTGTGCCCACCCGCCACTTGGTGGCAGCAGAGTAGTAGCACAACTCCACTTGGTCCTGGACTGGCTGGTTCACCCATTCTGAATAGTTACCTGGAGTGGGTTTTATCCCAGGTGTAAGTAGATGGGTCACCTGAGGTTCTTTGTAAAACCTTATTTTTCTAAAGCAATATCTGACCTGGATTTGCTGCGAACTCTGTAAGCTTTCAGAAAAAAATGAATCAAAATAGAGAAAGGAAATCTGTGATTGTCCTTGTAACCAGTGTGGTTCTCATAAATGTTTAACATTTTTAAGGGCTTTAATTAATGCACCCACTTTATAGCCTTTGAGACACGTGGAAGGAGCGGCAAAGAAGTGAGAACTGAAGGGACATTCCTGTTCTTCCCTCCCTTACCCCGTCCTCTCTCCCTTGCTAGGATGCTGTGAAACGGAATGATGCAATAGGTGCGGGGAAGCATTATATGAACTTACAGCTGTATGACCAATTCAAAGTCATAATTTTAACAGGAAACATAACCTTTCTTTTTTGTTACTGATCCTTTGGCTTGATAGAGAAGCAGGAACATGTCTGACGCGGTAGTGCTAGACTTCAAAGGTGATAATTGAGGTTCTAGAATTACTAATAACATTAAAGAAATCACAAGTAAAAGATCCACATGAAAATTCAAACTTTTTATATTAAAATAATTTGAGACTTACGGAAAAGTTGAAAAAACAGAGTTCCCAGATACTCTTTATCCAGCTTCCAGAAACTTTACTGTCTTTCATACTCATAGTACAATGATCAAAACATTGATATTGATACAATGCTGTTAACTACAAATCTTACTTAGATTTCAATAGTTTTTTTTTTCCTAATGTCTTTTTTCTGTTTCATGATAATCACATTGTATCTAATTAGACTTTTTCAATCTGTGCTGGTTCCTCTGTCTTTCTTTTTCTTTTATGACCTTCACACTTTTCAAGTATATTCGTTTGCTGTTTTGTAGCATGTTCCTCAGTTTGGATTTCCTGTGATTATATTGAGCTTATGCATTTTGACAGGAATAGCAAATAGCACCAGAGTGATCTTGTGCTATTTTCAGTGCATCATATGAGGAGGTATGTGATGTTGAGTTCTCTTATTACAGACAGTGGTAACCTTCATCACCTGGTTAAGGTGGAGCCTACCAGATTTCTCCACCATGCATGAAATTTCAGCCTCTTTCGCCCTGTCCGCCCTCTTGCTTATCAGAGCAGATTGACTCTCCTTTTTTCTGCTTCACAGAGAAAGAAACCATTGGATGGCACTGACCCTGCTTCTCTATCCCCTCTTTCAACTGTGGTAGCAGAGCTGCCATTCCTGGTGCTGAGGCCACCACTTCCCCCGGGGCCAGGACCAGCTGCGTAATTTGTGAGACCTAGTACAAAATGAAAATGAGGGGCTCCTTGTTCAAAAATCTTTAGAATTTCAAGATGGTGACAGCAGAGCATTAAATCAAGGGTGGAGCTCCCCTTCTACCTTCTCAGCGGCCTCCACTAAGCCCTTCGTCTTCTTTTTTCAACATTCCTAAGGATCTCCAATTGAGAAATGCCTCCATTTTCTCCCTGCCTCCTCAGTGCACTACTCTACTTTGCAGAGACTCTCATCAAGATCCCCAGTGACCTCCACATTGCTTTATTTCATGACTGTGGCCCAAAGGCCCACCTGAGTTGATCTTGCCACAATTGCCCCTGGACGCTGTCTTGAACTTTGTTTTCCAGGACACAGTTTTCTCCAGGTTTTCCTCTTGCCTTTGGCAACTCTCTCTGGTTTTATTTATTCATTATTCTGTAGTTTTGATTTATTATTCTACTTTAACTGTATTTAAAGAAAAATTTTAGCAAAATTTTTTTTATTTCAAATATTTTTCTAGAAGTGGTAGGGTACTACATCATATCTTTAGGATCTTCAACCTTCTTTCCTCTAGTACTTCTTCTTTTTTAAAACATAAAAACAAGTAGACATGCTTTTTTTAATCTCTAATGAGCCAAGATTAACTTTTTAGTATAAGAAAATCATTTATTTTAGTTACTTCCGAATCTTTTATGAGCTTTTTCTTCAAATGCATGAATTGCCCTCTGTCAGTTTCAATTGTTTGTACTAGTTAACTGACCCCAGAAGTCTCAGATCCTGGAAAACTACACAGATATCTGTCCTCTAACTGTCCAGTAGGTGGTAGTGAGTAGGCATAGAAGGGACCCTTATGTTGGTGGCTGTTGACTTTTGCCTGTGGCCTATCTCTGCCTTCCATTCTTAATGGGAAGGGTGTTCTCTATGGGCAAATAGCTGATTTGTTTGTTTTTGTGTCCGTAGAAACACAAGCCAAATTCTTTTTACCAATTGGTGAATTTGCATTTCCATCAACTGAGCTTTTAATTCTAAGTGTTTTATTTTCCCATTCACTACTGTAGTGGTGGAAACTACATAAATTACAGAGGAATGATTCTTTTGGAAAGTTTTTAGATGTATGTTCTTTAAACCATCCGAACAAATGAACAGTGTGTGTGTATGTGTGTGTGTAGATATTTATGCATCAAGTGTCTTTTTAGTGTACAAAGTGTGCTAGGCACTGTGAGGAAGAGAAGGAAGTCTTGTGACACAGTCCTTCCTCCCAGAGATAGATTTAGGGCAACGTAAACCTAGAAGGTTAATAACAATGAACAGTATATGACAATTTAGGATATGTCACAAGGCCATCATTTTATGCTCTTCCTTAAAACCCTTCAATACTTTCCAAATGCATTTAGATTACACTCTAACTTCCCTCCTGTCATTTATCATGGTCCAAAGGCCCAGCCTTCTGTGGTTCTATGCGCTTCTCTACAGCCAGCTGTCCCTCAGTCCCTACCCTTTACCTACACTTGCCTCCTCTCAGTTCTGAGAACAGGTCGAGTGCTTTCCTTCCTCTGGGCTCTGGTCTCAATGTCAGTGTCTCCTCCTCAGAGGAGTTATTCTGAACCCCCCTGATCCCAAGCCCTAAGCCCTGCTGGCTATTCTGTCAGTTACTCTGTTGATTTATTTCACAGCGCTTAGCACCATCTGTTATCAGTTTGTTTCCATGCTCCTCATCTGTCCACACCACTCCTAAATTCAAACATTCTGAGTCTCTCTCCTGCTGTGCCCACCCCGGGAGGTGAGCCTGTGTGTGTAGTTGGTTTTGGAATCATGTGTCATGGGCCTGTGAACTGTGCTGTCTGTGAATGTCCTAAGTTCTGAGAAGGCCAATGCCACTGCTGTTGCTGCTGAGCTGGACAGGCCTCCTAGGAGACTGGAGGTTTTAGGTGACCTTTAAGGGTGCAGAGGGGAGGAGGCATTCACAGTCGCTGTTTTCAAGCTTGTACTACAAATGGAGCAGATTCTTATTTGTAAGAGTCCCAGAGCTCTGTTTCTGGGTGATGCAGCTACCGCTGGTGAAGACAGGACTGGTAAAGGTAACTCGTTTGCCTGACTTAACCAAAGCCCTGCTTGGTTTTGGAACTGGCCACTGCTAATTCTGCATTTTTTCCCATGGCTGCACCAGCACCATGCCCAGGGCATTTATAGGTTGCTTTGTGAGTCCCATCATGTGCTCTAACAGTGAAAGCTGGAAGAAGAGATGACGTTTTTGCTCTGAAAGACGTACTTCCAAAGGGAATAGGGCGTGGAAGCAGGAGTAGAACCACCAGATAAAAGATGTCCTCCCTTTTGCATTTTTGTGAAAGAACACAGATCTGGTAGGAACATCCTGATTATTACCTAGAAAAGATTGTTAGTATGAGTTCTTCTGTGAGTGTCTAGATAATTGGGAGATTTCAACACCCTAGTCAGTCATTCCTGATGGTAGAAACTTATTCTTGCTCTTGTTTTAGTCTTAAATTCCTTTCTCTTTGGGTGGAGGAATGTTTTTCTGGGTCTCATATGGATGGGGTTGCACATGTGTGGAAGCAGATGGGGGTTTCCTGGTGAGGGAGGGGCATTTTGCAATCCAGGGCTCTTTCCTGGGTCCTGGGGCCCACCCAGTATATAGTGTTGCCATTAATAAATAAATCTCATTTATTTAGTGGAATTAAAAGCCTCACTAAGTTGAAATAGTGGAAGGAGCCGAAAAAAATGAACTTTCAAATAAACGTCTTTGAATTAGCTCATGTGGTTATTGACAAAATCACTGGGATAAGTTGACTGATGAAAAATGGTGCCAGGGCTTTTAATTTTATGCTTCTCTGAATATCACCATTACTTATAATTTTCTCTGTACACTTGTCTTATCAGCAGGCATCCATTTCTATGCCTGGAAACCTTGAAATGTCTAGATTGAGACATTTGTGGCTTCTGTAAAATTGAGGAGAAGTAAGTAGAGTATAGAGGGGGTGGGGAAAAGACCTTCGTTGGGTTTCATTTATTTGTACTTCCAGTGGCAGGGGCAGCCTTTTCAGTAATATGTGCTGTGGAATCCAGAAGGTGAAATGGAGGACAAACTAGGTAGCAGCCCCATGGCTAGTGCACAAAGTTGAACTCTCAATTCCTGCACATTTCAGTTTGAGGAACAAATCTAATGAGAAGTATCCTGAATATAAGGAAGAATTATGTTATGTCCATAGGTTGCATTTCCTCATAGAAGAACATTTATTTAATGTACGTATTCTCTCTAATTTTTTAAATTTCATTTTTTTAAATATCATTTTTAAAATTTCATTTTTTTTAAGCTTGAACTCCAGATGCTAGTTCTCCGATTTCTTTTGGTTTCAACTCAGTTTTGCATGGCTTGAGCCAGGCTCATGTTGTTGACTTGCTACAAGAATGTGTTTCTGAGTCTGGTTGCCAGAATAGTACCTAGATCTTGGCATTTATTCCAGTCATTAGTTCATTTTGTCACATTTATTGAACAAACATTGACTGAGAGTTCTACCTTGTTTATACTGAAGTGTTACTAAAACAAAAGTGGAAACTTACCCAGAGTTTCTTCATTATAGAGTTTTTGTTGGTGCTCTTGTTCATCTTTATCACTGAATCATGGTGGGCATGCTGGTGACCTTGAGTTCTAGGACCTCACCTGCAGCACGGAGGGCTTCCCAACAGGGCAGGGCTTGCACCTGCCAGACCTCTTGGGCTATGGGAATCAACCCTGGTTTTCTTTCAGTGTGAACTTCCACTTCCTTGAGTTAGGAAACAGCACAGCCCTCTGAGGGAATTGGGTGTGCAGGCTGGGTGGACTCCTGACCTTCCTCAGCCCTGCCCTCTGCTCACTAGCAGTCAGACTCTGTACTGAGTCCTGCCAGTGTGGGGAGTGCCTGCTCAAGGCATGCTTATCTGGCAGACAGGAAGGATTGGGATCCTTGTAGATATTTCTAAGCAGGCTGGCTTCTTTCTAGTTGGGAATTGCCTTTATTTCAGCATTTTAATTTGTTTCCATATAGACAGTTATCCTAAGTTGGTACACCTTAGAATTAAAAAAGAAGCTTTATTGAGATAAATGGCTGTGTCTCTCTGCCTGGCAACCCACTGGTGGTTTGACCAATTGATTGACCTTTATTTTACCTTCTTAAATCCATAGCATCTATTATTGGAATGTAGCTGGTACATTAAAAACTATGATCTTCTCTACTGCCTTTGACCCATAAAACATTTCTAACATCCTGCTAGAGCAAAACAGATGTTTTGCTTTTAATAGCTCTGTCAGGGCACTAATGGGTTAGTGCATTTAAAATTTAAGGGCTTTATTTTTTGTTCCTGTGTATATATTTTGGGCAGATGCTTAGTTATTTTGATCTTCTAATCTCATTTGTGGATGTGTTAAAAAAACAAACTCTTTACCTTACTGACTTGACCTGCCAAAGATTAACTAGCAGCTTTTTTATTCCCAAAGGAGGGAGGTAAAGTTTATCCTTCTGTGAATTTATACATTGAGTACAGCAATAATTTAATTATACAGTCTCAAGATTTTAATTGGGGATTCCTAGTTTTTTAGCTAATTTATTTTGAGCTTTATAGCCTCAGGCAATTGCTGAAAAATGTTCGCCAGTTGGTGGTGTTTTGCAGGAAGCCTTGTTCAAACATTTGCATTACTAAGAGAAAGAGAAGAATGATCTGGAAGTGATAGAAATAAAAAAATGAAGCTCTTCCTATAATTTTTTCAAAAGGACTGCCCAGTAGATAAGATACTTTACTACACGGGTGTTTTGCTGACATACCTAGTTTGGGTGCAGTCTGACTGAAAGGGGCTTATGTTTTTTAATAAATTGATCTCTAAGAGAAAATAAGGATAGTTGAGTAGTGTGTTAATTAGGTTAAGTGGTCTTTTAAGGGTTTACTAAGGGTTGCCCTGGGCTTATCCTCTAAGTTTTTTATGTATAATGCCTTTTGCTGTGAGGGTCTGAGATTTTCATCAGATTCTCAGGAGACCCCAAAGAAGGCAAGGTGCTGGTGGGCTGGGGGCTGCCGTGTGCAGGGATTCCTTGTTCTCTCTCCACCAGAGTCACTCAGGGCTGTGGTTGTGGTCCTCAAAGGGTTGTTGGAGGACCACTGGCTTCAAGACTCTGAGGGTGCATATTAAAATATGTCTTGGCACTGCCCCCCATCACTCCCCACCCTTGGTTTTTTGAACCAGATTTCCTGGCATGTTTGCATGTGGAAGCCAGAAGAGGAGCTGATTTATGTTTTGAAGTAGTTCTTTATGAGCTCATCAAGTACACTAACATTTGAGAACTAATAGACCAGAGGAAATTGGACATTGCCATTTTTTACCAGCTCCAGGTGTTGGTCTCTTCTGGACCACCCTGCTCTCCCCTCCCCCTACCCGAGCTAAAATGTCTAAAAATACTTTACAACCTCTGTTACTGCAGCTGCCAGGAAGCAAGATGGTTGGGCTTGATTATTGAGGTCACATGTAAGTTTATTCTCATTCATCAATGCCCCTCAGTCCCTCAGCCCCCACCCCCCACCATATACACAACAATGATGAAGATATTCCCAGAGCATGCTGCCTTCCTGACACAATTACTGATGTGTCAGGGAAAAGCTAATAGAGCAACAGCAGCTCGATATATTAGTGACTGATGATGGGCTCCTCTGCTGACTGACACTGAGGTATGTGCTAGTGAAAAAACTTGTTTCTTAAGAGAGACGAACCCAACGAGTGGTTTGCCCAGTGGCTGAGTAGGATTGTAGCTGCATAGTCATTTAAGATTTTTAGTTGAAAAGCAATTTATAGTTCTCTTGGTTTTTGAGATATCAGACATGTAATGCCTCACTTATCAGTTGACTTACTGATGGCACTAGAATAAAAACCCAGGATGATCAACACCTAAGTTTTTGCTTGGAGAATTGCAATGTAATGAAATGTATAAATGTCAAGGCTTCATGTGCAGTTGGTTAATAATTTTCATTTAAAAACACACGTGGGACATTGTTAAGGGTTCATATTTTATGGTGTATTACTTGCTAAGTTCATGGTAAAAGCTTTTCACGTTGAGTTGTAGGACTAGTTTTTTCTCCTTTGTGTTTCTGTTCATCCACCTGAAACAAACTCCTTCCCTATCTTAACCTGTTGCCATCTTCCCATGTTTTTAAATCCATTTCAGACAGTGCTTCATTCATGACGCTTAACTCAGTGCCCATCCTTGGTGAGGTCTTTGAATCCTCACTGCATTGTGTGGCACTGATTTCATAGTAGTTAATGTACTTCATAGTAGCCCATGTTCATTTGTTCATTAATTTGTTTGCTTGTTCATTTATTTACCTATCCTTCCATCTGTGTATCCCTCTATCTGTCCACTCACCTACCCACCACCAACTCATCTGTCCATCCAGCTGGTACTTATAAGGTGCCTGCTCTGTGCTGGGCTTTGCATGTAGGTACAGCACCTAATCAAAGTTGTACCCTTATAGAGTTTACATTCTAATGGGAAACATACAAAAATAAGTATAATTTAAAACTGTAATAACATAAAGAAATCAAAACAGGGTGTAGAGAATGCTTTTGGGGTGGGGACTACCTTAGGTACAAGTGCTCGGGAAGGATACTGCGTTGAGGGGGAGCCAGCTGTGTGAACACTGGGGGAAGAATGTGCTAGACAAAGAGGTCAGCAAGTACAGAGTCCTGGGGCAGCTGGGGGAAGGAAGGCCAGTGTGATTGAAGCTTGAAGGGTGCCAGGGAGAGGGTAGGACACGAAGGTGGAACCAAATGCGGGCCCGATGGTGCGAGGCCTTATGGTCGGGGTGAGTAGTTTGGATTTTATTAGTAGTAAGCTAGAGAGTTACTGGAACCTGAGAGCATCCACATGTGTTTGTGGAGATGGCTGGGACTGGATTGTAGTGTAGGCTGGGGCCAGGGCGGTAGGGAGAAGAGTTAGGCGCTCCTTCCACAGGCAGATGAGAAACGTGGAGAGAGTCTGGATGTACTCCGGACACTTTCAACCACTCTGGTGTTCTGCCTCCCACAAGAGGGCTTTTCTGTAAATGATTCATGTTTGAATGCCTTCATACTGTGGTTCGAGCATTAGGATATACTGTAAATTCTAACCTCCCACAGTTCATGACAAGGAAGACCCATTCCTGCCTCTGGTGCAGGATGGTGAAGGGATTCCGGGCATGAGTTTCGAGGATGAGGTCAGACATTTAGACATCAAGAGGTGTGATGCTCACCCCTGGTTCTGAGTGATCCTTGGGTACAGTCTGGACACAAAGCAAAAAACCAAAAAGAAAGAACAAATTTCAGAGATTCAGGCCTCCTTCTTCAGGTCAACATGAAGCCAGATGATTTACTATTGCCTAGCTTTCCCCAAAATGCAAAAAAAAACTTTCATATAAAAAGGTTTTAATTTTAAAAAGCTCAAGAAAAAAACATTTATGTCAAATTTGATTTATAAATATCATTTTTACTTATATTGTCAGGGCAGTTTCTAAATCTAAGTCTTTGGAGCTTGTCAAAGGACAAAAAGGATTTATTTTTGGAAGAGTATATTTCCTGGTGCTCAGTGAACTTGGAAATTATGGGAACTGTCAGAAGGCCGGCAGCAGCTGTGAGGCAGAGCAGAAATTCAGGGCTGTAAGAGGTGGTTGTGGCTGGACGCCGGTGTGCCTCTGGCTGGTGGCAGGTCAAGGGTCTCACAATAGCCACCTTCTCCCTGCCGTGTTCCATCATCTTAGATATTTTTGGCAATATGAAATGCAGAAGAATAGCACTTCTATGAAGATTCTTCATATAAAATGTTTCCTTTGACTGCTTTCCATAAAATGTGAAGTCAATTTCATTTTCTAATTTTAATCATGAAAGTGAAGCCTGGAAGCCTCAATTTCTGTGTAATGGAAAGATCTGAGTCTGTGACCTTGTTTCCATTCCCCAGTCCTCCTGCTCAGTCGGGAACATAATGCCCACAGAACGTCTTCGGCAGTAGCTCTGCTCTGGAATCGCTGTGCTGTTGGACTGCAGAGGGAGGGCAAGGCTGTTATTAACTCTTGGTGTCATCGTTGGGTCATGGGACCTTGAGGGGATAAGTAAAACTTCTATAAAATTTCATTTCAAAATCCATACTAGATCTGGCCTCATGTTCTGTGGATTCTTTTTTTTTTTTCTTTTTCTTTTTTTCATTTCATGGTGTCCCTTTGCCCCTTTCATTTTCTCCTGGGAGGAGTCTCTTATTACTTTTTAAATTTCATGCAAGCAGTGTATTAACTGGAAAGTACCAGTTTAGAAATGTTATTTTTTATTAAGTTTTTATAGTATTCCTGGGTAAAAAGGTATTTTTATAGAAAAAGTTCTGTTCTTTTTCTCATGAGTCCATAAAATAAATTTTTATATCAGTTTTTATTACAAATAATAGGTAAAATCAATATCCTTTAAAAAATTAGAAGTTTGAGACTGATGGGAAAAAATGGCATAGACGATAGAGGCTTTGTTCATCCCTCTTGCGACCAAATCAAATTTGTGACAGAAACATGGAGCAAACAGCAAGCAAAGTTGCCTGGGATCTAGATGAACAGCCAGGGAGAGAAATAATCAATCTGCAATGGTAGGAGGTAAGAGGGGCCGAAGTTGTGCGGATGCTCGTTCCTGAGCAGGTGAGTGGGACAGAGGCTATGGCAGCGGCAGCCGGCTTACTTAAATGAGCCTTGGCCGCGAGCAGACTTTTCCTATGATGGACCTGCTCGCCCTGAGCACCAGCGCTGGGTAGGCTGCACAGGGGGCTCCAGGGACTTACAGAGGGGCACCGAGTTGTCGGAGCGAGGGCCGGAGGTGGGGCTCTCTCCCTGGCAGAAGTGCCAGCAGTATCAAGTGTTCCTCTGTTGTCCTGTCCTCTCCCAGTGTGCAGATGCAGTGTCTCCATAGTTGAGACATCATCAAACTGGATAACAGAGGTCGCTCTGCCCAGAGGATTCCCTGAAACCCCACCTCCCCAACTCGCAGCCCCACTCAAGCCACATACAGTTGTGTCCTCAGCAAGTTCCATGTTCCCTGCTGAGCAGAGCCAAGACACACACTGGTGGCAGCTGGCCTTGGTTTCTGGTGTGGTTTCTTGAAGCAACTATAAACACAACATCTGTGTATTGCTTGCTGAATCTTAACAGGTATCCCCGGAAGGACACAGGCTGGGGCTAAACTTGGCCTGCAGCTGAACCCTTCTCAGGACTGTGCCACTGGACACCTACTACACAAAACCAGTCTAATAAGACTGGGAGACTTAGGAGCTTTGCTTAGGACATAGTAACAGACGCAGAAAGGCAGCCAAAATTGGAAGACAAAGAAGCAGAAACCATGTGAAAGAACAGAACAGAGATCCAGGAATAATAGAGTCAAGCAATTTAACAGATGTAGAGTTCAAAACACGGGTTGTAAAGATGCTCAATAAACTTTGGGAAAGTGTAGATGAACTCAGTGAGAATTTTAACAAAGAGATAGAGAACATAAAAATGGAATTGGAAATTATAAAAGGGAACCAGTCAGAAATGAAGAATACATTATCTGAGATGAAGAGTATATTAGAGGGAATAAATAGAGTGGATAAAGAAGAGGATTGAAGCACCATTATAGAGGATGGGTAAGTTAAGGACACCCAATCAGAACAGCAAGAAAAAAGAAGCCAAGAATGTAATAATAATTTAAGGAGCTTATGGAACACAATTAAATGTAAAAATATCCATGTGCGTACATATACATGTGTATGTGTATGCATATGTGTGCCCATGTCCTTGACCTAAGTGCTGCTATATTGCATATAGCATTCTGAAACATACATTTCTCCCCCCTCCTCCAACAATGTTATTTGTTTCATTACATCTATAGCCAGTTCATTCATTTAAACATTTTGTTTAGCAGTTCTTTTTTTTAATGGACTTATGGAGTTGTTGGTAATGTTTTGTTGTTACTAATGATGCAAAAATCATCCTTGTTTACATTTCTTTTTGCGGGCGTAGGTGTTCTAGGAAATAGACTTTTATTATTATTTTAAAAATTTGAAGTATTTCAAACATTCTAAAAGTATAGAGAATAATATAAGAACACCCAACTTTAGCAAATATTAATATTGGCTCTAAAATCCTTAAGTTGGTAAAGATATTATCTCATGCAATAAATGGGAGTTTTACTGGGATTTGCTCAAAGATAGTGTCTCACCGAATTAGAATTATTGTTATTGATGGGATTGCCTGAAAATTGTATGGCTTTATTCAAGAGAGAGAGATTTGGGGAAAACCTAGATTTAAAAAACAGCAAATGTTAGGCCTATCACCCAGATGGGCACTCTGAATAAAATACCAGGTAGGCTCAGCCAACTTTTATTTTAGGATTTCTTCATGTTTTTCTTAATAGATTTAATAAAAGGAGACAGAAGGAGGAATCACAAAAGGTTAAGAATAATAGACCTGAAAGACTTGCTCAGAACTGATATAAACTCATTTCTCATCTTGGATCCCTTCCTTGGCTCTAGTGTTAAGTGAGATGAGAAGTGCATTCAGGAATTTATTCTAAGCCTATTTCAGTACCCAGAATAAATTTGTGATAAATCAATTTCATCCTCATGTGTGATGTCAAGCCAACCAAAGAAAGAAGAAGGAAAGGAACCAGGTCAGAGCCCAACTTACTTTACCAAGCCATGGGAAATGGAATTCTCTAAAGATAAATAAATATGTAAGTTCAGGACTTAAAAATGATAGTAATAGGTAGCATCAGGAGTTTTATTGAAGCTTCTCATTTTTTACCTGAGGAAATGGAACTACAGAAAAGGAGGATCCTGTCTCCTAATTCATGCACCTGCAGAGAGAGATCCGTGTGTGTCTCTGAATTACAGAGTCCTCAGACCACTTGTAGGCCTCTGCCAGAAGCAAGGGCACGTGGCCAGTTGTATCTTCCTGCCAGTGCTGGGAAAATGTGATCCACTTCAGCATCAGCTCCTGTAAGCTTTGGAGACCTAGTCTTAATAACTAGAAATGAAGTCTCCATGTTCTTATTGGTGAGTGTTTCATGGGTTTTGTTTTTAATGCTTAACATCCTTGGGAGAATTCCTTCTGGCTTGTCTATTAATAGTAGAATAAAAGGAACCATGGGAGGTTTCTTAATATCCACAATGTATTGGGATCCTGTTCCTGGCTGCAATGGTGTTTTGTGGGAATGTGGTTTTCAGTTTTTACGTTATGTTACCTTGATCATGGCTGGAAGAAAAAGCTTGTGGCCTCCAACTTGCAAGACAACAGCAATGACGGTAACCACAACCAGGAGTTAGTTTGGGGCTTTTATGGATTCATTGTTCACAGTGAATACTGTGAAGTACTATACTGTGAAGTACTATATATTTTAAGGCTATAAAAATGAAAAATCTGTATTTTAGCAGAGCGGATATAACTTGTACAGTCATTGATTTAGGATTCTAGTGTAGATAGTAATTCTGAGGGATTTTTTTGCATCCTTTCTAGGATGCAGGGTAGCTGGCATTGGAACTGATGTCATCTGGGGCCTCAGATTGCTGCCGCAGGTCTTGGAGGCCTGTAAGTGCCACTTTAAAGAGTGCCAAGGCTCTGAGAGAGACCAGAGCAGAAATGAGCCCTCTCTGAACAACGGTAGAACAGGGCAGCCACATTAGATCTTTAATTACGTACTGTGTTTTTGTGGCCACTGAGGCCCGTGATGAGCTGGCAGCTGGTCTTGGTCTGGCATTTTTTCTGTAAGACTCTAAAGTACCCATTGTGGAAGAAGAATGTCTTTATGAGCTCGTGCTGCAGGTACATGCTGGTGAGCCTGTGGTCAGCATCTCAGCATGGAGTGAAGGGGTGTTCCTAGGCCACTGTATGGCCTTGTGTCTGCTATTCACCTCATCTGCCCTTTTATTTAAAGACTGGGAATACACAAAATGTAGAGTTTAGCTTTTGAAATTCTCTCCTTTTTTCCCCTTTGAGGAGTTTGGAGGAAGGAAAGGAAGAGTAGTTAAGAGTGGGTTGTGAGTTGGGTGGCTGATTCCAGCTTGCTTGCTGCTAGTTGACCTTGGCCACATCACAGAACTCCTCAGATCTGGTGTTAGAGGGTTGGGCCAGGTGATCCTATGGAGACTTTCTGGCTCTAGAAATCTGTGATTCTGTCATGTTGATGTTGGCCATTTGTAGGACCTCTTTTCTCATCTGCTCTCAGCTCTCCCTGTTGACACTGTTTTTCCTTAGGCCTTTATTCTCCAGAAGAAATCCATAACTCCATGTGGTTTTGAAATCTCCTTTGGAGACTATTAGGAACTGTGCAGGCGTTGGTCTTTGTGTACCCTGATGGAAACCAGATGCTGGCAGAGGAGGGCATGCATGTTAATGAGCCATATGGGCCCGATTGCATTTTGGGCTCTTTAGCTCTGACCTTCTGAGACGAATCACTTACATTTGGCTTTAACTTCAGCTCAGCAGAACAAAGTAAGCCCTGACAGTGGGGAAAAGGAATTCTATCTTATTCTGCTCCTCTAATCAATCAACCTTAAAGTCTCAAAGAGCAAGTGTTTCAGAAATAACAAATGCAAATAACATTTGCATTAAAAGTTTTTATTTTACAAAAAAATGTATTGGTGTTTTCATTGGCTTTGAGTAGGAGGCTAATTTCTATATTTGACCCATACTATGTATATAAAAATTGGACCAATTACCTTCTTTTGTTTCCTTTTCACAAATATATGTTGACCACTTTTCATATGCCAGATTCTGTGTTAGTCATGGGTACAGAAGAGAAATAAGGCATGGTTTCTTCAGGAGGCTTATGCTTTAATGAGATGAAAATCACACTGGGACATTCTTAGGGAACATCATTGGCCTGGTGCTGAGGGAGCGAGTAGAATGCATAGAGTCTTATGTGGGAAAATAAGAGTAGATAACAGTAGAGTAGATATCTGTCCATAAGCAGATATCAAACAGCTGGCTTGAGTCTTGAAGGGTGAGGAAGAATTGGCTGGGTCTGAAAGCTTGGGGCAGGAGCTGGCACATTCCTGGAAGAGTGTGAACAAGAGGAGGGAGGCTTGAACCTGCCTGGTGGGATAACAAGCAGTTCAGTGTGGTGCGGTGAGAAGGCTGTGGGTGGGAATGAAGATGAGAGGAGCAAGCAGATGACGACAGTGTTCAGGGTCCTGCTGAGGAGCTTGGGGCTTG
>NW_006442491.1:4042117-4106550 GCF_000325575.1 Pteropus alecto | reverse complement strand
GAAGGTCAGATTTGCTTTTTGGCTCTGACTGTATTGTAGCAGGATGGCAGACAGATTGGAATGGGCAAGATAAGGAGGACCTGAGAGGTCAGCACCACACTGAGCCAGGCTAGAGAGGAACAGAGTGAATTAGATGCACAGGGAGTGACAGTGAGCCAGAGAAGAGGGGACTGATTGAAT
Organism: Pteropus alecto; assembly: GCF_000325575.1. Lineage (NCBI taxonomy): Eukaryota > Metazoa > Chordata > Mammalia > Chiroptera > Pteropodidae > Pteropus > Pteropus alecto. The sequence goes on along the minus strand of NW_006442491.1, from coordinate 4,106,370 downwards.
GTGGAGGATGAGGGCAGTCAAGAATGTGGCTTGGATTTCTGCTGAAGGTGACTGGAGGATGGTGCTATCATTATCCTACATGGAGTCCACATAAGGCAGTTTTAAAAGGCCTCTTTTATTTCCTGAATTACTGTTGTTCTATTTGTACATCTTATCTCTCTGGTGCTATTAATTTTCCTCAAGTGCCCAGTGACCCTTGGTTGTTGATAACCAGTTTATTTACTGTAGGAAACTTGTGCAGTTTTCTTGTCTGATGCCATGGAAGTCCTTGCTGGAATTGCCAACTGTAGGGTCTGTGGCTAGACTGTCAATAGATGTGTGTGCCCCATACCTAGTAGCCTCAATCTTGACTGCTGGTTCTCAGCCTTGGTGGCACATTAGAATCACCTATAAAAATTCCCAATGCCTAGGTTGTACTTCAGACCCACAACACCAGATTCTCTGGGGATGGGACCAGAGGTGGTTCCGGTCTGCAGCCAAAATTGGGACCACTGGTCTGGGCCATTGTGGGAGGGACCAGGAAGACAGGCCATTGCCCGGGCCACTGCCTTAATGGGAGGCTTTTACCAAGGGCATCTGTCTGTAGGGCTGGCTAGATCATTTGTGGGGCTCAGTGCAAAATGAAAATGCCATATTCCTTGTTCAAAAAGAAGGAAAAAAATACCTTTAAAGGCACTACAGTGTAAAGCTTTTCCCTTTCTTCCCTGGTCTTTCTCAGGCCTTGTCATAGTGCTTTTTATTTGCTCTTTAATGTCATTCTAACCAAAGACAAATTAAAAATTTAATTATTATCATGAATTTTATGGTTTATCTTTAAATTTTCCAGTGCCAGTTTTAAATGCAAATTTAATTTTTATGTAGAATTGCCAAAATTACACAATTTGTATTTTACAGCTTGTACATGTGCATTTTGTTTTTACCAGAACAGTGGAAATGCTACACAAAATTAATTTACCTATTTTTGTTTCGCTTCTTGATAAATGTATGTTGTGTAATGCTCTCTACCTTCGATTTACTAATGAGTAAAAGAGGCCTGACAGGAAAAGGAAAAAGACAGTTTTTGTTCTGTTTCAAAGCAAGTTCTGGTTCACTGCAAAACGTGACCCCTTGGGGCTGTCAGCAGCCCTGCTCGCTCAGTCGTAGATGTAACACACTTATTTTACGCTTGCTTTGAGTGTCCTGAACTTCCACACACTATGGTTCACAGGAATTCTGTGCTCTCAGAATGCTGTATGTGAATAGGGGCAGCAAGGAAAGGCAACATACATACATACTGTGCATATCTTCTCTGCTCACAGCATTCTTCGTTGTAGGACTTCACCCACAAAACACAAAGTCAAAGATAAAACTGAGAATTTATCATATTGTCACCTGATCCTACTTCCTCCTACCCCTAACACTCCACACTCCCAGGCCCTTATCCTGGCTACCTTTCTTCACAATGGAGCTGGGCCTCTCTTCCTGTACTCCTGGCCTCCATACCCTGATTATCCTTATTCATACTGCAGCCTGCTCCTAACCCCTATCGCTGCTGTGTACTGTAGAGCCCCCTACCTTGTTCCATTTCTTACTATTTTTGTAAGACTTACCACATTCTAAAATATTACAGCTGGTTATTTACTTTAAAACATTTATTGTCTTTTTTTCTGCAGAATATAAGTTCCCCAAGGACATGGATGTTTGACCAATTAAGGGAAGGCAGTAGGCAATTCAGAATTGATATGTGTTATTTGCTGGTGTGAGAATATATCTTATAAAGTAGGCATTACAAATTAATGGCAGACAGAAGTAATTAACTGGTTGGCAATTATAGAAAATTAATCATTTTAGATCCTTTATACCATATTTAAAAATAAATTCCAGTGGAATTAAAGATATAAATGTAATTCTAAAAAATCTCATAGAGGTTACTGGTCTTCCTGGATATCAAAGTGTATTACAATGTGACAGCAATGAAAAGAGATGGTGCTGGCAGAGCAAGAGAGAAACTTATTGGAGGACTAGATGAGAGAACTGAAAGAAAACTTGATTATGGGAAGTTTGTTATATAATAAAAATAACATTTTGGATCAGTGGGCAAGAAGTGGATTTTCAACAAAGGTGTTATGACAACTGGCTAGTTAGTTTTAAAAATTGAATGCAATGGAGATATATGTACTTATGTGGAAAAACGTAGTAGTTATGTTATTAGATTGAAATAAGCCATCTCCAAAGCATACATGTAGTGCAATTCCAGTTATATAAAGACAGAGACTATCTATTGGTATGTAATCTGTTTATCTGCCTCCCTATCCTTTCATGGATCCTCTACCTCTAGTATATTCTGGTAAAGAGAGGATTTGTCTTAAATTCCTCATGACTGGTTCCCTTGGGAGCTGTCTCATTTCATCTCTTGGCCCTCTCTGCGGGGCTCAGCTGACTGCACTCCTGGCCAGTGTTGGAACTCCTGGGCCCCAGTATAGAAGTGAGCCCTGGGCAGCCTATGTCACCCTGAAACATGAGACCGGTCAATGTAATTTTCCTGGAGGGTGAATGGAGCATCAAGACTTCTTGGAGCTCCCCAGGGGATTCCAACATGCAGCTAATGCAAAGAACTGTTCTAGTTGGTTCTGGTAAGAATTCTTCCTCTTGGGGCATAACACAAGATCTAACCCAAGGATGCTGCTCCAAAGGGTTAGGGCATAGGCCTCACCAGATTCTTATAGTTGTATAGAGATGGAAGTGCATCTGCAATATTTCTAACAAGCCAACTTATTAAAGTGTTCAGAATGCCTTCCATACTTGTCTGTCCAGAGGTTGGGAGGTGGGGCCTTTAGTACTGGTTCCATTGGCTGTACAGGCAGGCAAGCAGGTTCTCGTGCTTCCGAGATGGCCCGAAGGCAAAAAGACCCTCAATGCTTGCTTGAAGAGTCCAGGTTGTCAGTTGAGCTGGAGCTTGCATGGTACTGTCTGTAGTAGCTGGGGCTGATACCAGAGGTGGGCTGAGGGGATGGCATGGGGCACTCAAAAAGGTCTGCATTTAAGTCTTGGCGTATTCTCATGTGTCCTATCCTTAAAGTTAAGTGCATAGGTAGAGGCGTTTTGGGGGATTCCCAACAAATATTACCTGGAAAATCATAGTTGTAAGAATAAAATATTCTCAAAAGCAGTGAGAGAAAAGTCCCATTTCTGTTTTATGTTTTTAGTCTGGTAGAGTAGCTCCTAGGAAGATCAAAAGGCAATTAAATCTTTAGGCAGCACATTTCCTTTCTGGTTCCTGCTTGGCTTCTGTTTGGGAACTGGTAAGCTTAGCTGGAGGGGCCCATCCAGCTTTTGGACCAAGCCAGGTACAGCCCAAAGGCCTCAGCAGGTTGTGAGGGCCAGAGGCAAGCACCTTTCCAGGGACACATTCACTGACCCTATTGGTTCCAGTTTTGTGAAGTGTGTCCCAGTGCAGGCTACCTCATATTGTGTGTATGCTTGAAGGACATGGGGTCAAGGATGCCCATGAAAAACCCTGCCAGGATCAATGTTTCCAACCTACTTGGGGATTCGGATCTCACTTTTGAAAGAGCACTGTCACCTTCAGTGTGTAGGCATGCCTCAGATGTGAGGGACAAAATGGCACTGGAGATCAGAGGAAAGGAGCAGGAGCAGGTGTTGGCTTCAGAAATATAAATTTTGCCAGTGTATCTGAGGTTTCCTGTAGCAAAAAGGCTTCATATAGCTGCGAATGTGGCTTTAAACGAGTGTATTGTAGTTGAATACCATCTTACCTAATATCAGTTAATGAACAATGACCAGATTCATAAATTATCTTTGTTTGGGCTTAAATATTGAAAGAGAGTAAATGAATATATGGAAGTAGTAGATGAGTTTGGTTTTGAATGTGAAATAAATATATTCTAAGAAATTAAAGCAGCTCATGAAATTCAAATAATTTTACTTATTGGTGGCTTATAATTAATGTGAGAGATAAATCAGCCAAACAGACACATAGCCTGCTTGTTTAAAAGTTAGACAGATGCTAATTCATCACTTCCCGTCTGCCTTCTCTCTTTGGATGGCTGCTCTGGTGATCTTTTCAGAACTTTTTTTTCTTTTTTAAGTGAAATGTTGAGAAGCTGTTTTTTGGAAATGTATAACTCTAAAAGTAAACCTTGCCTTTGAAAAATGAAATTATCATACATGAAGGAGGATTATAATAATAGACTATCATTGTTCATAAAAACAAATTCAAGAACTAATGATTTCTGAGTTTCACATCCATGCATGTGACCCTTACAACCACTGTTCTCTCCTTAAATGATTTGTTCAAGGTCACATGACATGGCCAGTAAGTAGGAGAGCTGAGGTCCAACAGAAGGCAGTCTTCCAGATCTCACTGCTCAGATTTCTCTTGACTGAACTTCCTTAACTACCATCTTTCTAATTTGTAATATGGTCTGTTTAAACAAATAAAGCCTCAAGATTTCTTAGACCAGTGGGTGGCACTTGGTCCTCCCGGAGTCAGCTGTTGTGGAAATGTATTCGTGTTCTTGCCACTTGACATTGGAAACACACTTTTGACCTTGGAAGTTCACTCTGTAGTTGCACTGAGGTGTACAGGTCCGTGTGTTCCTTTTCTCCCCAAAGTTTGGGTGGTATTGACGAGAGGGCCTCCTTGCAAGTTATTCTTTAGAGCTTACCCATTCTGTTGTATTTCTTCAGGCTAATGCTCTGGGAATCACCCTGGCCATCTCTAGAGCCAGTATATGTCACAGTTAGAAACATTGTCTGTTTTACAGGCTGGAAAAAATTTTGAGTAAAATGTTAGGTTAATAAGGGAAGCTTCAGTTTTATACATAAGCAAAATATCTTATGCTTTTATTTTTTGAGCCTTAATATTAACAGTAAGATCATTATTTTAAAAAGTAATCATGACAGAAAATGAATAAATATTTACGGATCATGCTTCTGTATTTTGTTTTAATCTATAATTTAAAATATAAAGTTATTTCAAAGATTGTTTTTGGTTATTAGAATGTTTAGCTATATTATGATATTTCATTTAACTTTAATTTCAGTAACAACTAAACAAGAACTTTGAATTTCAGGGTCTATAATACAGTCTAGGAAATGAGAGTCCATTGAGAATGCTTCTTATTCAGTATTTTTGTTTTAAGATAAAAAGTCATGAACTCTTTTAAATTAATCTAGATACAAATATCTTTGATTACCACTGGATTTATGTGAGTGATTATACTACAGCAGTGAGTTAATCAGCACCCCATTCTGACTACTGATGTACTAAATTGCTTTATCTGCTTGGATTAGTTTTCTTGCCCGTTTTAGTGAGTGTAATAATTTCTGTTTATTGGAAGGGTTATTCAGTTTTAATAATGGCAATTTTTTCTGAAACAGACATTTTTAAAACTTTGTATTAGAGGAAACTTCAAACTCACTTCGAGAGGATAGTATAACCACTATGTATCCATCATCCTGTGTTAGTGACTATCATCCATCACGGAAAATGCACATTTATTGGGTGTCCTTGTGCATGGCACAGCTGTGGGCACCATTGATTGGGAGTCCAGCTGCAGAAAGTCTGGGCAGGGCACACATCAGAGAGAATGTGTGGAAATACAGAGAATAGTTCATTAAATGGCTAAATTCTTACCCTATTTGTTGGGCATTTAGCTTGTTTTCATTTTTTTTTTTTCTAACACAGACATGCAGTACGGTGGTAAAAATGCTGGTATGTAAATATTTGCCTACTGTGTATTTCTGTAGGATAATGGAGGAAACATCTAAATATGAGGGAGGCTTGGATATTTTCATTTTCTCCTATGAAGATATTTTTATAACCTGATGACTTTTAGCACTTTTGCTTTTTTCTTAGAAGTTCTAGGTTAATTATTTTCAATAGAAATATCTTTATTGGGATTATTTTAAGAAATGCTAGCTGCCACAGAAATCTCTGTGGCTTAACACAATAATACTTAATCTCACCAAAGTGCTATGTGGGTTGGCAGGAGTCTGTTCCATATTCTGACTCAGGGATCTGGGCTCCCTCCAGCTTGTAACACTGGCCACCCGGACAGGGGAAGAGAGGGATGGAGGCACCTCACCAACTCTTATGCATTACCTCTGTTCATGTTCCCATCTGAATTACTCACTTCATGGGAGGCTGAGAATGCTGGGGAGCTCTTGGATGTTGGGTGAGCACTGTATCTGCTCCCATCCTCCAGTTGTCCAGGAAGGCATCAGAGCCTTTCAAGGAGTGGATTTAGTGTCATTTCAATTTTAATGGCAATATTTTTGTTTTTTCTTTAAATGTATTTAAAAAATTTTTTAAGAGGTGTAAAAAAGTTGCAAAAATAGTACACAGGGTACCTGTGTGCTTTCACCCAGCTTCTCCTAATATTAACATCTTTCATAATCATAGTGTAATGATCTAAACCAGGAAATTAACTTGAATACAACACTTATCTACATATCTTATTCGAATTTTGTCAAAGTCAGTACTTTTACAATTAAAGCCAGAATTGTTTTCATGTTCCAGTTTGCACACCCCCATCATTCATAGATGGTCTCTCTTAGCTCACGGGTACCCCTTACTTTACAAGTGAGCAGATGAATTGAGAATCCCCCAAGTGACCTCAGTCTGGGCCCGCTGGCGAGTAACATGTAACCTAGCATTAGGCCTTTTATGCTTTATGCATTACTACTTTATTGACAATATGCCAGAAAAAAAAACAAGAGGAAGGAAAGCCTTTCTTATTTATTAGGCAATAGACAAAGAACCTCCAATAGAGACTTTTAAGGTCAATAAGACCTAAGACTTTATTTTGATCATCATTTTTTCCGTAATCTCTGTGGCCACAGATGACACCTCTAACCTTAATTAATTGAGTTGCCCGAATATGGGCTTGGGCACAGAAGGGTCAGAGTGGGGGAGTCTGGATCAATTAGCAGGAAATCAGTCTCACTACTGCCTTAATTCACATCTCCTGAGTGCCTGGAATCTTGTAGAAAAATATGGGTTATTAGTTATAGGGGTTATCTATTGCTGTGTAACAAATTACCAGAAACTTAGTGACTTAAAACAGTAATAAACATATATTATCTAATGCAGTTTCTGTAAATCAGGAATTCAGGAGCAGCTTAGCTGGATGGTTCTGGCTCAGGGCTTCTTGGGAGGTTGTAGTTAAGACATCAGCTGGGGCTGCAGTCATCTGAAGGCTTGTTTAGAACTGGAAGATCTGTTTTTAAGATGGTTCGTGTGACTGGCAAATTGGGATTGGCTGTTGGCAGGAGGCCTCAGTTCCTCTTCACATGGGCCTCTCCATAGAGCTGTTTGATATGGCTTATGACATGGTGGCTGGCTTCCTCAAGGGTGAGCAATTCAAAAGAGAGCAAGGCAGAAGCCATAGTGTCCTTTAGGATCTAACCTCACAAGTCATAACAGCATCATCTCCACAGTATATTGTTGGTTATGCAAGTCAGCCCTATTCAGTGTGGGCGGGGAGTACCCAAAGCCTGAATACCAGGAGGCGACGATCCTTTGGAGCTGTCTTGGAGGCTGACTACCACAGTGGGAGATAAGAAATGACAAGGATAAGGGACACTGAATTCACTGAATTTGTCATTTATTGAAAAGAGCATTAATTACAATTATGTAATACTGGAGATTTGGTTCTTGGGGCCATTGTGGTGTTTTGTATTTTAGTGAGAAACAAAACCAAGAATCATACAAAGAAAGTGGTTTGATGGGCAGAAGTAGAAATTTCGAGTCAGAAGGTTTAAATTCCAATATTGTCCTCTGCGGCTTGCAAGGTGGTCATGGGTGAGCTCTGTGTCTTCTCAGACAAAGGGGATGATGCCCCCTGCATTGTGTACATCATTGTGAAGGATGAAGTCATGTGGGAGGGGATGCATGAATTCTACAGTGTATTACGGGAATATTAATTATGGTAATGAGGAAGATTTTAAGAATGCAGTGAGATTTGTTCAGTACTTAAACCTGGAAACAACTGAGAATATTTTTCAGACAAATATTTTAGGATTGAGCTTTATTTTTTTTTTTAATTTTTACTTTTTTTTAGTTGTACAGTATTTTTAAAATTTATTTATTTAAATTATTTTCAAGTATACAGTACATTGGTTAAACATCTATATTGTTCATAAAACGATCCCCCAATTGCTCCCTCCCTCCCTGGCCCACCACTTAGCCATCATATTAATGCTAACTACATTCCCTGTGCCGTGCTCCCCATCCTCGTGCGCAGCTATCAACTACTAATTTGTACTTCTTTAACCCTTCACCCCATTCACCCAGCTCCCCATCCCCCCTCCCCTATGTCTGTCACCAAATTGTCCACTATATTTGTAAGTCTTTTTGATTAGTTTGTTATTTTTTTGTGTTGGATAAAAATACTATTGACCACAAGTGCCTTTATTACAAAGAGCTGTAACGTCAAAGCTATGGGATTAGCGGGAGGCACCTTCACAGTTCTGTAAGGAAGTTTAAGTCCAGGTGACACCTCCATTAGGGATTTTCCTCAGAGCCTTTCCATTGAGGTTGGGCCTTTGCCCTGTTTATCATCTCCACTTGGCCAGTCCTGAATTTTTTCCTCTGACTTATTTTCGTAGATCAATTCCCTTCTGGCTCTTTCATTGGAGGAAAGTAAGAACTCACTCAGGGGTCTCACCCTAATTGCAGTTTGTGAGGTTTGTGGCTGGATATTTGAGGGACCAGTCCCTGAGTTCTGAGCAATAGACAGTGGCTATAAAGTGATATAATGTCAAAGAGTTCTGAAAATTTATATGGTAGGTGGGAAAAGCTTGAATTATCATAAATATTTGGGGACCAGTGTTTTAAAATAAGGTTTCCTCATTCGTATTATGTCTGTGTACACAAAGCTATTATTTATTAAGCACCTTTCCATGGATGTCTGGGGGAAGAACATTCCAAGGAGAGTATATAAAGGCCTGGGATGTGTGTATTTCTTAAAGACTTAAGTCTAGGTCTAAATATCAAACTGTAGTCAGTCTCCTATTTATACTTAATTTCTAATAATTAAATGCTATGTCTTTTGTGTCTTTGCTATAGATGTGAGTAGATGAAAATGTTGATGAAATTTGACTATCGTTTTTGAAATGAAGGAATTGTGCCATCCAGTTTCACTTCTTAATGGCCACTAATGGTTTTGTAATTTTGGCTTAACCCCAAGTAAACACACAGGTAATTTGGTTAGTAAGAGTTTAAGAAGAGGGGGATTCATGACTTTACTATTTGGTTTTCATTTTTCTTAAAAAAATTTTTTTCCAGCTGTACTGAGATATAACTTACAAATAACACCGTGTAAGTTTAAGGTATACAGCATGATGACTTAATACATCTATATATTGTTAAATGATTACCACATCAAAGTTAGTTAATACCTCCATCACCTCACATAATTATAATTTTTTTTGTGATGAGAATATTTAAGATACTTTTCACAAATTTCAAGTGTACAGTACAGTATTGTTAATATAGTCACCATGCTATGCGTTATATCCCCAGAACTTATTCATTTTATAATGAATGATTACTTTTATTCCCTTTGACCAACACCTTCCCTTTTCCCCTACTCCCCAGCTCCTGGAAACTACCGTTCTACTCTCTGTTTCTATGAAGCTGTCTTTTTTTATATGTGACACATATAAATGAGATCAAACAGTATTGGTCTTTCTTTGACTTATCTCACATAGCATAATGCCTTCATCATCCATTCATGTTGTCACAAATGGCAGGATTTCTTGCTTTTTATGGTTGAATAATATTCCATTGTGTGTGTGTGTGTGTACCACATTTTTAATGTATTCATCTGTTGATGGACACTTAGGTTGTTTCCATGTCCTTGCTATTGTAAGATTTGCTGCAATGAATATGAGGGTGCAGATATCTCTTTGAGATAGTGATTTCATTTCCTTTAGATATATACCCAAATGTAGAATTGCTGAATTATATGGGAATTCTATTTTTAACTTTTTGGAAAACTTTCATATTGTTTTTCATAGTGGCTGCATCAATATACATTCTCACCAGCAGTGCACAAGTGTTCTCTTTTCTTCACATCCTCACCAACATTTATTGTCTCTTGTCTTTTGATGACAGCCATTTTATCAGGTAAGAGGTGATATCTCATTGTGGTTTTGATTTGCATTTCCCTTATGATTAGTGATGTTGAGCACCTTTTCATGTACCTGTTGGTCAATTGTATGTCATATTTGGAAAAATCTCTGTTCTGATGTGCCCATTCAAAAAATTGGGTTATTGGAGTATTTTTGCTATCGAGTTATATGAATTCCTTGTGTATTCTGGATATTAACCCTTATCTGATATATGGCTTGCAAATATTTTCTCCCATTTTATACATTGCCTTTTTATTTTGTTGATACTATTTGTTATTCTTATTTCATTGGTTAAACATGATTGACTTAAAAATATTTATATTTTTTGTTTCTCCGAGATAATATTTAACACAAGCCATGTTAACATCAAAGGCAGAAGTTTTGGTACAAGCAGCTTACTCACTTATTTAAGGCCTGGATACTGGTTAGCAGTTGAAGATGTGGTGCAACATGAGCCTGCATTTTGAGAAGCAGCACTCTGAGGCCCCAAGTGTTGGCTGGGATCTAATCCAACACCATCTTACATGTGTGGCTTTGAATAGGTTACTCACCTCTCTGCGTAGAAAGTAGGTAAAGTGCCTGGACTGGCATGTGGCACATTTTAGGCACTGAAAACGGACCTTTAAAGAGCATCTACAAATCAATAACAAAAAAGGGTCCTCAAACTTGGAAACTTGGAAAAGGCTATTATCAGAAGAAATACAAATGGCCACTAAAGTTTGAAAAGGTGCTCACTCTCACTAAAATTGCAGGAAATCCAATTTGTAAGATCCCATTGTTTTGCCTGTTTAGATTGTTAAAATAAAAAATTGATAATATCAATTAATGAGAATGTAAGGAAATGGGCACTGTGATACACTGTTGGTGTATCACAAGCTGGTGAAGCCTTTTCAGAAGGCATTTAGCAATATTGATCAAAATTAGAACCAGACATAACTTGACTGAGCAGTTCTACTTCTCTGAACCTTTCACACAGAAGTCTGTGCACATATGCACAAAAATGTTGGTACAAGGGTGGTACAGCCCTGTGGAAGCAACCAAAATGCTAATCAGTAGAGGAAAGGTAAGACAAATTATGTCTCATCCATAGTGTAGAATACTGTATACCAGTTAAAAAGAATGAGGCAAACCTGTATGTATTGATTTCAGATCAGATAAGAATAGGAGAGAGGTCTAATTACCTCCCCTCCCGCCACCCCCAGCCCTTTTACGTTTTACTTTCCTTCTAAACAGATAGAAAATGGCCATCTGGTCCATTCTGACTTTCTTGTCACATTGTTGAACTGATACAGCTGCTTCAGATAATTCCGTTGTGGCTCAGAGAGGCTAAATTACTGATAAATTAACTTTCTTTTTATGGTTCTTATCTCAAAGTCATTTTTATTGCTTTCACTGTGTACCAGGAGTGGAGAATAAATGTCCAAGGCTGGGAGAGAGGGTCGTGCCTCAGGCAGAAACAGTGTGTCTCTGGCTATGTCTAGTGGTCTTGTCCTCTCAGTCCCCTGGCCCTTTGTTATCCTTCTCAGGTCAGAAGGGCATTGCTAACCTCTCTCAGGAATAGCTTTTCCATGATTTTAATAGGGCTGGCATCCAGAAGAGGTCTTGTTTTCATGATCCAGTTTGCGAGGATTGTTTTATAAAAAGTATCTATACAACAGTTGATTGAGTTTCTTGATCTGTACTCCCATCAGAATGAATTTTTCATTAAATTTAATAAATTAAAGTATTTATTTTTTCAAAAAAATTTCAGAACAAAATTGCTTCTGTGAGCAGAGCTCATTTTCTGTATGTTCTTGTCCAATTAGAAACATTTTACTATGATTTACTTAAGACAAATAAATAAGGAACAAGACAGTGAACATTAGTGTGTCCGCCTCCCTGCGTAAGAAAATGTTCTTTTAAATTGTAGATTATCGAAGATGTTCCACTGGTTTAGGGATTGGCCATTTTAATGCCTCTTGTGCTAGTGCTTTCTGATCGAATATTAGTATCTAGAGCTCAGCTGTATGCTATTTCTTTTGGTCTCCCCTGTGATAGGAAATTCTGTAGCAGGGCTCAGATTCTGCAGTGACGCAGTGCTGGAAGAGACTACACTGGGGCACGGGGGTGGTCAGACTCAGAAAATGGCTTCTTGTGATTTCTTCGTAGATGAAATTTAGCATTTAATACAGAGTTTATAGGAAGCTGCCCCATACTCTTGTCAACATTATTGCTCTATTGGTACCCTTAGATGAACTGATGAGGCTCTTACTCATTTGCAGTACAAGAGTCCAGATCTGATCCCTTTCCCCTACCTGCTTCCCTGCCTCCCCATTCATCTCTTTGTCCATCCGTTCATTCAGCCAGCCAGCCAGCCAGCCAGCTATCCATCCATCCATTTTGACAGCCCTTCAGTGATTCAGTATTCTTTGAGCATCTACTGTGTTAAGGCTCTACGCCTGGCATGGCCAGGCTGTTGAAATTCCACCCAGAGCAATAGGAGTAGCTGTAGACTACCTTGGACCAGCCTCTCCCATCATCCCAGTTCTTCTGGCCTTACAGTGGCTTCAAGGTAGAGTCTGGGGTGGAGCCACACTCCACAGAGGTGAGGGAGTCCGGCATGGCACTGCTCATGGAGGCCATGCTGCCTAGCACAGGGTTGGGACTGTTGGCTGTGGTTGTTGGAGTCGGGCTTCTAGTGGCTGTCCAGGTGGCAGTAGATGTCTTCCACCAAGGAGAACTGTTTGGGGAACATGGGCCACTTCTGTTTCTGGTTGATGTGGGCTTGGTGGATGTGGATGAGCAGTGTGCTCTTGTTGGCAAAGACCTCAGGACAGTGGATGCACTGTAGGTCAGCCTTCTCTGAGAGCTGGGGTTGTGGGTGAGCAAGTGCTTCCCAGCAACTTGGTCTGGCTGAAGGTGTCTTTATAGACCACCTCCACCCACAAGTTGTTCTCAGTGTCCCAGGAGAGAGAAATAGGTAATTCCAGCTCATGTTGAGAGTTTTCTTAAGAAAGGAGTGTTGAGGGTGCTATGGCATCGTGCACTTGTCTATGTATGTGTAGGTATGAGAGGTATTGAGAGTGAGAATGTATACACTGGTAGTGAGAAGAAGGATATAGGACATTCTAAGGTGATAGACAAGCTTTTGCAAAGACATGATGGAAGAGAGAGCATAGCATATTAGTTATTTATTGTTAGATGACAAAATACCTCAGATAATAATATTGTTATTTTAAGCCACTAAGGCTTAATAATAAGATAATAATATTGTTATTTTAAGCCTTAGTGGCTTAAAATAACAATATTATTATCTCATATTGTTTCTGAGCATCAGAAAATCAGGAGTAGTTTAGGTTCTGGCACAGGCTCGTTGCAGTCAAGATGTCAGCCCAGGGCCGCCACCATCATCTGAAAGCTCTGCTGGGGCTGGAGGATCTGCTTCCCAAGTATCTCACTCACATGGCCAGCAAACTGATACCAGCTTTTGGAAGGTCTCAGTTCCTCTCCTGATGCCTCTCCCTGGGGCTGCTTGGATATCCTCACAACAAGCTGCCTGCTTCCCTAGAGCAAGTGATCCGAGAGAGAGCAGGGTGGAAGCTGCAGCGTCATCTGTGAACTAGCTCTGGAAGCACCATACTGTCATTTCACAGTGTCCTATTGTCCATGCAGGCCAGCCCTGTCCACTGTGAGGGGGTGGAGACTGCATAAAAGCATGGATACCAAGAGGCAAGGATTGTCAGAGCCCTCTTGGAGGCAGATACCACAACATGGTCCAGAATCTGAAAGCTGGTCTTTATGGCTAAGGCTAGCTGTGACTGGCAGAGTTGATTTGACTGCAGAGCTTGGTGCAGGCTTGGGACACTGTTTCAAGCACTTGACAGTCTTGAAGAGTACTGGCCAGGTACCCTGTAGGATGCCCCCAAATATGAGACTGGGGTTGTGGGTTTTTTAGGAAGAACACACAGAAGTGGAATGTCCTTCTTGTCTCATCATATCAGGGAGTTCGTGATACCCATGTGACCTCTCCGGTGATGCGAACCTGGTTAATGTGTTGTCCAGGTCTCTCCACTGCAGAGTTACTTTTCCCTTTCCTCTCTGTTATTGGAAGTGAATCCCTAAGCATGGTACACCTCTCAGGGAAGATTAAGCTCCACCTCCTGGAGGTGGAAATATCTACATGTCTTATTTTAGGGTTGCAGGACACCCAGATGACTTTGATTTTCAGATAAGCAAGGAATAATTTTATTAGTGTAAATATGCCCTTTGTGATATCCGAACTTTAAATTTAAGTGGGTGTCCTGTAGTTAAATGTGGCAAACCCTAATAATTTGGAATTCTTCTGTAAGAAAAATTGGTCTCTCTCCCCCTACATTTGATTTTTAGTTTGATCCCACCATTTTCTTGGTATAGTTTTCTTCCCACTTTCTGTCATCCTGTAGCAGAGTTTGATTTACTTTAGTGCTTGCACTTTGTCTACTTAATTTTCTTTTAAAACAACATGGAAAATTGTTGTGTTTGCCCCCCAAAATGAATTTGTGTGTGTGTGTGTGTGTGTGTGTGTGTGTGTGTGTGTTTAATCAAAGGATTTTTCTCATTACATGAGCCAAAAAGCACATTAGTTTCTAACCCCTATAAATGAAACCCAGAGTTGAAGGAAACAAGAGATTTATGCTGAATTTCCAAGTGTGGGTTGTGGGAGGGGCAGGGAAGAAGGATGCTAATATTCTTTTAAACAGCCCCAGGCTGTTAAAGCAGCAACTAGCACATGGATTCCCCCTGAACTTGGCAGTGTGAGGCACTTGTGATTGCTAAAGCTCCCCAACTTCTAGCAGGTGTGAGAGAATGCTAAGTGGATGTGGAAATGAAGGGTGGTGGGATGCCAAAGAGATGGTGTAATTTTCTTTTTAAAAGAAAACTAGACCTCTTGTTTCCTTGAAGAGCACCTAGCCCATCAGATGGTACTGCGTTTCATTAAAGCAGTGATCCTGCTGCATGATTACCTTGGGTGTCTTGTTCTCAGCAGCTGGTACCCATCAAATCAGGGCCTGCTTCTCATCAGCAGCAGGTGTCCCAGGACTGCAACATTCAAAGAGGGCTCAGCTCCTCCTGAACAAGAGACCGCTGCTGTCCCAGGGTCCTGACAGTCCTCTCAGAGCTGAAGGATCAGTGATGGACCAGGCGGAGAGGAGGTTTCAGAGCTTGGTGAACTGAAGATGGCTCTCTCCTGCTGACAGTTCCCTTCTTATAAGTTCATTTGAAAAGACTTATAAGAGCATTTAAGAGGCCGTGTCCATCGAAAGTGAGATCCTGCCTGGCACATAGTGGATGTTCTATTAAACATTTGCCTGTAGAATGAGGGCATTCATTCTTTGTCCTGCCATATGTTCAGGTAATCCTCAGCAATTGTGACATAGATCCATCTACCTTACCTAAACAGAACCCTGTCTTCCCTGTTAACAATGCCAGTCACTTGTCATTGCTTACCTAAATCATTTTTCTTGAACTCTGGGGTCTGATTCCTGCCAGGTCTCTGGAGACAGCCTTTAGCACCCTCCGACCCTGGTGTCCTTTGATTTGAGTGCCCTATCCTTTTTTGCCCCACAAAGAGAGGGCTGCCCATGCCTCTGCTTCTGGAAGGTACTTTCCTTGCTGCATTGTCTCTGGCACCTGGCACAATCCTGACCTGCAGAAAGCCCTCTCTGGATATGTGGGAAGTGAATGAATCCCTACCTCAGGCTGGAATTCTTTTGATATCTGAAATAAGAAATGCTTACAGGTGCAAAGATGCCCAGGGCAGCTCATTAAAATATCTACACGTGTGCACAGTTAATAAATGTAGTCTGAGGTCGGCAATTCTTTTTTCATAAGAAAACAGAAAGCATCTTGACATAGCTTCCTGAAGGTGTTACAAGTGTCTGTGTTTGGTTCTTGTATCCTGTTGAACAGAACAACATGTATTTGTCCATATTTTTATATTTTTCAAGATGCCAGATGTCTGTAGTACAAATTTTTATTACTTATTTTTTAATTTATGTTTTGAAACATAAAAACACGTTTTGGGATATTGCTATAGAAATGAGTAGTGAGTGCTACCTGATTGTAGTATATGTTTTGCCAAGCTGTTTTGAGTTTTGAATTTTCTTGAATTTCTGTTTACTAGATGCCAGTGTGTTAAATACACAGATAGTAAATAGGTCAGTTCTTAACAGCTCTCAAAAAAGAGCAGACAGTTATATTTTTGGCGAGGATTTTGGAGTGAAAGCATAAGCCCCAAAGAATGACAGCTGAATTCTGCGTTGTTTAGAAGTGAGGAAGCCAGGGGCTGGGCACTGGGACAGCGGCACCATTTGTGGATCCCCACTGTCAGGTAAAGTCTGCTTGACCCACTCCTGTTGGCAAAGCCTCGTCCTGAGTGTAGCCCAACAGGAAGCTTCATGGCAGTTGTTATTTAGATTGTCAATGGACAGTGGCATAGAAATTGAGCCCTCCAATAGTTATTATGAGGTGTGACTCTCTGGGTTGATGCCCTTCTGTGTTTGGAGCCACAGTGGAATTGCTTAGTGAAATGAGCTACAGAGTTCTCATTTTTACACAGAACACAATCTCTTCTGAACTGCTCACTAGTCTTTTATGAAGAAACTTAAATAAATAGCTTTACTTGCCCTTTTCCAGATTTTTCTCCTTTTTATAGCTGAATATGAGGTCACCAGAAGATTTCCTTTTCAGCTTTGATGTTATCGAATTGAACATTTTGCAGCTGTGGCTCCTTGTTTTCAGATATGTGTTTCTCTTATTTCTGGCTAACGAGCATCTTAGAGGCATGGAGAGTCTCCCTGTAGAACAGGAGTGTCTGAGAGGTGCAGCTTATCTGGGATGGTTCATCTTCATCCTCTAGCAGGGAAAGATACTTCCTAGAGTACTTGTTTTCAAACTTTATTAGCAGGGGACCTCTTTGTAAACATAAAATTATATCCGAAACACAATGTAACACCAAAATAAACTGCTGTGTGACATGGGGCCTGGGTGATGGTGAGGTAATAGATGGCTTAGAGCTATATCTGCAGGAGATGGTAAGAAAAGGTGTCTCTGAGGCCACTTCTGATGAGCCCTCAGTCACACAGCATGGAAGCCATAGTTCTGGAGTTGGGCATTTGTGGGCATGGTCATCTCATACTGGTCAAGGGTCTGTACTTGGTGCTCCTTACCTTCCTCAGGCCAAATAGTTCTGCCTGAAAGTAAGTCTATTTTAACATTTCCTCTGCTGCCTTTCTCTTTTCTATGTTGTGTTTAGGATGTGTCATCGGCTCGGGCTCTGGGGACCTGCCTCTCTTCCTTGGCCTGGTGTTTCTTATCTGTAGCCAGAGTGAGTTCATCAATGTCGTGGTAATAAAGCAACATTAGTGGCCACTGTTGATGGAGCACTCACTGCACTGGGCCTGCTGCAAGTGCTTTACTATCTTATCCTGCTCACCCCTTGCCCCAGCCTTTTCATGTTACATGCAGATGACCCTAGATATCCCTTTCTTGTATCGCTGCCGAACCTAAGGCCTTCTCACCTTTAAGTGGAATTATCTAATTGTTTCTCACAGGTCCGCATGCCGAGGGTTTCTGTACTGTGTTGCATACCAGGGTTTGCTTAACAGTTCTCAAACACTTTGATCACAGCAGTCCCCTCCCAGAGTCTTTGCTGGCTGTGCTTCCCTTAGGGTAAAGATCAAACTTCAGCCCAGTACAGGTCCCTGTCTCAGGCTTGTTTTCCCTCCTTCCCTGTAGGAATCAGTGAAAGCACACACTTGTTTTCTTATCGCCAAGAATGTGCTCAAACTCTTTTTACCTACATGGCTGTAAATTGGTGCACCTCCTTCCTGCGCTTCCCTTTCCAGCAGGAGTGTGTCCCTGCTTTTGCATTGGAATGACAGGCATGGCTTGTCTGTGTACTGCTGATGTATACAGCCATTTGTTAATTGTCTTGAAGTATAATTAAGTCATTTACATTTGACTTCTCTAGAGGTCATGCTTATCTTACAATTAAATTACAGACTCTTTCAGGGAGAACCAGAACTTAAAAATCCGCCCCGCCCCCCCCCAGCACCCATCCCAGTGCAGAGTAGGCAGTCAACAAATACTTGCTTTTTATTAGAGTTCTAAAGAAAGTCATTACTGAAGATAAAGCAGCTTTTTGTTGTT
Organism: Pteropus alecto; assembly: GCF_000325575.1. Taxonomy (NCBI): domain Eukaryota; kingdom Metazoa; phylum Chordata; class Mammalia; order Chiroptera; family Pteropodidae; genus Pteropus; species Pteropus alecto. The sequence goes on along the minus strand of NW_006442491.1, from coordinate 4,088,061 downwards.
GCACGAGAACGTGGTATTCCTATTTTGCCAACCTTCTTGTTCTTCATCCTCCAATCTTGTTGTTCTACATTGGTTCCCAAGAGGTTCACTCAGAGCCAACCAAGGAGGACAAAGGAGCTAGTAGAATGAAACTTCTTAAAGTTTCTTTGTACCAGGACAGTGAAAACACTGGCATCAGTATTATCTATTAGTAGAAAAATATAAGTCTGGAGTTCTGATGGCATTCATAATGAGGTATTTTTCATTATTTCTTCTAATGTTTGTGACACGGACCTATTCCATGATTCTCGGGTAGCTGTGGTCAACAGCCTCACAAATGAGAACCTAGAGTGACTTTGTCACTCCTTAGTCAGCATTCTTCAGAACAGTTGCCCTTGTGTAAATGCACTTGAAACTGCAGCGTATCTGGGCCTCTCTGTAGCTTGTTAGAATAAAGGAAGATAGGAAAGGAGAGGCCACTCCTTCACATGGCATCTTTTTTTAAAATTTATTTTTATTTTTTTAGGCGAGGCAACCCTTGGTTGACCTCACAGATTGCAAGGGCCTTGTCAGCGTACAATCCCTTATTTTTTAATTTTTTACACCTACAGCACCTGATTTTTTTTTTTTTTTATGCCTCCAGCACTCAGTCTTCCCAGGTGGTCTCCCATCCAAGTACTAACCAGCCCCACTCTGCTTAGCTCACATGGCATCTTATGCAGAGGATTACTTCCTTATTCTCTAGTATTTATTTTATTTTGAGACCTTGGTCTCATTACAGTTTAAAGTTTCTTCTCTTATTTTAGCAGCTTATTTAATTAGGAACATTTCAATGAAAAAAATGTTTAAAACATTGCAGTTGTAAAGAATATGGGGTCATGCAGAGGTGTTAATTGATCCCTGTGATGGATAAATGAATGTAACTCCCCAGCAAATGGCCTCCTTTTCATTATCTCTCAAGGTCTTTATCCCATCTCAGTCAGTGTGGAACAGCTTAATGTTTTTGGCCGATTGCACTCCGAATTATGCTACTTTTTAAAGCTTTGACTTCATAACTGAGAGACTGAAGCCAGAGTGAGCCGGCTGACTTATTCCTGTGCTATTTATTGCACAAGGCATTAAAAACAGCACCAACATGGTCTTCTGTTTTACTTTATATAGGCTCTGTCATCACTTTAATTGGTTGTTGTTAGAGCAGATGTTTTAAAAGGAATATTTTGGCATGACTTTATTTGTTTATTTAATTTCTGATGACTTGCAGGACATTTATATCTACATATTTTTTTAGAAAGATCTGTGGGCCATGGGAGCAGAGCAACCCATGGGCCCTTTCCAGACCTGATCCTAGGGAGGGATAATGAGCTTGCTGGGGTGAGCTGTACTAGGGGAAGAGGTTTGAAGAAGGAAGCATAAACTGGAAAAGCTAGGGGCAGCATGCAGAAACCTCCCCATTTATAGCCAGCAGGACATTCAATAGCAATCTAAACGTCAAACCACCTTGAAAGAAGGCTTTTAAAATGCAAAAATTCAAGTTATCATTGTTTTAAGGTGAGCAAAATTAAAAATTGTCAACCTAGTTAGAGCTCATGAACCAGTTGAGTCCTCTGCTTTGATACCCTTGTCAAGTAGTGAACTCACTTCAATCTTGGACAGAAGCTTGGTACATATGCCATAGCTCAATAATCCAGTCATTATTTTTGTTTCTTTGAACTTAGGCAATCATAGAAAAGCTTATTAATACTCATTCTCAGGAAAAATTGCTTCCATGTTTGGGCCAGAATATACTTTTTAAATTGCTACTTAATAGCAAGGTTTGTAAAATAATTAATATTATAACAATATTTTGAAGAATTTTAGATTCAGAAAAAGTCTCTATGGTCGAAAGGATTATTTTAAGAGTTTTTTACTCTTTTATACTATTTAAATCCTTGCTTTAAAAAAAAAATGCGGATGGGGAACTCCATTGTTTAAACCTGATGCAAACACCTAAGTCAGTGTAACATCATCAGTGGAAATGGTCATGATGAATCCTGTGGTCTAGCAGATTTCCTTCTGGTTAATTGATTCATTAGCTGGTTTGGGGCTGTACCATTATTATTGTACAGAAAATGTCTGTTACAGTAAGCCAGACAGCTGCAGCTGAACTCATAATCAGGATTCCTAGATATGGAAATCTCTTGTTTTCAAGGCAAAAAGTAAACCTGTTCTGTCATCCGTCTGGGTTCTGCTTTAATCTTGTTGCCATTACAGTCACTAAGCATGATGCTTGTTTAGTGCATAAAAAGCACTCAGTAACTGCCTAACTAATTACTAAAAGAGTTTACAAATGACCAGATGTCATTCGTACATAGGGAGTAGCACATCGATGGAGTTCCACCTAGTTCCCATGGTGTTATTGTTATGTGTTAGTATTAATTGGTAGCCAAGCTGTTTGATCTGTCCATTCAAGTCCTAAGTTAAAATTCTGAGGTTTTCTTGGATTGTGTAACTTTTCATTTTTATGTGATATCTTAAACCATTTGAAATCAATTTGTATTTTTTACCCACCTAAACACCTCACAGTGAATAAAATGTTAAACATTTTCTGGTGTGAAAAATGCTACAAATCAAAGTACATGGCAGACCACGCCTATGAATATATTTTCTTTTGTGATTGTTATTCATTTTTACATGTTATGGATTAGGGAGTGGGAGGGACTCAATTCTTAGCAGATTCCTACTCATATAATAAAGGGAAAGGTCTAGAGTGATGAAAATTATTGTCAAGTTTATGATTCTTGACCTTTATAGGACAAGTTGATCAGAAAAATAAAAGTGCAATGTCTTTGAAATACAGTGACTCATCATCTTCAAAAGAGATTTAACACTTTAAACTATGTCTCATCTAAAAGTCTCACTTTTACAGGATAGGAGAAATAGTATTTTTAGTTTATTCCTGGGGAAGCAAGCACAGAATTCTTTCTAGCAGTGATTACAGAACTTGATAGCTGAGTGGGAGTAGAGTATTTTCCAGCCAGGTGTCCTGCTAAACCACTCTGGCAACATTTATCTTATTATTTTTTCCTCCATAAAAAAATGTATCCTACATTGAGGTATTTTTATGTTTATAATTCATAATTTAAAATTTTTGTTATATCCTATTCTGATACCAACCGTTTCAGAATCACCTTTGCAAAAATATTAGTAATAGAGGGAAGAAGATGCCTAATTTTTCTTCTTAAATTACCAAATTAAATTTCTCAGGTTTATAGTTTTTCCTGTATTTGCATTTATAAATTTCTTTTTTTCCCATTAGATTTATATCAGAAGTACTGCTCTCCTACTTTGATGATTTTTTCCCCCAGTTTACTAACTTGATTTGATGTTATAAATATACGTGGAAATTGTTGCAATTGAAATATTCTGAGTAATAATTTTATTGATGTGGAAGCTGGAGTTGTCTTGATATCCAATAGTTTTTTGCAGTGCTTAAAATAACTGACAACCCTCATTACCAAAATGTTTATGATTAAACAAAAAAGGAAGGGATAGGGTGGGGAATGGAAAAAATGGTGTTTAAATTACAGACTGCTTGTAGTAGTTACAAAGGGAGGGCAGTTAACCCGAGTCACTTAAAATATGGTCATAACATTGAGAGTTAAAAATAAATTTACTTGGTAAGGACCTTAAGTGGCAAATATCAGAAATTCAAATGAGCATAAAAGTGCATCAGTGGAATTGTTGGGCAGCATACAAAATTTCAAGTGTTACTTTGTGAAAGATTGTTCTATGGATTTGCCTACAATTTGAGGCCACATGTGCGATTTCGTGACCGACCCCCTGATTGCTTCAGAATGCTCTTTGTTGACAAGGCCAGATGCTGTCTCCTCTGAGAGAGTGGGGGCTCCTCTTCAGCTGCCCTAGTTAGAGTGTTCACCAAGAAGTATTGGAAGTTAGCTGGCCTTCCAAGTGACATTAGAGGAGACTTAGACCTTGGTGTCAGAAATTCGTCCCGCCTGTGCTCCCAGTGGAGCTCTAGGCAGAGCCTGTGCACAGACCTCCTGGCCTCCACTTGCAGCCATGCCGCTGAAGACCTCCAGCACCTGCAAAGTGAATTCTGCATGGCTCATGTGGGTTGTCCTACAGAGCAAGATTTAGGGCACAATACACTTCACCACAGCACTGCTCCTAAGAGGAAAAGCTAGGATGTAACTTAACTGTTTGATAATAGTGAATAGCTAAATCAACTATGATACGTCTTTTCCATTAAAACTGAAGTTAGAACAATGAGATACTATCTCACACTGTTAGAATAGCTATAATCAACAGAACAAGTAATAACAAATATTGGAGAGGATGTGGAGAAAAAGGAACCCTCATACACTGCTGGTGGGACTGCAAATTGGTACAGCCTCTATGGAAAACAGTATGGAGGTTCCTCAAAACACTAAGAATTGATCTTCCATATGATCCAGCAATCCCTCTACTGGGTATTTACCCCAAAGACTTGAAAACCTATATCTGTAAAGATATTTGCACACCGATGTTCATAGCAGCACTATTCACAGTGGCCAGGACATGGAAGCAACCGAAGTGTCCTACGATAGATGATTGGCTCAAGGAGCTGTCATACACATATATACAATGGAATATATACTCAGCCATAAGAAGAGATGAAGTGCTGCCATTTGTGACAACCTGGATGGACTTTGGGATAATCATGCTAAGCGAAATAAGCCAGTCAGAAAAAGTTATAAATCACATTACATCACTTATATGTGGGCTATAAACCTAAAAGCAACAAATGAACAGGACAAACAGACTCAGGGACATGGACAATGGACTAGTGGTTACCAGATGATAGGGGGTAGGGGACGAGGGAAGAGGTAGACAGGATAAAGGGGGTCAAATATAGGGTTTAGGGGGAGATGAAGTGGGTAAAGGGGATCAAATATATGGTAGCTGAAGGAGACTGGACTCTGGGTGGTAATCACACAATAGAATATACAGATGTCAAATTATAATGTACACTCGAAAATTATATAATTGTATTAACCAGTGTTACCCCAATAAACTAAAAAAAAAACAGGTTAGAAAAGATTATTTGATGATATGCAAAAATGTCCATGGTATCGTAAGTGGAAAAATAAGGTTATAAAACAGTATAGTATGACCCCATTTTATAAATATATACATAGTTATAGAGGGATGTAGCTGCTATACGCAGGCGCAGGAAAAAGTACTATGTAGAAAAAAGACTAAAAGCATTTTGGTACTATGGAGGGTAGAATTAAAGGTGATTTATTTTCTTCTTTTTAAAAACAAGATTAAGTGTTATCACTGATTTTAAAAGAACAATGTTTAAATAAAATGCTTCCACCACGCACTCAGCAAGAATGAAGCTTTTCTCTGTTATATCTAGGCATCCACCTCTGTAAGCTTCCTAGAATATAATTCATTACATAAGTACCCATACTCAGTAAGCTAATGGTGAGACAACAGGATGGATTTTACCAATCGGAAGGTATGTTGGTGATGGTGTGACAATCCCCAGTGAGTTCCACCTCCTGATACCTGTGACTTTGTGTAGTAATAATGAATAAGGCTGACCTGTGTAACCAACAGGATACTGCAGAAATGATAGCATGTTATTTCAGAGGGTAGGTCTCTGGGGGAAACTAGTTGTCATGTTGTAAGGACATTTGAGCAGCTTTGTGGCAGCTCCTCATGGCAAGAAATGGAAGCCTCCTGCCAACAGCTAGCACCAGCTTGCCAGCCTCTTGAGGACCATGTAGGAAGCAGGCCCTCCCACCTGTACTGTCAACACAATGATTGTAACCTCATGAAAGACTCCTGGCCAGAACCATCCAGATAAATGGTCTAAATTCCCGACCAACAGAAACTTTGTGAAAAATGTTTATTGTTGTGTTGAGCCTCTACGTTTGGGGGTAATTTGCTACACAGCACTAGATAACTAAGAACAGAAGCACTGGGGTGTTCATCCTTAGCGTGGTCACTTTAGAGATAAAGGTGGCCACATCCTTTGCTGACTGCTGCTGGTTATTAGGATGGCATTTTGGTCATATCTGTCCTCCACTTCTGCATTGGTTAACTTAGGGTTCAGTGATTGACAGATCCTTGTAACCTTGCCGGGTGTCTGATGCTTGCATGTATGGGACAGGCACTTGTGAGCCTGGCCCTTTCGATAATTCCATCTCAGGCCCCAAAAGGGCAGGAATGGGAAGAAGAAGAGAACTGCTTACTCTTAGTTCCTACTTGCCAGACATCACTCTTGTTTTATTATTAACTGCCCCTCTCCTCTCCAAAAAAGGAAAAGAAACTGGCATTTCATAGACATTATTTTATTCAGATAATAGTAATTAATCACCATCATAAATAATGTACAGTTTAAAAATTTCTCTTACATGTGAACTTTATGAGCAAGTAAATATTTTCTCATTTGGGGTTTTCGTTTTCTCTGCCTGGATTCAAGAGCTTTATAATCTTTAACAATCCATGTGCATTTAAAGTGTTTGAGGTTTCAGTATGCTGTTTCTATAAACCTAAAGAAAACACATGCAACTTTTTCCATTGCGGGGATGATAACATGTTGCATTTTTTGTGTGTATGAACTGGAGCCTGACTTTTGACCAGTTCCTGAAGAATCCATGTGCAGCTCTGATTATTTCAATGAAGAGTTGTTCCTAGTTTATTTTACTATTTTAAAAAATTTTTCTCCTTGGAGCTGTTTTCTGTCTTTTAAAAATGCTGGACACAGGGCATGGGAGAAGGTGGTTGAAACTGGCTTAAATGCTTCAGATGTCCACTCAGTGCTCTGATGTCACCTGTGGCCAGAGTTTTGCCCTGCCTGGTGCCTTAGGTGGTTAGCAAATACTGCTTAGTGAACACATTTTACTTTTCAAAGTGTTCAGAACCTTCCACAAATACTGTTTTTTGTTTGTTTGTTTTACCAAAAATATCTTTATTAATAATTACCAGAGAAATCCAAGGAGAGAAAATACAATGTCTTGAAACCTATATAATTTTATGAACCAATGTCACACCAATAAAATTAATAAAATTAAAAACTTGAAAGTAAATTTAAAAGGCCTTTGAATAGTGAAAATGGCGCCATTATCTTTAATCATCTAGGCCTATTTGGTAACTTTAGATTCTTAGTCTATTTACTTTACACATAATTCTTTTGGGCTTGAATCTGTTTTTCCCAGTCCACATATGCAGTTTCGTTAAATTCTCCCTATGTCTCAAAGGAGACCTGCATTGATTTTATTGATGGGATGCAGGAAGCTGAGTCACATGAGATCTAGCCCCCAAACTCCTCCTTTTTTTCCTCTATTTCCTTGACTTTACCAAACTCATCCAAATACATCTATAAACAAAGGCAAAATTCAGGAGCATCTTTCTCCTGCAAAGTCTTAAGCAGTAATTTGAGAAATGGAGTTGCTCCTTTTAAAAAATTAAACCTCCATTCTCCTTATTAGACACACGAGTGTGATCATAGAATGTGCTTCGTGAGAGGAAAGAGAAGGGCTTGCTGCTATAACACTGCATTTCTTGATGCTCTGGTCTCTTGTGGAATAAATGATAAATGCTGGCTTTCCTGAGATTTTTGGGATGATATGAGAGCCTTATGGCTTGAAATATAAAAGAACATCAGGAAAGAATTTGAAACCAAAAGGCACTCTAAATTCCAGGAGAGCCCGATGGGACAAATGAGAGAAGGAAGCTGACAGGGATCTTGAGAAGACATGGAGCCACCTCTCAGTGGGTGCGAGCTGGGTCACTTGATGGTAGGAAATAGAGCTGACTCTAAGAGGTTTCTAGGTGAGGGATGGGCTGTTAATACCTCCACTGGTAATTCAGCTTTACTAGCTGGAACTTGTTCTTTTTTGGAACTTGTGTCTTTCTAGGTTAACCCATTGCTTACTTTCCCCCACACCTCACTGGAGGTGTATCTCTTGAGTTCTGACACTTGCCATTTTCTGCAAACTCATTATAATACACTTCAAAGAAGTTATATTTTAAAACTTGATTATAGGTCAGACCATATTGTAACTATACTCTGTTCTTAAAGAAGAGCCTGAGAGTATGTCAGAAATAAACTTTTAGAATTTAAAATTCATATTATCTAAATGATTGATGTTAAGTTGTTGTTGAAGTTGTCTAGATGAACTGTATACCCTCCAGGAAGATAATATTTTACCTTTTTAGTCTCATTCATTTTCTGTCTCTACCTCCACATGAGCCTGTCCCTGTCCTGCCGCTTGCATCACCCCAGCCCCCCGACCCGCATCACCCCATTTCTCCTCTGCTCAACCTACGTTCCCAGAGAGAATTGATTTCATTTCTTTTCAGTATATTTTGGAGTTAGAATTAGTAGACTCTCCCAGGCACAGGCTTCTCCTCGTTGTCTTTTCCCTTGGCTTTCTAGGACAGCTCTTTTCTCCAAGTTTGGACTTAGCTTCGATAGGATGGCTTATGAGGAGAGGGAGGAAAAGCTGACGAGACCCCAGCCTTTGTATCATGGGTACTCTTTGAATTTACTATCAGAACTACACCTATAATGAGCCACATCCTTCTCCAAGTTCCCGAGTGAGCCAGGGCCTTATCTCTGGTTTTCCTGAGACCATACTTTGAGTTGTGAAAGCATTTCTTGATTTATATTTCTTTGATTGCATCTGAAAAGGCCTGTTGGCCTGACAACAGTTTCTATGGAGATGATACTTGTGGTTAGTGCTGTTGGGCAGTCACCAGAAAGCATCAGGTGTTTCTATATTCACAGGGTAGAGCAGATTCTGTTATAAAGCACATGAAAAGTGAATCACTCTAACCTTGTTCTCTCCTGATTATAGTCTGATGATCTATATAAACACATCCCAACTGTGTAGTCATTATAATTTGCCACTGCTGTCTTTAATTTTCTAAGGATCTGGAACTTGAGGTACTTTTTTGAAGAACAGATATTAAAAATGACATTTTAAACAATTGCCCTCTGGTCTGATTTATATATAATGCTGACCTGTCTGATTGACAGGAAGAAAAATGGATAAACCACTGTTGAGAAGTGACCTAATCAACCTGGCTATGACCACTCTTAGATTCTTTTTGGTAGGTAATAATCACCACCGGAATGTTTGAGGTGGGTGAGGGTTAGTTATTACCCCCATTAGCTCCCTGCCAGATGTGCTGGAACAGGTGTCAGACCTTGCTCTGCTGTACAGGATTTATTAAAGGGACATGCATTAACAAGCAGGCACAAAACATTCCTACAACTTGTTCCGTTAACTTGCTAAAACCCCAGTGCTCAAGCAGATGCTGTATCTTTTAGACTTATAGGGTGTATGGCTCAGTACTCAGGACACTTAACTACTAATCACTCCCCAGGCCTTAAAAAAAAAAACACTAGGATAAAGAGTAGAGAATGCTACTTCTTACAGCTGGTTATTTGTCAATTTTATGGAAGGACTGGTTAAAAACTTTTATGAGCCCAATAAACTATTGATATACATTCAAAACAGAAGCCTGGTGGCTTTAGGAATAAGGAACCAACTGAGAGACTTTTATAGTTTAGAAAATGGTCCTTATGATATATATAACCTCAATAATTCAGGGAACCATGTAAAATGTTGAGATTGCCAAAGTTTAATCCATCATCCATTCTGAACTGGATTTACTTTGTACTTTGACCACCTAAAATATGGGCTCTCCACTTGCTCAAGGTCACCTTGTGAAAGAGAGCTGAGTGGTTGCTTTGCTATCTCCCTTTTGGCAGAGACACTGAGACCTTGGCCACATGGCCTGGCAGGAACTGACATGTCAGGAATGGGCAGCCTGTATTCTAATCTGGACCCATACTCCAGAGGCAGTGATGCCAGGGGCTTCGTTATCCACACCTTGGCATCAAGCCATGTTATAACACAATGAATGTCAGAAGTGGATGTTCCCTCATGCAGGAGCCTCCTGCATGGAAGGATGGGAGTTTATTATCTTTAGGTCAGACACCAGCTGGGCATGCTGAGCTGCCTGTCAATTTGGGACACCTTATTAGAAGTCGGATTTATTTACAGTCTGGTTTGCTTGTAAAGTATGGAATTATTTTAAACATTACAAATAAATATCAAGAAGCCCTTCACAGGTATTTCAATGATAAGATGTCATCTATTTGAGCCATGCTAATTTCCTTAGATTGCATATATCGTTCAGGTTTACCTCTTCGGAAATTTTATGGAATCCATAAAGGGTGTCTGTTTTTGGAGGAAAGTGTTTTACTAGAAGGTTTTCAATATGGCAATGAAACATTGTTTGAGAGGAACAGGATAGGAATTAGAGCAGGTTTCTTGTCAGAAACCATGCAAGCAAGGAGAGAGTAGAAAATGTTTCAGGTGTTGATAGAAAAACCCACCAATTTAGAATTCTAGTCACTGAAGTTACCCTTCAAAAGTAAAAGAGAAATAAAGACTTTCTCAGACAAACAAAAACAGAATTTATTGCCAGCAGATCTGTCTTGCAAGAAAAGTTAAAAGAAACTCTTTAGGCAGAGGAAAATGATATAAGTCAGAGCCTTACATCTCCATAAAGAAAGGAAGCGTATAAGAGAAGGAATAAATTAAGGTGAAATATATTAAAAAATTTTTCTTTTTAATTGATCCAAAAGTTAACTGTTTAAACCAATAATAGTAATGCTATGCTAAGTGATGATAGCATATGGAGAAGTAAAGTAAATGACAGCAATGTCACAGGGATGGGAGGGAGGAATTGGGAACACTGTTAAATGAGACATGCACTGTAGGTGTTAATACTATAGTGCTATTTGAAGGTGGACTTAGTTTAAAATGCATATTGGAAGCTCTCGGGCAATCATGGAAAGTTTTATAAAGAAGTATAATCAATCTACTTAGAGAGTGAGCACACATTCCTGAAGACGTGTTTATCTGCTCCTGTTTTAGATAACAGTTGTTTCCATTGCATATTTCAATTCTTCATCAGATTACTACTTTGAGAGTGATATGTGATATGATATGTGTCCATTTATGTGTTATTTCTTTGCTGATTATTGGACACTGTACTGTAAAGTATGTACTTTGGTTTGAAGAAATGTAACCTGGTGGTCCAAATGGGTACAATATCTTTTGTTTCAGTCCTTCAATAGTGTTTTGAGTATTAACATCTACTACCCAGAATGCAAAGCCCAGTCCGGAGCAAATATTTGTTTAATAGCCTCCTGGATCTACAGACAGCAGTCATTTCTTTTTGCCAGCTGCATGCAGGACCTTCACCTGGGGAATCTGCCCCATAGCTGTCTGCAGTCTCTTTCTTGTTGATAGACAGGATAGTCTTTGTTCACATTTTGTGTTTCAGAGGATGCAAGAAGAATATATTGACAATCAGCCCATTTCTGTATGGCTGTACCTCCCCTGTGTCCATTGGTATCATGGAGCCAGGTAGCTATCCCACGTGAGTACACCAGGGTATCCATCTGTTGGTTTCAGTCACCTTCTGATCCCAGAAGAGGGTTCTTTTTATGGGAATTAAATTTCTATTGTGGCTTCCATAGGTCTGTGCCGGTCTTCCATTGCCCATCGGCCTGAATACATGACAGTCATTGACTACTGCCCTTGAGTCTGTATACGCCCAAACTTCAGCACTCTTGTTGTTGTCTAATTCTTCCATCATTGTAATGAAAACAGTATGCAGTTTAGGCCACTGAGCCGATTTATTCTTAACCTTCTTTAATCAGAGTTTTTCCATCAATTGGTTGTGGTGTGGTAGCCTTCTAAACCGAATGCTGTCCATTTATCTTGAAACACCATCTGTAAACCAAGCAGCTCGATTGGGAGTCTTCATAGAGTATTGCCCATGTATGAATAGGACCTGGCAGCTCTTTAGGTGGTTTTAAAATTGGCCCCAGGAGAAAACAGGCTACCCATTCATGAATATAATGAGTAAGTCCTTGCATGTCTCTGGTAGCATATTTCTGTAAATACCATTTCTATTTTAGTGTGGCATGCCTCTGCCTTCCCATTGGAGTGTTTTTCTCCATCATGACCCAAGATAGTATGGGTATTTTAGATTTCAAAATTATTTTTTCCCTTTAGCCATAGGGGCAATTTTCTTTTCTTTCCTTTTTCTATTATAGTTGACATTCAGTATTATTTTATATTAGTTTCAGGTATACAGCATAGTGGTTAGACTTTTATAATTTATGAAGTGCTCCCCCCATAAGTCTAGTACCCACCTGGCACTACGCATAGTTATTACAATATTATTGACTGTATTCCCTATACTGCACTCTACATCCCCATGACTACTTTGTAACTATCAATTTGTACTTATTAATCCCATTACCTTTTTCATCCTGACCCCTGACCTCCCTCTCATCTGGTAATCATCAGTTTGTTTTCTGTATCTGTGAGTCTGATTCTGTTTTATTTTTTTATTTATTTTGTTCTTTAGATTCCTGTATAAGTAAGATTCCTGTATAAGTATTTGTCTCTCTCTGATTTATTTCACTTAGCATAATACCATTTAAGTCTATCAGTGTTGTCGCAAATGGCAAGATTTTTTTTTCCCACCCCCAATGGCTGAGTAATATTCCATTGTATATAGGAACCACAACTTCTTTATCCTGTTGTCTATCGATGGGCACTTAGGTTGCTTTCATATCCTGGCTATTGCAAATAGCGCTGCAGTGAACATAGGGGTACATTTATCTTTTAGAATTAATGTTTTGGATTTCTTTGGATAAATACCCAGAAATATATTGCTGGGTCATAAGGTAGTTCTATTTTTAACTTTTTGAGTCCCCTCCAAACTTTTCCAGAGTGGGTGTACCAATTTGCAATCCCACCAACAGTATATGAGGATTCCCTTTTCTCCGCGTCCTCCCTAACACTTGTTGTTTTTTGGTTTATTTATGATAGCCATTCTGACAGGTATGAGGTAATATCTCATTGTGGTTTTAATTTGCATTTCCCTAATGATTAGTGATGTTGAGCATCTTTCCATAGGTCTACTGGACATCTGTGTGTACTTTTTGGAGAAATGTCTGTTCAGATCCTCTGTCCATTCTTCAATTGGAGTGTTTGTTTTTTGAGGTGTATGAGTTCTTTATAAATTTTGGATATTAACCCCTCATCAGATGTATCATTGGCAAATATCTTCTCCTATTCGGTAGGTTGTCTTTTCATTTTGTTCATGGTTTTCTGCACAAAACCTTTTTAGTTTGATGTAGTTACATTTGTTTATTTATTTTTTTTGTTTCCTTTGCCTGAGGAGATGTGTCAGAAAAAATATTAAGAAGAACAGTTCTTAATATTTTCTTAAGGGTTTACTGCCTGTGTTTTCTTCTGTTTTATAGTTTTGGGACTTATGTTTAAGTCTATTCCATTTTGAGTTTATTCTTATATATGGTGTAAGAAGGTGGTCCAGTTTCATTGTTTTGCATGTATCTGTGCAGTTTTCCCAACACCATTCCAGTGAATACTTCATTGTATATTCTTGCCTCCTTTGTCATAGATTAAATTACCGTATAGTATGGATTTATTTCTGGGCTCTCTATTCTGTTCCATTGATCTATGTGTCTGTTTTTATGCCAGTACCATGCTGTTTTGATTACTCTGGCCTTATATTATAGTTTGATATTAGGTAGCGTGATACCTCCAACTTTGTTCTTTCTCCCTATTGCCATGACAATTTGGGATCTTTTATGATTCCATAAATATTTTAGAATTATTTGTTGTAGTTATCTGAAAAATGTCATTAGTATTTCAATAGGGATTGCATTGAATCTATAGATTGGTTTGGGTAGTATGGCCATTTTAGCTATGTTAATTCTTCCTATCCATGAGCACGGTACATACTTCCATTTATTTGTATTTTCTTCAGTTTCTTTCTTCAATATCTTAAAATTTTCCAAGTACAGGTCTTTTAACTCCTTGGTTAAATTTATTCCTGGGTATTTTATTTTTCTTTGATGTACTTGTAAATGGTATTGTTTTCTTAATTTCCTTTTCCAATAGTTTGTTATTGGTGTATAAAATGCAATCGATTTCTGAATATTAATTTAATATCCAGCTATTTTACTGAATTCATTTATCGGTTCTGGTAGTTTTTTGGTGGAGTCTTTGAGGTTCTCTGTATATAGTATTATGTTAGCGCAAATAATGACAGTTTTACTTCTTCTTTTCCAGTTTGGATGCCTTTTATTTCTTTTTCTTGTCTGATTGCTGTGACTGAGACTTCCAATACTATGTTGAATAAAAGTGGTGAAAATAGACATCCTTATCTTTTTCCTGATCTTAAGGAAAATGCTTTTAACTTTTCTCCATTGAGTATGATGTTAGCTGTGGGTTTGTCATATATAGCTTTTATTATGTTGAGATATGTTCCCTCTTTTCCCATTTTGCTTTGAGTTTTTATTATAAATGGATGCTGGATTTTGTCAATGATATTTTTTCTACATCTGTTGATATGATCATAAGATTTTTGTACTTCATTTTGTTTATGTGATTTATCACATTAATTGATTTGCAGATATTGAACCAATCTTGCATCCCTGTAATAAATTCCACTTGATCATGATGTGTGATCTTTTTAATGTATTGCTGAATTCGATTTGCAAATATATTTTTGAGGATTTGGGGGGGCAGTTTTCATTAATACCCAATGGCAATCCTATAATTATCTCTCAGATGGAACATACCATATCACCATGTCTAAAAATTTTCTGCTTCAAAATTCCAGCAATTGCTACTTGGTGGTACTCACGGGCTTTTGCCATAAGCTCCAGGCTGTATAAGTGTAAAATCATATCTGAATGTGGATCCTAGGGCCCCAGACCATTGACTGAGCCACTATTTTTTTGCAGTTCAGACATCGTATGATGTTTTCAGGCTCCCATTCAAATATGGTCCTATTTTGGGTACTTTTATGGTTAGGAGCTAGCGATATTTCCAGATGTGGGATATGTATTCTCCAAATCTGAGCAATCAGACCAGGTTCTGAACTGTTTGCTTTGTTCCAGGGATACGCAAGGACAGTAGTTTACTTTACCTGTGGAATACCACAGATGGCTTCTGCCCAAGTTAGTCCTAAGAATTTTACTGTTTGGTTGGGCTCTTGAATATTTGCTGGGTTTATCTGCCAGCCTCTGTTAGCCATGCATGTCACCACTGCATTTAATTCAGCTCTAGTTTTCTCCTCAGTTTCTATTATGATATCAATGTAGAGTATACTCAGGACCAGCATTAAGTACAAATCCTTCCTAACCAGATTATAACAGTATGCTGGTGAATACAAATAACTCTGTGGCAACACAGTAGATGTAAATTGGGATCCTTTCCATGTGAAAGCAAACCACACTTGATTCTTTTGAGGTAGGTATTGAGGAAAAAGCGAGATCGATGACTGAATACCAGTCTCCTGTGGTTTGTATTTTTTTGCACTATCAAAACCATCTCAGGGATTGGTGATATTGTGGGTGCTACTATTTTATTCAAACCTTGATAATTTACTGTTAGTCTCCATGAGCTATCCATCTTTTTCACAGGCCACTCAGGGCTGTTTTATAGAACATTTGTTAGTACTTCTAACCTGTCATTAATTAAGGTGGTAATTTCTTTTTGTCTACCAAGTATTCTATGTTGTTTTAAATTAACAATACTAGGTAGGGAATATGTTTCCCAGTCAGACATAATAACCATCTCAATAATACATTTAGGTAAGGGGGACACAGCCAGTTCACATAAAGTCTGTCTAAACATTCCAGTTCTCAGCCAAACTTTTATCTTCATCTCATCAACCATCACATTCTTACATCCTCCCAGTCTAATTGTCACCCTTTTCAGGACCTCACCATCAGGTTTTGGAATCACAGAGCATTGGGCTCCCATGCCAAGGAGCCCTGGAAAAACTCTCTGGCCATTTTTTCCCACACATGTGCATATGGCCTTGGGGTCCTTAGGGGTTAGGCCAAGAGACTCTGGCTCCTTTATCAATTCTTATCCTGATTAATCAGTCATAATATCACCCCCGGTGATTGAGGGTCAGACTTCTCATTGCCATCTTGGCCTTCTGGCTTTTAAAATTCCTCCAAACTATAACACACAGAACAGATTTGTTTAGGTCCCTTCAGTGTTGGAGAACCCTTAAGGAGAAGCTGAGACAGCAAATCTGATATGACGTCTCAGACTTCCTTGGTTTTGCAGCAGTGAGGTTACATGGGGCTTATGTAGATCGCAACATTTTTCACGATGTTAATAAGAGAGGCACATCCAGTGGATGAACCTGCCAGTTGTAATAAAGCCAATCCAGAATGCCTTGCTTATGCAGCGTATCAGTCACTTCATCTGGGGCATTTAAAGGAGGGTCAGGATAATTCTCCTTCATGGTATCCACAAATAATGGCTTATTTCCAGTCTACTAGGCTGGCTGCCCGCTTAGGAGCAAGCCACTGTGTGTTTGCGTCATGTCAAACCATTTGTGATTTGTCAGTAGTAAGCTCTGGGTCCAGCATCAATTCAAACATACTCCTCCATTTTACAGTGTTCATAACCAAAGAGCATGCTTACAACTGATTTTAGTTACGTTATTCAGGAAGCTGGCACTATTAACCCACAGAATGAGATAGCTCCCTCACTTTATACCTCCTGGTTTCAGGTGCAGTATTTTCTTGGTTTTGCCCCCACTTCTTGTCACCTGGACTGCCTTCTTGGTGACAAAAGGTCATAGAAGTGCTGTCTGTTGTTCCAGGACAATTTTTTCATTTGGTAGTGGCCATGAGGTTACTGGTGGCCATAGCTCAGATTGCCCCAAATCCATGGTCGTTACAGTGCCAGGGTCTGTCCCAGCCCTGTCCTTTACTTTCATTTTAGTTAACATGGCTAACAATAACCAAGGGGTTGTCCGTATAGCCTGTTTCTCATTATTTTATATCCTTTATGTATTCAGTGAGCCAACTTCTTGAGAGTTAGATCCATTATTTCTAAATTTCATTGGTAACTTACCTCCAGCAGTGATCACAGTGCAGCTGCTGTCTATACCATGGATGGCTCATTAGCCATCACAAAGCTTTGTCCTTCTTGCTCCTTCGTCCTTTTCCCAAACAGTGCTTTTATCATAATTTAGGGAGTCACAGTTGTTCCAGTGAATCCCGTTTGACACTTCTCACTTCTGTGTTGGGGTCTCTACGACCACCTTTAGGCTTGATGATTTGCTAGGACTCCCAGCACTCAGAAGTAGTTATACTCATGGTAATCGTTTATTATGGGATATAGAGTAAAATCAAAAAAGGGAAAAAGCACATGGGAGTAAAATCTGGAGGAAACCAGGTGCAGGCTTCCAAGCATCCCTCAGGTGCTTAATCTCTCCAGCAGTGATGTGACAATATGTACAAAGTGCTGCCAACCAGGGAAGATTCCTCAGTCCTGAGTGTACAGGATTTTTACTGAAGGTCAGGTGAGTAGGCATACAGCATCTATCTGCATGACTGATCTCAGTTACTAAAGCTCCATTCCCCCCACCCCCCCTACCCAGAGGGAAAGCAGATGTTCCCCACAAATCACATTGTTAGTATAAACTGTTTGGACAGACACACAGCCAGTGTGATGCAAGGCCTCGGACATACAACACTGTTATCATACAGAAGATTCCAAGGGCTCAATTCCCAGGCATGAGAACCAGCCTTTCTTGAGCATGTGTAGGATTTGAGCAACCCAGACTTGTACATCTTATTAACCCTTTTATGTATACCTTGTAATTTTTTGTTGAAGGCCAGGCATGCTGATTAGGGCTTGGGTAAGGTAAGTAGATCCATAATATGAGGATTTATGTTAATTTGTTTAGAGTTGGGCTGTAGCAGTTGTTATAGCTAGAGGTGCCAGAGGCTTCAGATTTCCCCAGGGTCCTTATTTTTGTCTTCCTTCTTGACTTTGGGCTTCTCTAAGTGTTCTTCCTCAGAGAATGTCTGTTATTATGCTGGAGCCTGTTGGTGTGGTGGTAAGGAATGTTGGGGGTGGGGGGTATTCTATAATCTTCCCATTAAGTTTTAATCCTTCAGCCAGCTTGTGCCTTGGGGCTATTTTCTCCCCTCCATCTCCCTCTCCCTTCCCTGTTCCCTGCCTGCAGCATTCCTAACCTATTTTCTTGAAGCTCTGACCTCTTTTGACTATGTTTCTCCCCTCCCCCGCCCCCCAGTTTAGACAGGGAGCCTGGAGAGGGCAGGGCTAGAGTGGGAAGAATTCAAAGCTGAGATAAGACTCTACAAAGTCCACTTTCCCAAGAGTTGGCCTTTGTTATGGAGAAGTCTTTATCTGTAAACCTGTTTCAGTTCCTGATGGTAAGGCCCACAAAAGTGTGGGAACCCCTTTGATACTGTGGCCCCCAGAAGTTTCTCACTCTCATGCTAGTCCATACTGTCTCCAGCAGTTCATCAGCGTTACCATTGAAATGTGCCTACTAGTTTATGGATCCAGTGGCTTCTACTCCAGGTAACAAACCTTGGCTGTGTCTCTCTCCATATTTAGGGGTGATGGTTTGCCCTGCCATCTTAGTTCTCTGATAGGTCCAAGGAAGGTTGTTGGTTTCCAGTTTGTTCAGTTTTTTCTTTTCTTAAATTTTTAAAATTTATTTTTCAATTATAATTGACATATAATATATTAGTTTCAGGTGTACAACATAGTGATTAGACTTTTATATACTTTATGAGTGGTCACCCCAATAATGACTTCCAAGATCTTTAAATGTTTGTGCTAAAGCTAGAAGTTTCTCAGATCCCTTTTTTAAGTGACAGTGCCTGAGAACTGGTCCCTACAGAGTCACAGATGGTTTTGACAAAAGGATTCTGGAAGGAGGGGAGAGGCCAGAACATCCCAGAGATCAGTTGAAAACAGGAGTTGGTCACTTTATACTATTGGAGGAGAAATGTGGAAGAAGTAAAGTGCCAGAAGCTGAGGGAATCAGCCCCAAATTGAGGACTTCCTCCTCAGACATGTATAAAGCCAGATCTCTTGTTCTCTTTGTAAAGAGATGTCAGCTGGGCCCACAGGAGGGATGTGTGTTCTGTCATTGGTCTCTGGCCACAGGCGACTGTGTGAATGTGCAGGGATGGAGGTGTTGGCCAAAAGGAGAAGATAGATCTTCATACATCCTGGGAGAGACAGATGCTCCAGTATCCGTGGCACCATCCTCAGACGCTTGGGTGACAATTCTTCTCTTTTGTATGTGCGTTTGGGTTTTGTTGTTGCTATGTGCTCACCTCTGGCTCAGTTACCAAATTCATGGGACTAAGAAACAGCACTTTGTGCTTTTTGGGGCTTTTCTTAAAGCCGAATTCTAAATAAGAACTTGTACATTGAAATGACATCCCAAATGACTGATAAAGGAGCCAAATAATGCAGCCTGGAAGTGTGGGGTAGTAATACTGACCAGTAGGAATAGAAGAAGGGAGAGAGCCAGGCAGATGAGTTCTCCTCTTTCTTTTCTTTGGTCTGCACTTGGGCGAACTCTTTTTCTTTTTGCTTGCCTGGGGAGGGCCCACGTGCAGAGCAAACACCTCCTGGGCAAACACTTATGTCATTGGTAAGCACCATGTAAAACATTGGGGAGCCATTTGGCCTTGAATTGCTTCCAAGTCTTTTCTTCTTTTTCCTGAAGCTTCATTCTTGTCACTGTGGATCTGTACTTCCTAAGAGAAGTGTCAGCATTCCACTATTTACTGCAGGCTCTGTTTCCTGGAGGACCTAGGCTGAGACACATACTAACATACAGAAATTACATTTGTATTTACCTGTATTTACCTGTATTGAGATAACACTTAAAGTTATAAGCATATTCTCCATTTTAATTATTCCTCTTTATCATGATTATAACTGACTGCAAAGTATTTTGTTATATGAATATACTAACTTTTTTAGAAAGCCAATCTCCTATTGTTGGGCATTTGTTTTCTTTTTCTTTTTTCTTTTTTCTTTTTCTTTTTCTTTTTGCAAATGCTGTAGTGTTTGTCGTGGCACATTTATTTTTTTGTATACACCTTTGCTGATTTCTGTAGGATAAATTTTTAAAAGTGAAATTCCTGTTATATTTTCTTACATATATTATTAGATATTGCCAATTAGCCTTCCAGGAAGTTTACAGTTTACGTTCCCAACAGCAATGTGTTTTTGCCAATATTGTGTGTGCTTTTAAAATCTTTGTCAATTTTGTAGCTAATAAGTGATCTAGCTTTAATTTACATTATCTTTTCTTAAATGAGGTTGAATCTCTAAACATATTTACTAGCTGTCTCAATTTTGTGTGTATCTGAATTGCTGTTCCTATTCTTTACCAATTTTTTCTTATTCTAATCAAAATGTTCTTTTTCTTATTGCTATATGTCTTGTCTTTCCTCCTCCATGTTCTTCCTTTCAGTGGACCATGTCTTAGGCCTACTCATAAACCAGATTAAAGCAGAAAGTCTTGCGGAAGAGATTTCCTCAGTAGTTGAGCCACCACAATGCAGACTCACTTAGTTCTACAAATATTTATTCAGCATTTTCTTTTTTGCCAGGCACTTTCTAGACACTTGGGATATAGCAATGAACAACAAAAAAAAGATACATATGGAGCTTGTATTTTGTGTGTTGGGGTGTGTGAGCTTGGGGAAACAGTGCAAAAACAGATAAGTGTGTCAGATGGTGAGGAATGCGATAGAGGAAAGTAAGTTGGGGAAGGACAGGAGATTCTTGGTAGGCTGCATTTTTAGGTAAGCCATTTGGGCCAAGAGCTGAGGGAGGGAGGAGCCATGTGGAGGTCTTAGAAAGGCACACTAGGTGGAAGAAATGCCCCGCATGGCTCCTAGAGAAGGGCAGTGCTGGCTAAATTTGAGAAACAGATGGAAGTGTGGCCTGTATGCGGGGTGTGAGGGTGGTGATGCTGGTGGGAAGAAGGTGAGGGGTAGCCAGGGCCAGGGAATGTAAGGCACCAAATCTGAACTGCTTTAGAAATAAAAGGAACGTGGATTGCAGAAGTATCTTCTGATAAAGGAGCAAGCACTTCCCAACTCTGGTAGCCCACGTCAGACTTAGTGAAATAGAGAAGAAAGAGGAGAGGTACATTATGTTCATAATACATAAATACGGTGTTTTGAATGATGGGTTCATAATCTTTTGACAGTAATGAAGACGATACTTGTCTAGAATTTGAGAAAACTTGTTTTCAGAAGAGTGTTTGGACTTCTGCCTCATCATTCCACATCCAAGGTTGTTAAATTAGTGATTTCTACCTTTAGGCAAAAGGCCATTCCCCAAGGAGCAATCTAATGCCAGAGGTTTCAAAGAGAGCAAAACAGAATATCTCTTTACCTCTTTGAGTTAGTAAAACTCATGCTATCTATCTTTGAAGCTACATCTCAGTATAAGAACATATTTCCCTGATTCTCAAAAGATGTTTGTTCATTCAGTAATTAGTTTGTTCATCTATCAAATATTTATTGATTACCTGATATACAACACACAGTAGTGGGCACTGGGGATGTAAAGATGAACAGAACTGACACAGGGCCACTTCTCACTGATTGTTTAGACTTGTGGGAGTGGGGCAGAGTTCTCCAAATAATCCTACAAATAAGTATTAATTATAAACTGTGATAAGTGCCATGATATGTAAATACTAGGTGTCATGAGAGTGTGGATCGGGGGAACCTGGACTCATCTGGGGTGTCAGGAAAGCTTCCCTGAGGAAATGAAGTTGAGCTAAAGAGTGTTAATAAGGTGAAATGGATGGGACGAGCATTCCAGGAAGCAGGAGCAGCATGTGCAGAGGCCCTGAGAGAAAAAACAGAACAGGGTAACTCTCAGGTGTTGTTATATAATGTTAGGGAAAAGTATCATAGTCTTGGTGTATGTTACAAGCTGTTTAGTCATCTCCGACTTCTGGCGGCCCTGCGAATGAACGATGCCCACAATGTCCTGTCGTCAGCAGCCCTGCTCAGCTCTTGTAAACTCATGCCTATGGCTTCTTTTATGAAGCCAGTTCATCTCATATTTGGTCTGCCACTTTTCCCGCTTCCTTCTGTTTTTCCTGGCATTGTTGTTGTCTTTTCCAAAGATCCTTGCCTTCTCATGGTGTGCCTGAATTTACACATAGTTAAATACACTTTGGATCATAAACAATTACTGTTTAAGCATCTGGAGAGTCACCTATGTGGAACAGTCTATCTTAGTATAATACAGATGGCCCCCGACTTATGATGGTTCGATTTAATGATTTTTTGACTTTGTGATGGTGGGGAAGTGATATGCATTCAGTAGAAACCATACTTTTTGAATTTTGATCTTTTCTTGGGCTAGCAATATACAGTATGGTGCTTTCTGGTGATGCTGGACAACACAAGTGCGTCATAGCTTTTGGTCAGCCCGCGATCATGAGGGTGAACAACCAACACTCTACAGTGTATTCATTGTGTTCAGTGATTTGCCCAGCTATGGGTTAATGTAAGTGTTCTGAGCACATTTTAAGGTAGGCTAGGCTAAGCTATGATATTCAGTATTAAATTTATTTTCAATTTATAATATTTTCAACTTATATAACCCTACCTTAAGTTGAGGAGCATCTGTAGATAACTAAATGTTATTTTTATTGTCTGCTTTTCTAGTGTTTGTCTTTAGTTGTGATGCATTCACAGAAATTACCTAAGCAAAGATCTCTTTTGTAGGGAAGTAGTGTGTTTAATTGGACAACAGGTGTACCTGGGAGGGAATGCCAGCAGAGCGCTGTAGTGGAGAACTCAGAAGTCGGATTCTCTTTGGCCCTTGACGGGGCGGGCAAGGGGGAGCTGGGAATGGCATAACATGTCACAATTGGAGCCAGCAGCAGCCAGGAGGGGATGACCGAATGAAAATCAAAAATTCAGAACCCTCAGAAAGCATTACAGACTGTTATGGTAATTGAAATTAGAAACATTGTGTGTATTTTTAATATTCTGCTAGGAAAAATACTGTAACCACATTAATGTTTAATGCATGGACAGTAATAGAGAGCTGCATGGCTCTCCATGGCCCTGTTAGTTCTAGTCTTGTCCAGAAGAAAGAATTGGGTTCTATTTTAGGTCTGTATTTGGGAACTGGATCCTCCTATGGAATGAGACTCCGAGGGCTGAGTTGCCTTTTCTATATGTACATGGACATTTAGTAGAAGAAAAATGGTTTTCTCTGTGTTATTCCCCCTCCCTCTTGTATTATGTTATGTGCAATTTTCAGGGGTTATACACAGTTCAGTAATTACAAATTCTTTTACCAGTTTTCTCTCTAGATTTTCATAGAATCAGCTATAGACTTTCTTTAGGGTTGGTCTGTTATGGACAGGAAAAGGGAGTGGAATACACATTAGTCTTTTTTTCATTTTTAGCATTCATTTGAGCAGACTACAACTGAGATTTTAGTTTGCTTATGGATTAAAGTTATCCTTATCACTAGGTAGATTTATTTGGACAGTGGCATATGGGGAGGGCCACGGGAGGCAGGAAGATGTATTTTGTCACTAATATTGTTTAGATTTGTCAATGCATGTTGACAATAAAAACCAGAATTTTGTTGTTTTAAAACTATCTAGACTAATGCTGTCCAGTAGAATTTCCTGTGATGTTGGAAGTCTCCTTTTGCACTGTCCAGTATGTTAGCCACTTGCCACTTATAACTAATGAGCACTTTAAGTGTGGCTAGTGTGATTGTGGAACTTTAATTTTATTAAGTTTAAATTTATTTTTTAATTTATTTTTTTATTTTTTATTATGGTGACATTGGTTAATGAAATCCAGTAAGTTTCAGGTGTACGATTCAATAGTAAGTCATATATATTTTGCATTGTATGTTCACTGCCCATAGTTGGATTTCTTTCTGTTACGACATATTTGACCCCTTTACCACATCTACCTCCCTTCTCCCCTCTAATCTCTGGTAAGTTTAAATTTAAATAACCTCACATGGCTAGTGGTCTCCATATGGGACAGTGCAGGGCTAGACAGTGCCCCACATTGTTGCCTGTACCTGGGGTGGATTACGCCCATCCACCCGTGGGCCCCAACACTTGGAGAATCTCACATCTGATAGAATATTTTGGTGTCAGAGTGGTGAATAGAGGCAGATAGAAGAGATTGTGCCCCTGTCAAAAATTACCACCTTGCTGCTTATAACTTATGGTGCCATGATGAATGAGTAAAAGATTATGCTTTTATTGAGTGCTTACTGTATACCAAAGATGTGTAAACCATACCCAAACTATGCTCTTCTTCACAGTTTATTCTTCAGTTAGTATACATATTGGCCAATACAAGAGCTGGATGGAGATTTCTCTCTTATGTGCAATTAAATGTTAACATGATAGCGATGGCAAGAACTTAGATGTTTAATTATTGGATGATTTGTTTGTCAGTGATAGAGTGAATAAATTGGTTTCTAACCTCTTACAGGAAAGTCTGTGGCACATGGCATGTTGATGTTTTCATCAGCCATAAACTCTCTGTATCTTTGCTTCCTCTGACCATTTCTCAGATTGTATGCCTTTCATTTGGGGCATTTGGGGCATTTGGGGCAGACTTGTGGAAGAAGAGGCCATCTCCCTTGCCTTTATCACAGTCAGCTGGTTTCACCAGGGCTAGAACAAGCACCTACTGGTGGAGAGGGTCCTTAGGAAAGAGGACAGATACTCTGTCAGCCATTGAGGTCAGTAGCTCACAGCAGCATGCTGGAGGCAGGATTGGCCAGGTTGGAGTCAGGAGGAGCCTCACTGCTTGCCCAGAAGACAGGGCTGTGGCTCCAAACCTGGACTCTTAGCAATTGGCACTGTTGGCCTAGAAGTTATGTTTACTTTTATAAAACCAACCTGACAGCCTTCTTGCCAAGCAGGATAGAGCTGCACATGAATTAACCAACACTTCTTCTGAAAATGACCTATACATTGAACTCTTTTAATGTGATATATGCTGCTTGTGCATTTGAACAGTTTCTGGAAACATTCATCTTTTCTGCTTTTAATTGGCACTTGAGTAACCATGACTCAAATTTTTTAATAACTGGTGCATTTAGTAACAAAATTATTCTTTGCTTGTCTTTTGACATTTTTGTGGTGGTTGGTGGTGGGTAGGAAGGGAGGGGGCATCTGTTCTCATGATTCACTTATATCAATGAAGAAAAGTGGTCAGTGAATGACATTGTTTTCCACCAGGTTATGTTTTAATTCAAAACTTGCATCTTCAGCATGAATCATGCTTATTTGATTAATTTAGTTTCTCTTCTTGCTCCTGCGCTAAACACCTTGAAAATAGCAACCTTAACATCACCATATATTCAGTGCCGGTGTGGTCCTCACACAGGGGCAGACTTGTGCAGGAGTAATGCCTGTAGCAGGGATCTGAAACATGTCAGTGAAAGGCATGGTCTTGTGTTAGAAATTAGGATAGCTTAGACTTACGCTGACCAATAGGGTAGTCATCAACCACAGGCACCTATGGAAGTATAAATTCATGAAAATTAAACAAAATTAAATGTTTTTCTTAGTCCCACTTAGCCATATTTCAGGTGCTGAGGAGCCATGTGTATCTAGTTGGTACCAGACAGTGCTGACATGGGATATTTCCATCATGTGGAAAGTTCTGTTGGACAGTGCTGTGGTAGGCATTTTTAGAATGAGCTTTATTTATCCAGTCAGCAGATATTGATGAATATCTTCTCTCTTTTAGGCCCCGTTCTGACCACAGGGACACTGTGAGGAATAAAGGCAAGGCCTGGCACTCACGGAGCCAGCGTCTTGGTGAGGAACAAGGTGCAAGAAGCTCACCCAGAAATTTCCATGTAATAAATATCAGCACTTTTGTGTCTGCCACTCCCGGGGAACACAGAGATGAAGCTGGGGCTACTGTCTCTCTCATCTCAACAGGGAAAAAAGATAATTAAGCAGTGTGTTTTACAGAAGAGGAGAATGATTAGTACAAAGAAATTTAGGCTAATGCTTGTGTTGTGGTTAGTCCTTTACCCTCTCTGAGCCTCATTTTCTTCCTTTTAAGTAGTGAGGTTTTAGTATCTGTCTTACAGAGCAGTGGTAAGGGTTCAAAAAAAAAAAAAAAAACATTTGCAACTCATTGTTTAGCACTCAGCATTAAATAGAGACTATTACTACTATAGCCTTTTTCTGTAATAAAAATGATTTAGGAGCTTAAAGAGAACTTCAGCTGGAGGAGTGGGGAGTAGAGGCCTTTTCTGGGAATAGGAGCAGCAGGGTCAGGTGCCGCTGGCCTCTCACTGTCTATGAGAAATGGCTGCCCTGCCCAGTAAGGACATCCCTCAGCAAAACCCCTGTTTCAGTAGGACACTTTGCAGACTCTTATTCTGACCATGTTTTTACGTATGTTGTTTTGATATTTATACCCAGTCTCTGTTGTCCTCTGTATAAAGAGCACATCTCTACTCATGAGTCTTTCTTAGAGTTTTCCAGGAGTGAGAGGGATGTGGGCATCACTTCCTGTCCGGCGCACTTCCCCACCACTCAGAACTGTGTGTCTTTGAGCAAGTCACGTCACTTGTGTCGAGAACAGTCTCATCGTGGGTGAAAATGGGGATGACAGGGTCTTGCCAAGATGAGGAAAGATGATGCTTGCGGTTTTCCATGTCTGTCCCCAGGTCTTGTTGGGTCTTCTCGCCCCTTCAGGTCACGCTGACCCCAGGTGCCCACTCTAAATTTGGGGGGCCTGTAGAAGTAATTGAAATACACATTAGCAGGGAAATTCACTGGAGTGAATAACATGCTCTAGCACGCTAGAAAAGCGTTACTGTGCCCTTCGTTGAACTATACTTTTTTTTACTGCTTTCCATTAAAAATTAAAACTAGAGAAAGTATAGTTTAATATAAAACAGGCATGACACCCTCTTATCTGGCTATAGAAGCCTCAGGAAGATGCTGACTGAAAGACATTTATGAAAGTAACCTCTCTCATTTTGATACAAGCCTTTTTTGAGTAAATTTCTAATCGATCAAAACAATTTTGGATGACAAAGCAAAAGGTATTGTCTCCATGATGTATGGGGGTGTGATCTGACTGAACAGCCTGCCCTGCATGGATGACCAAGGTTGAAGGCTTGATCTGTTACTGAACACTCACATATTTCTAGTTGTTCTCTGCTCCTCCCCTAGTTGTATTGAGATATGATGGACATATAACATTCTATTAGTTGAAGGTGTACACCATTATGATTTGATATATGTATATATTGGGAAATGACTTTATATTTGAAAGAATTTCAGACTTAAAATAAAGATGCAAAAATAGAACAAAGAGTTCCTGTGTACCCTTTGCCCAATTTCCCCAAATGTTAGTATCTCATATATCTCTAGTAGTGATCAGAAACACCAAGTTACCTAATACTATTAACTAATCTGCAGAACTTCAGTTGTCAGTTTCCCCACTAATGTCCTTTTTTTCTGGTCTAAGATCTATCTGATCCAAATTCTACATTGCATTTAGGTGTCGTGTCATCTCTTGAGTCTCCCTCAGTCTGGAACAGCTCCTCAGTCTTTGTCTTTAACGATTGCAACACTTGTGAGGAGCACTGGCCAGTTATTTTGTATAATATTCTTCAATTGGGAGTTTATTTAATGTTTCCTCATGAGTCAGTTTATTCATTTTGGCAGGAAACACTGCAGAAGTGATGCCATGCCCTTCTTAGTCCATCGTCGCAGGGGGCACCTGGTTTTGATGTGTCTTCTCACTGGGGGTCAAAGTGGTATCTTCTAGATTTCTCCACTGTTAGAGTTACTATTCATTTATTTATTTTTGAAAAAAATATTTCTTAGTTATGTTTTTTAAAACACAGATGCTTTTAAAGCAGTTTATCATTTGACCATTCCCAATAACCTCTACTGATACATTTAAAAAATAATTAATGTGCACTTGGTTAGAAAGTTCATTGGTACGAAGCACTGTACAGATGAAAGGTGACATTAAAGTAGTGCCTAATGCTATGAGGTAAACAAGCAACTCTGTTTTCTCATGGTGTTTTCTGGAACATTCCTGACAAAGGTCAGTACATCAGTAAAGCACAAGGTAATTGATTGTTTTTTAAATTCATTGTAAAATAAAATAACTCATGGAGTGTTGGATTTTCTTATCAGGGATTCTGAGCCCTACAGAGTTGCTGTTGTGGGAAGTGCCGGCATGGTGCCTTGCACGAGAACACAGCGCTGTCTGTGTGGGCACTCTGAGCCAAAGAGAGAATATGTCTCCTAACAGCTTGGCTTCATGAATTTCTGATAAATGAAGTATACTAACAAATGCCCTGATAAGGGGAGCATATAGCAGGTATCTTTAAAAACAATACAAATGGTCTTCCCTAAATAGGGTAGTTCTTAATAATTCATTATGTCATTTGCTAGATCTTGGCAATATCTTTTGAACATTTTAGACCTTTTCAATGACAGTTTTTGCCTTTAAGACTGTATACCTTTCCTTCATAGTGTGCATTCTGCAGACAGGTAAGAGCAGTAGAGCAGAGACACATCTCAGGGCCCTGGGTTCTGCTGCCCTTTGTGAGCTGAATGCTCTCAGGCGGTCCCTCTGGCCTTGGTGTGTCTGGGGGCACAGTTGAGATGGAACAACACAGGACACAAGCCTACCACATGGTCACTTAGGAATTAGTCCTGGGCTTGCCTCAGTGTCTGGGACATAGTGGGCTTGCTTTCAGTAACTATTCACTGAATGATGTTCTCTGTGCTTGCTTTGGCTTCTGCTTTTAAATAATAATTTGTAAATCTGTCAGATTGCTGATTTGTACACCTATCAGAAAAAATGCATAAAATAAACCGCTGATTCTGAATAGGAACAGAACTCATTTAGAGTTGCTCATTTTTCATAGAGTTAATGTAGTACACTGCTTAAGGTCCATTTTAAAGTCCTTTTATGTAACCTTATCATTGTTGATAGAGAGATTTGTCTGTAATCATTTTACTCTGTTGCATAATGAATGTCTAGAGAACTTCTTATTCATTTTCATGCCAGAGAGTTTCAGAATAAGCATCTATTTGTATATCTTTCAAAACAGACCAAAGAAGTGAAGCAGAAATGCTAAAAGGAGAGACCCTTTCACTGGTCCCTTGAGCCAAGACAGAGGGAAGGGCTGATAATCTTTTCAAAGCAAGAAAGGTTTCGGTTTCTATTCCAAAGCCTCTAAGTCTCCCCAGCTTCTTATTCCTTCCTCTTTATAATAAGCTCTCCTTCCTTAATTTTAATTTTCTTGGTGATTAAACCCTTCATTTGGGTGCCATTAGTTATCTCCCTGTTTTAAATTCCCTTTTTCCCACTTCCCAGACTGGGCAGTTGAGTCCAGAATGACTTGGGGAAGTTGGCAAATTGAGCAAGTGGTGTAGGACAAAGATCTGACTCTGAGGCAGGCTGGAAGAACCAAACTGGAGTACGTACTGCAACTCAAAGAGACAGCGATCTACTGCAGGTCAGACGGAACTCTTCAGTGGCCTGCGGGCACTGGTAGCCAGGAGCAGGACAGTCTTAGATGTCTCTGTGGCAGTACCTGAGGCAGGGATACTAAAAGGGAAGGGTACCTGTCACAAGGGATGGTGATCTGAATGCAGAGCTACCACTAGTTCTGTTGGAGTAGAAATCACGTCTGGCATAAGCAAAAAAGGGAATCATCTATAAAAATTTTAAAAAGAATTGGCAAACTAATGTCCTTTTAGCACATGCCTTTGCCATATTCCTAAGGTTTTCCTCCCTGTCAGTTGTGCTTCTTGTCCTAGAGACCAATCTTCTTCTCAGAGCCCTCTGACTTGGCCCCAGCTTGGACTAGCCCTGGGGGCTTGCTGCTGCCCAGCGTTAATCTAGAGTCCTCCTTTCACTGTATTCCTGGGCTAGGCTGCTTTCTGGACTCCCTCCCTGTCTCCATCATTCTTGGGTTTCTTTTTCATTTGTGCCAAAGTCCATCTTGAAGAAATTTTTCTCTAAGAAGAATGTTTAGAAAGTAAACTTTCTGGCTTTTTTTGAAATCTGAAATGTCTGTTATCTTTACACTTGATTGGTAGTATGGATAAATACAGAGTTCTAGCTTCTTGGTTCTGTATCTGGTATTTCTGGGATGACATTTGCTGATCACATTCTCATCTCTTGGTTGGTTAGTAGCCTTTCTTTTTTCTTTCTGGATTCTGTAGAGACCTTTCTCTTTGGTGTCCTGAAATTTTATGAAGATGTATCTAATTTTCATCCCATTTCATTCCATAGTCTCAGATTTCTTAAATCTATATTCTCTTGTCTTCCTTTAGTTTTCTTCTTCCATTATTATTTTTTGTTTGTTTTTATTTGCTTATTTTTTAGGATTATGATGTTGTCTTGATGCTTTCTGAAGACACTAATTGAAATTTTTTCATGTCTGTTTTAATTTGCTGAATTATCTCTTTGCTTAGAGTCATTTATTCTATTGATTCTGCTTGATACTTCTCTTTTGAGCTGTGGATATTCCCTGAAATATCTGGATGTCTTTGGTTGTCTGTCTATAGTTTAGAATGCTGGCTGGAGTAGATTAACAGAGGTAGTTGGTGGGTAGTTAGTTTTACAGGTGGGTCATTTTGGTCTTCATTAGGCCTCTCCCTAAACAGAAGGACAGCTGGGCGCTCAGCTGATGTGCATATGTGGACAAGAACCTCCGAAAAACCATGCAGGAGCCCTGACTCAGGTTTTGAAAGGCTAAGTGCAAGGGGTAGATAAAAGGGCACTTAACCAAGGGCAGATATGAAAGAGTAGCCTAGTTTCATAAACCGAGGCCTACAGAAATTCTGAGAATGGTGTTTTTGTTGTTGTTGCTCTTGTTGTCTGTTTGTGTTTGTTTTTTAAAGCTATTCTTAGAGCAGTGGTTCTCATCAATACCCTGAGGACATTTGGCATTGTCTGGAGACATTTTTGGTTGTCACAACTGGGAAATGGTGAAATGCTTTTGGCTTCTAGTGGGTAGAGGTCTGGGATGCTACTAAACATTTAAAAATACACAGGACAGCCCTCACAATAAAGAATTATCCAGCTCCAAATATCAGTAGCGCCGAGGCTGAGAAACCACTGTAGAGGAAGATGATCAAGGACATAGATCTCTTTCTAGGGTGGTCAGTGCAGGGCGAAGGATGTCGGGAAGCATGTCTAGAAGGATGCCAGTTCCTGCTTTGCTCATCCACTCTGCTAAGGGAATGGACTTAGTTAAGTAAATAAGTTTCCCTTCACGAGAACTTATTGTCTAGACCTGCGTTGTCCAGTACAGTGGTCACTAGCCACAGTGGCTATTTAAATTAACTAAAATTAACTGTAATTAAAAATTTCATTGAGTTGCACTAGCCACATTTCTAGTGTTTGACAGCCACTTGTGGATACTGTATTAGACAGTACACAGACAGAACATTTCTATCATCACAGATAATTCTGTTGAACAGAGTTGGTCTAGACAAGTATTGGTGGTATTTTAAGGAATTTGAAGACAAGAAGGGCTGCTATTTTATCAACAAATTAAAGTTTGTATATCAGGATAAAGGGAGTTTAAAATAAATTACAAATTGGCCCAAATTCTGAATTTTAACGGATTGATTAATTAGAGTTTATCACTATCCTCGCACATAGGTATACATCCATGACACACTCCCCGGGACACAGAACTCTACTCGCACACCCACAGCAGCCCCTGCCCCCACCCTGTACCCTTTCCTCACAGTTGGTTCATAGTTAATATATGAAGAGGGATGAAATTCAAGTAGGTATAAGTGAGAGCAGCTTTAGATATTGTTCAAGAAGTTCTCCAAGAAGGTCCAGGTTAATAATGTTCCATGTCGAATCTGAGGGTGATGTTGAGATTGGATTCCCAGTCTCATTTGAGTCTGTGATGTCCTGTTCTCCTGGGGGCCCGATGTCACATTCAAGTGTCTTTTACTAGGTTGTGGGCACTTGTGAAGTAGTGCTGGCCCTCTAGAACAGGTCATCAGATGCATTCAGGTTCTAGTAGAATGTAAGATTCGAAGTCAGAGTTAGCACCCCAGACAAAGGAAGTGAACTCAAGGCCTTGTCGAATCACCAGTCACTAATCAATGATATTGGAAGAAATTAACATTCACCAGTAATAATACATTTATTCTGCAAGTGCTTTAACTAGGGAATTCTCATGAGAATGAGTGAGCCAGGACTGTGATAGCTTGTAGTTCCAGTGTCTTCCCCAAAGGATCCAGTGAATCTCATCACTTTCATAACATGATAATGAGCTGAAACACAGATGTCTCAATGGAAAGGAAGAGGTGAATGGAAGTGATTTAACTTAGTCGTGGTTGCTATGTGTTAGGAGATCTGCTTTTTGTAAGAATGACTGAATTGAAGGCAAGGGAACTTGATAAGCCCCCACCTTCCTTCACTTGTATAGACAGGCATACATTTGCCACAGGTATACTTTTCCTTCCTGGGGAAGACAGTGACACTGAGCTCTTTTATAGATTTTTAAAAGACCTTAAAAGAATAGAGAGTGAAGATGTTAGAGACAAAATGCCAAAGGACAAAAGCATTATTGAAATCTTAAATATGTTCTAAAAATGGAAGAGTTTGTTTCTGTAGCCCAATGTTTTCTGAGTTCATTTGTTTGTTATAAGCTTGTGTCCTGGTGTTTGAGCCTGTGTCCTGCTCATTTGCTGGTTTTGAGCCATTTGAACCCTTCTGCATGGTTTTCTCCTGACTCATGGTGGAACCATGAGTGATCAAGCCTTTAGCTGAGACTACTGGAAAAGGGGACTTGCTTAATGTGTATGGTTTTCTTCAGTTCTTTTTTTCTAGAGGATGAAAGCTAAGTGAGCTGCTATCAGCAGTTGTGGTTTGATGTTAGAGATTTAACAGCTTTTGATTCTGAGTGGGGAAATAACAGGATCATTACCAGAGAGTTTGGAACTTTTTCTCTATGTCAGGGGCAACACCGGGCAATTGCGCTTGTAGAGGCAACTGTTGCCAGCCACACCCTGTGTTCATGGGAACAAGTGGATTTGCCTGTCCACACTGAGGTTTATCTGAGGGCATTGTGCTTCTGTACACGTGGAAGGATCTCTTTATAAAGAGCATCATTGCAACTGGAAGGCAAAGTAATTGAAAGATAAAATCTCTTTACTCCTACTTTAGATTTTTTCCTTGTGGTAATGTCTTTTGGAATAGAATCTTCTCTCTTTGATTTCCAGTCAAGCAGGTATCTGGTCTAGTGAGTGGGGTTGCTCCTGGATTTGGGCAGTTTGGGTGTCACGGTTGACTTTGGAAAAGGAAAAGCAGTATGAGGCCTTCATTATAGGCAGAGGACCCACTGTCTTTAAAAAACTGAGATTTGATGCCTGCCTTGACAATGATGTAGGGAGTTACCTTCAAGGAGCTAGATTAACAGCTAATCTCAGGAAAAATAACACAGAAAACGACCTTTTATTTTTGTTCTCTTAGGCAGATCAAGTGGAGTGCATCTATAGGCAGAAAAACATTTTGTGTGAATTATACCCAAGGAAGCAGTGACTCAGTGCTCTGTAATTAGCCCTGTCCTGGTGTTTAAGCCTCTGAAAGGAAGAGCTCCTTTCGTAATTGAGTTCTTTGTAATCTCTTTAGTGGTACATTTACATATTTTAATTGAATGTTTTAGTATTTATCAGGTGAAGCAGTTTTGAGTGTTGGTGTTATACCCATCAGTTGCGTGGCATGGAGAGCCAGCTACTAAAGGGGTCCAAACAGCAGCACGAGCCCAGGCCCAAGGGTCGTATGGGTAGAAAGTACCTGCTCGCGCACAGCCTCTTGCACATTTTGTTGTTTCTGTGTGGTTTGCTGTATTTCACCTGATGTTCATCACCTCTAAGCAGTTACTGTCTTCACTGGAGAGATGCAGAGTTCAGATGACTTCAGTCTTCTTAGCTCCCTCAGACATGATCAGGATTTTAGTTATTTTCATAATGAGAGTTTTGTTGGATAAAACACATGGTAATTCATTATGGTAAACCAGAGACCTGCTTGGTCTCAGCTCAGCTTCTTCAGCTGAAACAATCTCTTTAGCTGTTTAAAACCACACATAGTTGTTATCTAAGTAAAATGCCTCTGAATGCATTAGAAGAGATTATTTCTTGAATACTCTCTGTCCGGGACTAATTTCGCTTGCTCTCTCATATGCATCTGGTCTTACCAAATATACCAGGTTGTGGTGGTCAGTGTCTTGGGGACATGACAGATCCTTTGGCCAAAGGGTACTGTGCAGTCTAATGGCACCAGGACTGTAGACAGAGCCCTGGTTGCCTGAAAGGGTAAATGGCTCTCTTCAAGGTAAACTGGTGGCCCTCTCTGTTCCAAGAAGGCCTCTGTAAGGCATCATGTGTTAGTCCTATTGGAGACTGATCCATTGCTGAGATTGGATCTTAGAGCTGGCTCTTTTCTCTCTGGATAGGTAGACTTTGCCCCAGCACAATAGAATGTCCCCATGGGCCATAGGCCCAGGCTTAAGCACCAGCACCTGACCCACTGGACCATAGGCCTCCCAGACAGAGGTCTTGTGAGTGTGTCTGTGTGTGGATTGTGATACAAGGGACACCTTTACAGACCCAGCCATTTAGCTCTTAACATGAGTGGGCAGGGGTTGGGGGCTTGTGGCACAGCGAGGATGGTCAGGAGCTTAGGGAAGGTGGGGCAGTCTCCTTACCTCTTGAAATGTGGCCAGTCCCAATTGAGATGTGCTGTAGGTATAAAGTACACACTAGATTTTGAGGAGTTAGTATAAAAAGAAGGTAAAATATCTCATTAATAATTTTTTTTATTATATAATGTAATATATTTTTAAAGTTAGTTCACTTGTTTTTACTTTCTTAATGTGCCTACTAGAAAATTTAAAATTACATATTTGTCTCTTATTTGTGGCTTGTGTTATATTTCTGTTGCACAGCACCGATTTAAGGCCATCAGGGTTAGTCTGGTGAACAGAGTGGCGTTGGCTGGTCTCTAGAGCTCAACAAAAGAGAATTTTTCTTAAGGACTCTTAACAAGAAAGTTACAGTAAAAGCATGGAAGTAGTGTGTGTGTGTGTGTGTGTGTGTGTGTGTGTGTGTGTGTGTGTGTGTACATATAAATTGTCCAGGACTTGAGATTAAAATGACTAAAAAATCTTAATCGTAAACTCTGAACTTTCTTCTATTTATATATCTTTCTCTACATCTCGTTATGGGAAAACCATATGAGAAATAATTGATGTAGTAAAGTGTTTTGATCTCGAGAGAGCAAGAAAGTACATTTACTGTTGAAATAAACTTTGTTTAAATAAAAATGTTTTTATATACAGGGAGGCGATTTTGCTCATGACTGGTTTGTTGGTTACTCATTTTAAAGAGTGCAATGTGTGGTTCAGGATTTTTCCTCAAGTGCAATTATTTATTCATTTAAAAAAGGTTTCTTTCTGACTCCTCTTTGTTCTGATAATTTTATGCTATTGTTAGGGTAAATAGGGTGTATCCATTGCAACCTAGAGGGAGAAAGATCAGAGAGAACACGGTTTTTCATAGTAATGGTTGAATTATAATTTTTGAAAAGTTAAAACCTAAATCTTATACAAGTGTATGTTGAGCAGGTATCAAAGATTAATTAACTGACTAATGAGGAAGCCACTCAGATGGCAGTGGAATCAGGGAGGCTATGAGAGACTGATGGAACTGAGTAGTCAGGTACAGAATGTTAGAATAAGATTGCTGAGGTATATATAAATTGGTTAATGGCTATCAAACAGTAATTGTTGGGATTTCTCTCTGTTTCTACAGAACTCATTTGCAGGTTCTCAGTCTTCAGTGTGTAACTCTCCAGGGTCTGGGCCCTAATCAATAGTAAAGTAAACTGTAAGTCGAACAAGTTACATTCCCGAGAATCAGGTTGGGCTTGCTAGACTGTGTTCCAGGACAACATTGAAACAGTGCCCGGATGTCTTTTGGCCCCATTTCCAAGTTCTGGCTAATTTTCCCCAATAGAACAGACTCATTCGATCTTTTCCAGTGTTAGTGATTCCCTGGAGCCTTTCCTGCTCTTGTAGGAAAGGGACTTTTGGATAATTTAGGATTACGAGGCCACCCACTCCTCATAGGCCAGCCCGCTAGGAAACTTAAGTGGGGGAGGGTGGATCGTTTAGTTAGAGCAGTGCTTCTCTGTCTCTGGGGAAGGGACAGGTTCTTTTGTAGTTGTTTTTGTTATTTTTTTTGTTTGTTTTTAATGTCCAGTCTATTGGAGATCAATACAATAAAAATGCCCAGCAATATGTACTTACCTCCTCAGACCTGCCCAAACAGTTTGGGGCAGGCAGTGGTCTATTATTCTTACTTTGAGCAGCATTGGCTTAGAGAGTCACCTGTTCTCTCCTCTCACTTGCTCCAGTAGTGGCACTAGAAGTGGCTGTGGAATATTTAGCCCCACACCTTTTGTGGTCTCCAGCAGTCCTGTAAGGTGCTCAAAATACATGCATAACATAAGTTAAAGTGATGGGTTTGCAGTGCAAATACACCTTCAAGACAAGGGTTCTCCCCCTTCCCCCACTACTCCCCTTAGCTGAATTGCTACTGCAAAGCCCCTTCTATATGGAAATTCTGGAGCCATCCTGCTTGGTATCTCTAGGAAAAAAGTGCTTTCTGTTACATCACTGGTTCAGAGTCTTCACACCCTTTGAAAGGGAGACTTAGCAATGTGCAGAGTATGTTATTCCTTAGCCTTGGCTTCGTTATATAGAATAAGACACTTTGAAAATAAATGTACACAATAAATAAAATTCCCATATGCTCAAGGTATTTTTGGACTTTTGGAAGAGGCTGGCTTTCCTTTCAAAGGGCATCCACATACCTTCCTCAATCATTACATAAAAATGGACTCATATTTAAAAGTTACTTAAAAACACATCAAAGAAACACCACTTCCCCCTGCCCTGCCCACTATCCTGAAAGTTTAGAATAACATATTCCTTCCTAGACAGTTTCCACTTCCTTTAGCCTCGTGTTCCAGGGAACTTCTGTAAGTTATGTGACCTCACTTTGCTGTTGGCGTTTGATCCCTACTCAGATCTGTGGGACAAATTTTTCTCCTGGAGCCAGCATGTGCCTGTTCCTGTCCAGACGTGATGGAACTAGGGACACTGTCAGGGAGAGCACAGCACCTCCAACATTCTCTCTGTCCAATTCGAGCAACTGTACCTGTGTTCTTTGATAGCACTGGTTTTTTGTACTTGATGGTCAAACAGACCTTCCTCTGTCCTTTGGCTGTTGTGTTTCTCTGCTAGGGGAAGAGCTCACATCTCCTTGGAAATGGACTATATCAGATCTGTGGAGGTCTGGGTGCAGCATTTATTTTTTACCTTCACAACTCTGCAGAGTGTGTAACGCTCACCTAGCTTTCTGCTTGCCTGAGGTCTGTTGTGCATGGAAAGAAATACTGTTTTAAGGTTTTGAAGACTGATTTCAGTTTTATTTTGGGGAATTCGATCAGGCAGGGTGAACACCATTCACTTAGGGACCATGGGTAGTACAGATATATTAACTGGATAAACTTGGGGACCTGAATATCAGAGACTAAAACTTACAAACCGAGAGTCCACACATGTTTGGCCATTTCACTATTTACAGTTTTTTTTATTTATACCTGAAAAAACTTTTGTCATTTTAAAAAGATCATGTTTCCAGCTTTTCTCTCCAAATGCAGGAATCTGGCAACCCTGGGCCTCCATAAAATAGCCTGGTGGTAGCAGTTGTCACCTCTGATTCTCACACTTGGCCTCTTCGCATGTGGCTGCAACTTTCTGATCTCTCTGGTTTTGAGTCCTCTCATTTCAGATGCCCTTGTTGGTAAGTGTGGGGCTGCTAATTAGTGGCTAACTCTTCTGTGAGGATGGGTCTGTTTCCAGAGCCATGTAAGGTGGGAATTGGATGTGGTCCAAATTACGCTGGAAAATCCCACAAGAAGCCCATGATTTTGTATAGCAGCACTCACAGTAAGGGCCATATTTATGTAAATCTATGTGGTGCATCCCAGTGTGTGTGATGAAATCCATAAAGGGCAACTCTTGTGGGCCACCATTTCTCTTCTTTTTCCTTGTTATCCTCATGTTTAGATAAACAAGGTTGTCATTCTCACTCTCCCATGGTCATTTTTTTTCTCCGGGACCCCCCATCTCTTCTTCTGATTGTTCCTGGAAGATGTTAAAGGAGGCATACCACCTGTCTACCTGGCCCCTGAAGGCTCAGGTCGTAGCTGTACCTGGCCCGTGAAGGTTCCATCCACAGGCTTCCCCAGATGATTGGGCAACATCCCCTTCTGATTTCCTTCCCTCTGCCACCATCACCTGTGGGTAGGATATCCAAGCCTATGGGAATTGTCATTTCTTTCTTTTTTTTTTTTTCCTGAGTGCCAGGTAGTTAAATTCTTGTACATTAAATATACCTATAGTGCGATTTATAATACTGGGTACAGACTTGGTATAAAAAAAAATCTTGGATGTTTCCCTTGGGAACCTTACAGTTGAAAAAAGAGAATGGAAGCGTCGGTAAAGACTTAATAAGCAACCTTACACACCAGGAGGCAGGGCTAGAGAGGGGTGGGACGTGTTCATTTGTGAATATTAGTGAGTGGATTTATTTTTAATGTCTGGGAAACTCTCTAGAAAATGGGCAACCAGGAAACTTTTGGCCTTCATCCTAAATTCTTTTTTGATTCTAAATCACTTATTCTGCTTGTATTTGAGGATTTGATCACTTTTTGAAAGTATGGTGTGCTCACTTCTATTATGAATAGGGCAACCCTATAATATATTGTCCAAACTTGGGGGCCCTTCTGAGAGTAAAGGGGATAGCAGTTGCAAATTTTGATTGTCCTGGGCAAACTACATCTTATGGTCACCATAATTATGAAGTTCAGTTTGAGTCATTCATCCTAAAATCAGCAATTTTAATAGAACTGAAAGATTAGGTGCCATGTTTTATATTCTCTCTATAAAAGAAATAATAAAAAATAATAATAGAATAGAAATAATTATTATTATAGAAATGTATTAGAGGAATAATATAATAGAAACAATAATAAAAAATTTTCTATTAAAACTATGAAAATTTAGTTTTATAAACTAAATCTATACCAAGATTCTTTCACAAAAAATAGAGCTTTTGACAAAATAAAAAATGTCATTATACTTTCACAATCTTATTAAAATATTCTGAGGAATTTTTTTTATGGACAGTTTGAAGATAATGACAGTGTTTATTTTGTTAAGAATTCACATACAAAATAAGCTGCTTGTTTGAAATTACCTCAAAGAGTTGTAAATCTCACTTGAATCTTTAATAATCAGTTTATTTTTGTAAGATTGACATTTCTAATCAAATAATATCTTACGACACAGAATTTTATTCAATAAGATAAGCTTATAAAACATAAAAGAGAAAGCCAGCACCTCAATTATTTTAATTGTTTCATACTTAGAAATAACCCAATACCTAAGATTTGCCCATTTCTTAGAATACTGTAGAGCAAGATTCACTCACTGCACTACTCAAACAATAGCCCTTAAACAGAGGTGGCTGACAGTGGCAAACATTGCAGATGCAATTGCACGTGGACTCGCCTTCTACCTCTAGATGGCAGTGCCACTGGAGCCACGTGCCTCCCTGTGTTGAGTCAGTCGAGAGTTTTCTCTGTATTCTCTCCTTTGGCCATTTGTACATTAAGAAGTTTGGGCAGATTTTAAACAGTTTGGGTACTGAATATTTTTGTATTCCTATAAATATTCTTGAGCTTTTAGCTAAGTTACTTAGAATCAGTTTGATTCTTTTGGGTCTTGCTTTTATGATTTACTGAGTCCAGAGCATTATTGTTCAATCTAGGGCTAATTATTCCCTTTCTGAGCACCCTACCCACTGCCCCATCGATTATAAGATTCTCCAGTCTGGCTGGTGGGAACAGGCATTATTCCCGGATATGTGTGAGTCCTTTTGAGTAGTGGCTCTTTCCTTCCTTGAGTACTTTCCTCACTTACAGGTGCTGTGTACTGCTCCCTCCCCTCCAGGACTCTGCCCTGAGCACTTTAGCTGCCGTGGCCACCAGGACTCCCAGTTCCATCTTCTCTACTCAGGGAGTCCTCCAGGCTCTGCCTTAGTTCCCCGCCGTTTGTACCTTGGCCTGGAAGCTCTCAAGGTGGTCAACCGAGGTTGCCAGAGGCTCACTTTGTTTGTTTCCTGTCTCAGGGACCACTGACCTTTGTTGCCTTCTGTCCAGTAAACTGTTATTTCTTATGTTTCTTTTTCTTTTTTTGATTCAGGTGGGAGGGTAAATCTGGTTCCTATTGCTCCATTTTGGACAGAAGCAGGATAAGTCTCAGGATAGTTTTGTTTTTTTAGGTATTGATTTAGTTTAATTTTTTTCCCTATGAGCTGTCCTCTCTCTAGATCAAAGGTGGTATCTGGGTTGCCTTGAAGCCCTTCCTTCTCTGTGTTCCTTACTTAGGTCCAGACTTTATGAACCAGCTCAAGTCCACCCTCTTCCACAAATCTTTCCTCACTGACTCCTGTGTGCATGGGGCTTTCCTTTTTAAAGTACTTAGAGACATTAGCAGTCAATGGTATGCTGTCCTGCAGGTTTTCATCTTTGTTTTACGATGACTAAGTCTTGCCTTTCCAAACTTCTTAAGTCAGGGGTCCTTGTTTAGATTTTTTCATGCCCTTCATAGTGATTAGCACAGGAATAAGCCCATAAAACATCAGCAAATACTTGCCTTTGTGTGGCCAAAGGGTACAGAGGGGATGCCATTTTGAGAAATAGTGTGTGTGTATGTGTGTTTGAGATGGAGTAAGAATGAAGTAGTGACTTTCACTCCAGGGTTAGATGTCAACAAGACTGCCCTTGCTGCTGTAGCAGTCTCCCTCAGTCTGTGTTTCAGATGGCCTTTTATTTACCATGAGATTGTTGGATCACAAGTCAGCATAGAACTTGACATTAGATACCACATGAAAATTAAACCTTAACAATTAAGGCAAATACCATAAAGTTAGGTCATTTTCTTCTCATAGACTTTTTATTAAAGCAGCCATGCATTCACTGCATCTGCATAGGTCACCAATGGAAATAAAGTCCCTAATTGCACACGCATTTGAGAT
This sequence comes from Pteropus alecto, assembly GCF_000325575.1. NCBI lineage: Eukaryota > Metazoa > Chordata > Mammalia > Chiroptera > Pteropodidae > Pteropus > Pteropus alecto. The sequence goes on along the minus strand of NW_006442491.1, from coordinate 4,046,922 downwards.
TTGAAAACCTATTGGTACATATCTGCTGTGGCTCTCTGTCTTAGTGTAAAGCGGTCAGGGTCTTACAGTGACTCACATGGAACCTGTTTTACCAATGGCTGTGCTGATGCTAGAGTCTTTTCTTTCTTCAGTCCATCTGAAGCCTTTCGCATATAGACCTCCCTCCTCGCCATACCACATAAGGTACTAATTTCAGCAGAGGCGTCTGGCAAAGCTCTGGTGGTTTAACTGTCACTAGATCTCCCTGTAATGGGATTACCACTTTAATGTGTTCTCTTTCACTCCCCTATCCCAGGATTTCCATTTCCCCAGCATTCCTTCTATTCTGTGTCCTTGGCTGGAAAGGGCTGCTGGAGAGCTGCTGTCAGGGCTTGCTGCAGCCTTTGCTTCCCCTCCGGTGCCCTCCTGCCGAGGCTGGCCCACTGGGCATCCTTTGCAGAGGTCACTCTTTGAAAGATTCCTTTTTGTGTTCTTCCAAATGTTCTTTCTTCCTAGTGCATGTCCTCTTGGCATTTGGGAGCTGTTTCATATAGTGTCTGACTTTGCAAGTGTGTACCTAATGACAGTAAAAAAACTCTAATTTTAGACAGCTATTTTCTTCTCCAAACCCTTTTTTTCCTTCTGAAATGTCTCCTTGTTGGATTTCCCTTTCCCCAGCATTCCTTCTATTCTGTGTCCTTGGCTGGAAAGGGCTGCTGGAGAGCTGCTGTCAGGGCTTGCTGCAGCCTTTGCTTCCCCTCCGGTGCCCTCCTGCCGAGGCTGGCCCACTGGGCATCCTTTGCAGAGGTCACTCTTTGAAAGATTCCTTTTTGTGTTCTTCCAAATGTTCTTTCTTCCTAGTGCATGTCCTCTTGGCATTTGGGAGCTGTTTCATATAGTGTCTGACTTTGCAAGTGTGTACCTAATGACAGTAAAAAAACTCTAATTTTAGACAGCTATTTTCTTCTCCAAACCCTTTTTTTCCTTCTGAAATGTCTCCTTGTTAACACCTTGGCAGGGTCCCTATGTGTAGTTGAGGACTCAGCTCTTCAGTTTGTTGGATGAGCTAACGAAGCAACATGTCACTCTGCATTTAGGAACATTGCACTCTGTGGAGGAATGGACCACAGTGGCCGCAGGGTGGTTGGTTGAGCTGGCCTGGTGTTTCTGGTCCACATGGACTGGAACAGGTCTTTGGTACAGGACTAAAGATTTAGGAGATCCTCAGCCTGGGTTCACATTCCCATCTTTATCATCTGACCACGTCTCTTGTTACTCCTCAGTTTGAGCATTAGGTCATTTTTGAACATTCTTTTATTTTCACTTATCTCTGGTTTTTTGTTCATGCTCATTCTCTAGACTGAGATATTGCCCTGGTAATATGGGCTATACCCACTCTTGAGGACTTCACCTAAGATCATGGAATCCTTGTTTTCCCCACAGGCACATTCTGTCTTCTTTGGTTTGAATTTCTTTCCGGACCTGGCACAGTTATGGATAGAGTAGGTCATTATTGGATGTTTTTGTTGCCTTGATGCGGGTGAGCCATCAAGAACCCAGCATGGTCTGGGTTCTCATCCGGAGCCCTGGTCTACACCTAGGAACTGTGATCTCAAGCCTCTGCTCTACCGTTTCCTAAAAGTGTGAACCTGGGAAGGCATGGAGCTCTTTGAGCTTCAGTTTATGCATCTATCAAGTAGGATGATTGTGAGGACTACCTGCCCCCCCACATCCCGCTCCCCTGAGTCATTGTAAGGCTCAAATGAAAGGATGAGAAAGGGGTACTAGCAGGTGAGCATAGAGAGTTTTTGTGTCAAATTACTTAACCTCTTAGATCCCTGTTTCCTAGCCTGTAACATCAGAAGACTGTACTAGATATGTATTTTTGGACCAAATCACCTTTTGATTTTTTTTATTTATAACCACCTGTCTGTTTGTTTATGTAATTGCCTTTGACCTCAGGTACCGTTTTATTAGGCTTCATGTTCTAATGAATCATTATGTGACTCATGTTGAAACTTTCACTGACATGAATCTCTATAGTCTGTGCCAGTGACTTCTTCCTGCAGAGGTAATTATTTTTACCTCAAGTTCTTTTCTGCATGGATCTAGTTTTAGAACTTCTTGCGTCTGCTGTTCACAGGTAGACTAGATAGGACAGGCAGATTTTTTTCTCTTTGTTAAGGCAGATTTTTTTCTCCTTGTGTATGCAGGCTGATGAAGCACAGATCATAGGTAGTGGGTTCAATTGGGTCTTCTTGACCCCAATTTCATGCTTAGTTACAGCCCAAAGACCACTCCTGACTTTGGACCTCAAGGTGGGCCTGCTGAGACTCTGCTTTCACCATATCAGCCATTGGTCCAGCTCTGATAGTGGATGTTGGCCCTGTGCCCTGGGTATTACCTGAGTCCTGCCACATACCTTTATTTTCTCCTTTCCATTGCCTTCTAGAGTGTGAAGACAGTAAGCTCTATCTCTGAGCTACTTGTGGAAGAGTGCCTTTACCTGGGTCCCTGCTCATCGATAGCATGTGGCATGATGAGCTGGCCTTTCCACCCACCCCAGAAGTTGGGGAGCTGCTCGGCATCATATGCCTCATCTCAAGGTGTGATTCTTCCCAGGCTGCTTGTCCTGTACTATTCCTGCAGCTGTGCCTGGCCTTGAGCTGGGGTATAGCTGAGAAATGTCAGAATAAAGAGTTAACCTAAACCAAGTCACCAAGTGGAACTTCTATTTTGGTGGGAGAAGAGGTTGAAACTATTGTTTAAAATGAGACTAGGATTTTCTATGGATATAACCTATAAAATGACGACTAATCAAAAACTATTTTTGCTTTCTTCCCTGGTTACAAATTCTTCGGATGCTTTGAAAACTTCTCCCAGATATCTAAAGTGTATCAGGGTCTAATTCACAGGCTTTATGTTCTGTGCTAACAATTGGGGTTCGTTTTCCTCACTTCTTTTTCTTGGGAGGATTTTGGCATTAAATCACCACTACACAGATATTCCAGGTGTATTTAGAGTCTCATTGGCACTGCTTCTTGTTTGGTATAGTTTATGTCATGTTTGAAACACAAATTGAGTAATTTGAGATTGGATTTACCTACTGTACTTTAAAGAGTTTCTGCTAAGGAAAGGCCAACCCTGCTGTATTCTTGGCTTACTGGATGTTTCAAACTATTTTTAGGCATTTGGCATTCAGTAAAACCCAGCACATTTCAATGACACCTTCTCCATTCATTTTTAAAACTATGTGGTTTTTTTTTTTTTTGAGCAAATGTAATCCATGTGGTTCTTTTTACTCAGTTCATCTAAATGTTGGTTCGAGATTTGAACCCTTTGATATCCCAGAAACACTTAGATTCCTCCATTAAAAAGTAAAGTCTATAACATTTCCCCACTTCTCAGAAAGGAGAAATAATGTTTTAAGACTGAGAAAGGAACTTGAACTCTAAAATGACTCCTATAAGGAGTAGCTCTAACTTGTCTGAGACATTTGAGGCTTTCTTTATGCTGAAAGATGTTTAGAGAGAAGATTTTGCAGTCTTTCTAAAATAATACAACAGGCCAACTTATGAGTTTACTAATTTGGATTTAGGTAAAAGAGTTTATGTTTTGTAATGAAAGCAGTTTATCTCCTTTTGTGTTTGTGATTGTAAGAGTTCTTGTTACTATAATCTTTCTGACTATTTCAGAAAACTTAGAGCTTAAACTAAATGTAATCAGCCAGGACTTTTAATTAACTAGCTACTCTATGTTTATTCAACACTCCTTATATGGAGGGATGCCAAAGGAAGTGGAGAAATTAGTGTGGCATTCTCCTTTAAGCTGGAACAAATATGGTATTTGATAGTCTAGGATTAAAGATTTAGAAGGTAAAAAGAGCTAGGAGAATGTAGAATAAAGATAGGATCTGCCTAGGGTCAGTAGGAAAATTGTTTGTAAGCCTCTTGAGAAATGACCAAAGAAAACCAAATGTAAGAAGCAACAAGGGGTTCAGTATAAGGTTAGAGTTAGATTTTTTTTAACCAGTCTTTACCAGTGTATCCGACTCAATCTTGAGTTCATTTCTTTAAAAATAGAAAAAATGATGAGCTTTGAAGGTTCAAAATTAATAATGAGATTTATTTTGGATGAAAAGCTGGAAACCCCATGGTATTAATGAAGTGAAGTTGATGGGAGAACTCTTTTCATATTTCTGGAAAAAAGTGCCGAGATTGTGTGGCTGTAACATGGTGTCATCATCTGGAGACAGCAACCTCCAAGGGCAAGTGTGGCCACCAGAAGCAGCATTCTCCGACAGTACTAACACTTTGTGGAGTTCTGGTGGGGTGATGGAGCCCATGATTCCAGAGAGAGGGTTTATTGAATAGTTCAGAGGAGAATTGTTTAAATTTTTGAAAATTAGAACTGTGGAGTAAAGAGCTACCTTTAGAGCAACAATACATATTTATATTATCTTTATTATATAATTTCAATAACATGTCATATGCAATACTATTGCTATACAGGTTATATTAGGTTGAACCATATGACCTTGCTGCTATTTGACTATTTTTCATTTCAAATATTGCAATTTATATGGTTCAATCTAATAAAATGTTAAATATATGCATATATATTCAGAAAATTCTCAATAGATTGGCTTTAGTTGAAGAGGGAGACAGTAGCTCATTAACTAACCCTCTCCACGTTGAGAAAAACTTATTGCCTCTCCCCTTTGGGCCACCTAGGAGCCCTGAGTTGAGCAGGATGGTGGCGATACATCCATCCTCTTCTCTTTGGCTGGAGGCTGGGTCTGACGCCTGACTCACCTCCCCCCTGCC
>NW_006442491.1:4006428-4042076 GCF_000325575.1 Pteropus alecto | reverse complement strand
GTGTGGTCTCCCGTTTTGCATTTTTGTGTAGTTTTGTGTACATATGAATATTTTTACTACCTGTGTAGTTCTTCACATACTCTCTCACCCTAACCTATTTTCTAAAAGTGCGTTAGGCAGAGTTCATCTTATTTATGCATATCTAAAGATATGTCCTAGACCAGTTTTCATAGGTGATTCCTTAAAATGTAGCTTTTGAGGACTTTGTTGCTGAAATCTACTGTCAACTGGAATACCTGGAACATTTGCATGAAATGGGTGTCATAGAATGTCACAATATGACTTATCTAATAATCATTAGGACAAAAGTTGTGAGACCAGGCATTGTTTTGTGGTTAGCAGAACGTAATATCCTATGAATTGAGTTGTTTTCCAAGATGAAAAGCTCCAGAGACTGAGAGACGTATTAGGAATCAAGCCTTTTAGGGGCACATGCAGTTTCTCCTGCCACAACAAATGTGCCAGCATTCCAACCCCTGGCAGTTGCTATGACTTAAGACACTTATTTTTATGTAGTAATAATGTAGCAAAGCATTTTAAGTCATTTTGTTAAAATAATTATTTTTATCAGAGAGTGGGACATTTTATGAAATTATAATCTGTTGACATTCCAGAATTCTGATTCTCTAGGAGTCTGGTATTTTTTTAATCACGGTTTATCAAAATAGAGCCACATTTACTCAGTTCAGAGGCTGAGACAGCAAGGAGTGCAGTTTTTGTAATTTCTTGTAGAACAAACAGATAATGATTTTCTTTTAGGACTTTAACATCAATCTCACCGATATAAAAGAACTTGTTTGGATATATATGTCTTATGAGTAAATAATGTCATAGTCTTCTCTGATTTGAGTGGAGACCCTGTCTGGTTTGTAAAGTGTTGATATAATGGAGCATTTGCCAAACTCGGGTTATATCAGTAATCGCTTCTATATGGCTTAGTGGGGAGAAAAATGACCAACAGATTTTCTACCATTGATCAATAAGGACATTTCTAATGTGAATGCAGATCAGACATAAAACATACTTAACACAAGCCAGGTAACTTTATTTATAACTACTGCAGGAAATCTTTAACAGCAGGCCTCATTTTTGAGAATGGTAAGATAAACTTAGCCCTTTCCCACTGAATTACCTTGCTAAGATTTTCCAGGAAATAATGTTTTCTCGTCATTTTTGTTGTATTTCCAGTGATTTTTTAACCAGATTCTCATTTCTACTCCCAACAGGTTATTTTTAGAAGTTTATTAACCTGTTAGTGTTATTTGGTAGTTCAGTGCACTGGTCCCCCTTATCCAAAGGGGGTACATTCCAGTGGGTGCCTGAGATGTGGATGGTACCGAACCTTATATGTACTATGTTTTTTCCTATACACACATACCTGTGATAAAGTTTAGTTTATAAATTATTCACAGTAAGCGGTTAGCAAGTAATAATAAAGTAGAAAAATCATAACAATATACTATAATAAAAGTTATTTGAATGTGGCACTGTTAAGTAAAGTAAGGGTTACTTGTACACAAGCTCTGCGATACTACAACAGTTGATCTGATAACTGAGACAGCTGCTAAGTGACTCATAGGCAGGTAGCACATACAGCGTGGATTCACATTTTGGGCAGGACTAAGCAGGACGGCATGAGATTTCATCATGATACTCAGAACACTGTGCAATTTAAAACTTAAGAATTGTTCTGGAATTTTTCATGTAATATTTTCAGACCGTGTTAACCACGGATAACTGAAACCATGGATAAGAGTGGGGGACTACTGTACAGTGCTGAACAGAAATAGTGAGAGCCAACTCTTCTGTCTTTAATTTTAAAGAAATGCTTCTACTGTTTCACATTGATATGATAATTACTATAGGACATTTTTTGTTTTAATAAATACTCTATCAGTTTTAAGGAAGTCTTTTTCTGTTTCTAGTTTCTTAACAGCATTTCTCATGTGAATGTTGAATTTTATCAAATCATATTCATCAGTTGAAGCAACCACATGATTCTTCTCTTTCTTAACCTATTAATGTAGTGAAGTATACTAATTTTCTGGTGTTAAACTATGCTTGCAAACCAGATTTGGTCATGATTTATCATCATCTTGCTAGATTTGGTTTGTTGATATTTTGTTTAGAGTTTTTGTATCTCTTGTTTATGAGTGAGCTTGGCTTATTATTATTATTATTATTTTTGTTCTATTATCTGCTTTGTAATTGAGTTCATATTATCTTCATAGAATTAATGAGTTGGGAATGTTCTTTCTTTCTTGTATGTTACTTTGGAAGTGTGTGTCTGATTAGAATGATCTGTTCCTTGAGTGTTGGTAGAATATGTCTGTAAAACCTCTGTGCCTGGTGGTTTTTTGTAGGAAATGTTTTTTTTCTCCCACTTTTAAAGCCGTACTTGTTTCCTTTTTGGTTTAAATACATTCTGCAGACTGAAGGACTTTTGGGGTGGTAGAGACAGATGGAAAGCTTTAGAGGCCAGGTAGACAGTGATGTTTCTCCTTCAACCCCAGCCCTGGTCTCTGCTTTGAAAGAGGGACAGGTGGTCACATCTAAGTCTGTGCATTGTGGGATCTGATGAGACACAAGTTTCTTCAGGTAGCTCCTTAGAATTAAGTGGGAGCCATTCTGGGGCTCTGTAAAGATCATGGCATTGTATTCATTTGACCCACACTTATTAGCCAGGCTACAGATGTCAACAAGCCTGCTTTGGCTGCCCATCCCTAAACACACATGTCCAAGTTCAGACCTCATCTTGCTTCTCCTGTCTCTCTGTGCTCTTTTCTTTGGCTTAGTCATGTGTTCTTACAGCTCCAGCAGATGCTATTGCACCATAGTCTGTGGGAATGGGTCCCCTGGAGTTGGGCCCTGCCCAGCCTGCTCAGTGCTGCTGTGCCAGTAACCCTGATTCCTTGGAATCCTAATATAACTGTGCAATTTAGTTAGAATACAGCAGTGGAAATGCACACAGGTGGCATGGTGAGGATCAGGTACAGAATGGCATACAGAATTGGGCATGTTCATTTTAAGTAGGAGATTAGAATGGTTTTGGGATGGCAAAGATTTTACATTTACATTTATTAAGTTATACGTCATATTTGATAACTTTTCTTGAGTGTATGTCTGATTGGAAATTTATAGTTTTATGTTGGGCTCATCTGACCTAGATGACATTTAGTTTTTGATTCATTCACCATTTGCATGAATTTATAATTCATGAGAACAATCAGCTATATTATTGGGTACCATGGTTGTTCATGATGGGCACAATCAGAAAGCTATTTATGCTTGAGAACAGAATAAGAGGCATCACACAGGTAGGTGGACTTGCTGGGTCTGCAAAATATGCTTTCAAGGAATGGGCTGTCTCAGTGTACAAACTCCAGGTAAATGGCAGATTGGTGCTTTGCAAATCATTATTTGAATAGAGCAGATTTCGAGCATGCCCAAAATTTGCATGTCAGTTTCCCTTGAAATTCGAAAATACTGTCCTATTTTCTGTGAGCCTGAAACACAGAAAAAAAACCATCAAAATAAACGCAGGAGATTTAATTATTAAGTTAATGAGATCAATTTTTTTGAGTATCTGGCTCATGAAGGAGTCACATTGCTTCAGACCAGGGTTTATTGACCTCGACACGATTGCCATTTTAGGCCAGATAACTAACTGCTCCTTGTTCAGGGCCATCTTGTGCATTTCGGGATGTTTAGCAGGATCCCTGGCCTCTGCCTGCTAGATGCCAGTAGTCCCTCTACCCAGTTGTGGCAATCACAAATGTCTCCAGACACTGACAAATGTCCTGGCCAGGATGAGGAATGGAGGGAGGTGGGAGGAGTTCTGGATCCCTCCAGGTGAAGACCACTGCTTTTTAGATGCTTGGCTGTTACAGTGCTCACCTTGGATGCTTTGCTGTTTTGTGGGTGCCACTTTACTGTGTACTAGTAAGACACAGACTAGTGATAGCAATAGTTATATCTTGGAAAGCTTAGCCAGTTTCTCACCTATACTGCCTATCTCAGGTGTTCACAAAAGCAGGCATGTTCCAAGAATTCAGTATTTCCAGAATTTTAATGTGGAATAGAGCCTACTGCCAGGCTGATTACAAGAACAAATGATCATCATATTCCAAACAGATTATTTTTTATAGTTAGCTATGATATTCAGTACATGGTTTAGGTTTCACATTGCAGTTTACTTGGTTTTAGGTATAAACTTTTACATAAATGTTCATGTGTAAATGTGTTATGTGCAGAATAAGGGGCAGTGTATAATAAAGAGTCTGTAAATTATTGAATAACACAAGAGACTGTTACAGGTGAATTTGTGTACATCAAAAGCATGTATGCTGTACTTCTGTCTTAGAGTAAAAGCATTTTAACCTATCACTTCCTATACTTAATGATTCTCTGAGTTCAGATTTTTGGCTGTAGGTATAAAGAAATTTAAAGTGGCTTAAGTGATAGGGACATGTATTATATCACATAACAAAATGTTTAGAGGTTAGGCTTCATTAATTCAGTGGCTCAGCAATGTCTTCTAGGGTCCAGGTTCTTTCTATATCCCATTTACCTTTCTAAGCACATTGGCTTCTCTCATAGTCCCAGAATAACTGCCACCTTTCCAGGCATTACATGCAGGCAGACAGCAATGTCCAAAAGCAGAAGAGAGAATGTTCTCATCTCATGTCCTATTTGAAAGCTTCCCAAAAGTCTCTAGCAATCTTCCCCGTGTGTTTGTTGGTCAAAATTCAGTTGCATACACCTAGCAAGATATATGGTGTGCGTGCGCCTTGATAGTTTAAAGTGGGATCCTGTGAAGGACCTAGCTGGTTGGGGGATGGTACATTCAATAGTTCTGTTAGTAAGGAAGAAGGTGGCAGAGGAATGGGTGAGCAGGAAAGGAGAGTGCTTCCCGCTGAGGTGTGACAGCCAGTGGTGCCTCTGAGCTCAGTGTCCTAGCTCTAGAAATGCAGTGGGTATGTTGGATCCTAGTCTACATAAGAGTGATGTTTTTCCTTGCCTTAATAAACAAAGTTTTTAAAATATATTTTTTTATGAGCTTCTGATTACAAACATTAAATACTCGCAAGGGTATAAATGCCAGTTTTATGTACAGCATGGAGAATCTTGCAAATGGGGACAAGATAGTAGCAGCAAGTAGCAAAGATGGGAAGTGATTAAAAATATTGGTTGCACATGTTCATTTGAGGTTAAGAATAATATCCCATGTTATCCATGTTAGCACAGGTTAGACCAGTTACTACTTGGAAGGGGCATCAGCCTCTTGAAGTTCAGTGTCTACATATGTTGACTTATGTTGATAAAAGGCTTATATTTTAATGAGGAAGACAAGCCTTGAGCACCCACCCAAACTGCATAGAAAAAGAAGTGGAAGAGTAAGACAGAGGCCCATGCATGTGTGTGACTTTTTAATGCCCAATGTCTCTACGTTCTAGTAAACTGGGTCCCAGCAAAGGCCTGGAATTCTGGCCAGTCAGAGCCCTTCTTCTTGGGGAGAAGCAAAGGAAGTAGGTGGGGAGAGAGGCAGGCAGATGGGTGCACTGCACAGTTTTACATCCCTACACACACTTTTCCCATGCAAGAGTCTTCTAGAGGATGGTCAAGCTTCAAGGATCCTGACTTCATCCAGATGGTTCCAGCTTAGAGTTGTGTAATCTGAAGTAAGTGGAGCAAAAGCTTCCTTTCTTTCCTCTAGGAATTTGGACAATTTTGTGGGAGGGGGAAATGTCATGTGAATTTAAAAAACCGATCAGTGTTTGGGATGAGGTGTTCCTCTTTTGTCACCAGATTCCCACTGCTTCTTGCCAGCGTTAGTCCGCACCTGCTGGGATTATGTGAAAAGGTTGGTCTACATTTAGGAAGATAAAAACTCAGATGCCAGGTAGCAAATCCTGTTTTAGTTCAGGCAGCCTCTCAGCCCAGGCACCTAAAAAGAATGGCTACGTAGGCTTGCGAGGGCTCAAAAAGAAAAAAAAGTCAAAAGAAAGCTAGCAAACAGAGGTTGGGGTGGGGGTGCAAAATTTATGTTCCTTGAGTTTTGTGTTTTCTTCGTGATTTGTCCTCACCCCATTTTAGAATTCTATGGCCAAAAACTTCAGTTCTTTTACCGTAATTGCTGTTTGTTTTTTTTTAATTGGCTCATACTAAGTGATAAAAAATTTTGGGAGTTTAGTTGTTTTAAAACAAAAAGTTCAAAATTCCACTGGTAGATATTTAATTATTTAATCATCAAAACGAACTATATAACATGTGAACATCACCCTATAATTCGGCCATAGTTTATATATTATGTTTGTAATTTAGAATGTGATTTGAGATGTGTAATGGGCACTAAATAGCATAGATATATTTTTTTTGTTTTTCTCCAAATTGTCTTAAAAAGAAGAGCCCACCCTTCCTCTGGCAATGTTTAAAGTATTTGAAAATATTATTTTAGTTTTGGATAAATGGGGATCTATTTCATTTTAGTTTAAGGAAGGAAATCTGTAAGCTGTTAGTGACCTGTTGTAGGTCTTTCCAGAGCAAGTTAGTCCTTAACTAATCGAAATTCAACTGGCATGTCCCCTCATTTGTTTTTTCAGTAGTAGAATGGATGATAATGGATTTATATTTGTATTTTTATGGGAAAATAGTTATGAATCTACTCCTCAGCCTTCTGTCCTGAAGTCAAAAGTTTAATTTGTTTCTGTCCAGTTTTATTGGATCTAGTTCTCTAATCTAACCAGTGTATCATGCCTTGTCAAGAACCACTTTTTGATAACATTATCTCTGTAAGATGTTCTAGTTGTATTTGAGTAAGATGCCATAACAGCCTCCCTTTGAACTCTCCAAGGTGCTTCCTAATCAGCTTGCCTTTAGAGCCCAATCCCAAGTCACACTTTGTTTTCAGATGACTCACATCTCTCTTTGGGTGACAGCAGTCCATTTTATCATTAAACCACACCAGTGTTTCCTCAGAGTTGGCCTCCTAGTTTTAACTGTGCTTTAGCAGATATCTAGCAAGCATTTTCAATACGTCATCAGCATTTTCTTTCATTCCTGCATCAGGGTCTATGTTTGGTGTGTCATTTTATTCAGACAGACCTTTCGAGGTGGTCAGAGGCAGATGCTGAGCAGCACGGGCAGCTGCCCTTCCATTGCTCTATTCTCTGGCTTTTCCCAGGAAGATGGGTGCTGGGGGCAGGTCTAGAGGCTGGCATCTTTGTGTGATGCTCCCACCATCTAGATTTTTTTTTTTTTTTTTTTAGTGGAAGAGGTTACTTTGTGCCAAAATATTGGATTAGCCTTGAGTTCATTTGTTTGAGGTCCTCACAGGTTCAGGGATGCTTTAGAATTTACATGTGTGGAGTGGGAAGGCCTCTGGAATAGATAGTCTATAAATAATGGATTGAACCTGAAATTTAGACATTTATCTTGTTAGTGTGACCTTCTTAGTGACAGCGGAGGCATTTTCTTTTCATGCTTTGTCAAACTCATTCTTCATCTGTTTGTCCAGAAATCTTCCCAATCTTGATTTAATAATTGAAAACCATGCAATTGATTTGTCAACCTCTGAGTCCCATATTTACATTAAGTCTCATCATGAAATTGCACTGTCCCAAGTAAGCTCGATCACCATAAATGCAGCAATAAAGAGGAGGGAGGTTTGCTAATTTGTTTTTTCCCTTATCAGGTTGTTGACATAATTCAATCAGTTAATCATCAGTGTAAATGTCAGCTGCTGTCACCAATATTTAGGTGTCTTGCACATGGACATGAAGAGATGAAAATCTGAGGAAGGCCCCTTTGGAATGGCTGAGAATTCTACTCTTTGTTGTCAGGAAGTTGGACTTGGTAGAGCTACTCCTTTGGCCACCAAGCAAGATCCAGATTTAGTTCCAGGGGCTTTGCTACAATTTCCATCTTGTTTTCCTCCTTCCTGTCCTCTTTCTTGGGAGTCAGACAGCTAGTCATATCACTCTCTCCTTCTTGTGGTAATTAATGCCATTTGTCACACTTCTGCTCCCAGTCTAGACAAAGGTGATAGAGGCAGAATGTTTTCCTAAGATGTTCACTGCAACAGGGACAAGAAGGGCCTTGGAATTGACTTGCTCTTTCCCAGAGAAGGAAGTGGAGTGTTGAAGACTTAACACTGAAGAGTTACCATCTTCGCATTCCTCTTGGCCTTGGCCTTGGCCAGCTAGTGAGGATGGCGTTTGGACTGCTACTTGCTGGGGCCTGTGGCAGTAGGGAATGAGTGGCGTGACAGTATGGCTCTTCACATGCATACAGTGGCAAGGTGGTGGCATAGGGCTCAGGACTTGTGTGTGTAGTAGGCCTGGTCAGAGCATGTGGTTGGAAGCAGCGACTCCTAACTCTGAGCTCTAGAGCCACATGACAGACTTGGGTGCTCCCCAAGCTCAACTCAGTAACTTTTAGTATATTCCTAGTTGTGCAGCCATCACCACAGTTAATTTTTAGAACATTTCCAGCACTGCAAAAAGAAGTCCTATACCTTTTAGCTATCGCTCCCCATTCCCCCATCCTCCTCAGCCTCAGGCAACTACTAATCTCTTTTCTGTCTCCATAGAGTTGCCTATTCTGGACATTTTATATAGATGGAATCATGTAATACATGACCTTTTGAGTCTGGTTTCTTAGCATGTTTTCATTGTTCACCTATGTCGTACGATGTATCAGTACTTCAGTCCCCTGCACCACCTCCCCCATCTACCCAAATACTATTCCATGGTGTGGCTGTACTTCAGTTAATTTATCCATTCATCAGTTGATGGACTTTTGTGTTGTTTCAACTTTTATGAATGATGCCACTAGGGAGTGATGTTTATAGGCCATCAAGTTGGCATTTTGATTGCTTCACTGGGGCTGAGTAGATTTGAAGGTGACAATAAGAGGCAAGGAGCATTGTTAAGGTAGTTACAGTGATCTCCTTAAATGGTTTTCAGACTTCTTTAGGTATAGAATGTGTTTTAGCCAAAATCCCATGCAGAACCCAAGTATATTAAACAGATAAAATGTAACTACCCTTAACAGTGGTGTTGGGAGCCTAGAATTCCCTTTGGATGGAGGTTTTGCTTTTTTGAAAATGGCTAGAAATTAGTCACAGTAGTCAAAGAAGGGTTTCCTATGGGTAACGCGTCTGGCCAGTGGAGGAGGCCAGGAGTAGGTGAGAGATGAAATGGAGAGTTTGGCAGAACCAAAGCATAGGAGCTGATGGCTAAGAGAGTGGAATATCAGGTTTTCTGAAGGTGAGCACTTCTGAGTAGTAGGGATGGTACTGGAGTAAGGAGGCCACAGAACTGTGAAGTGGGGTAGCTGGAGGGACCTTGATTGGAAATAGTGTCACCTAGGGTGACAACGAGGCCTGGGCCAGAGTCTGTGACAAGAGACTCTGTGGAGGTCAGAGAAGGCAGATAGGAGATCGTGTGACCCCAGGTTATGAACTCCAAAAAAAGCTTTCCTGGGATGGTTGGGATATGGCTTGGGATAGCAGGGGAGGGAGGGAGATAGGAGGAGGCAGGCCTCATTGTGGGTGGTGGGTGGGAGGGCATGGTGGAATGAAAGTCCTGCACTGGGGGGCTGTCAGGGAAGCAGTGTCCATGTGTGAGAGGCAGTCAAAGGTAAGGCAGAGGGGAGGTTAAAGTAGAGAGGAGGTTGTTTGCCATAGAGAAGAGACTCCTGGGAGCCTGGATGAGAGAAGAGGGACATAGTGAAAGAGCAAGAGCTTGGAATGATGTGTGTGTATGTGTGTGTGTGGAAGGAGGAGGAGGAGGAGGAGGATGGGTAGAAGCCTGGAAGGGTTTGTATTTGGCCTTTCCATTGAATCGGAGTCTGACACTCCCTCCTGGCCCCTCTGCCTCTCTGTCTGGCTTAGACCACTTGCTGGACTGTAGGAACCTCTCAAGGGGCCGGGAAGGCCTAGATGCTGGCAGCAACAAGGCATGACTAGGGGATGGGAGTTAGTTCTTCTCCCAACAGTCTCCAATGCCCCGCTCTCCAAGCTGCTCGCTATGATCTAATTGGATAGGATGCACCCTATGCATTCTCTGTTTAAAGTAAGCCTTCTAGCTTAGCATTTCTCAAAGGTTAAGGTGCATACAACTCCTCTGGGGATCTGTTAAAATGCAAATTATGATCCTACAGGTCAGGTGGGCCTGAGAGTCTGCCTTTCCAACCAGCTCCCTGGAGATGCCTAGAGCATCTTTGAGCAGCGAGGAGCCAGCCCCATTTCCAAGTAGGTTGTTGCCACTCAGCCCCTCTCTGTTGGTGTCTGGATGTGGGAATCTAGAAAGTAGAGAGAAGTAGAATAACCAAGTGATTTGGCCCTAATGTTGTCAAGTCTTTTGGAGGCCTTACTAAATAAGAAACTTGTCAGCAGAGTTGTTTAGGAGGCGACAGGTCTTTCTCATAGCACAGAGCAGGGCTGATGTGTTAGGGAAAGCATCTGTATTTTTCTCCCAGGTCATCTAGTAATAGGTGTACTTCGAGGCAGGAAAATCAAAATACTAAGATGACTGTGAGCATTACATCTATTCTTGATTTCCTTGTGAACAAACATCCTCTCAGGAGGTGGTAATTCCTGATAGCATCTTGAAAAACAAGTTGTGGCTAATGACAAAGATATCTTGGAGGTGGGTAGAGCAGCTTTTGTTTGTACCCAAACTATAGCTGATGTTTTTATAAATACATTTCTCCCACAGAAATGGAATTCATGAGAGTTTTGCGGTGGTGTGCTAACATTTCTTTTTAGAAATAAGTGGCAATGATAACAAACCTTAGATTTCTAAGAAAATTTGCCTGTTACATCTCTGACTCCCAGTCGGGTATCCACATGAGGATCCTTTAGTCAAACAAGGGCATTCAGAAATGAGGTTTCAAAGAAATTTGCAAAAGTGTCATAATAATACGATTGAAGAGTACTTTATCTTTTCTAACAGGCTGCATACCTGAGAATTTTAAGTTTGTGATCAATAGATTTTTTTTCTCTTTAGGTATCCTGCTAGAAGCAAGTAAGATTATGAGAGCTGTTTGGGCAAAGGCATGACTGAAAATGAAGTATTGTCACTCATGTGTTTTAAAAATTTTTTATTGCATAATATTTGATAGCTGAAATGTAAAAAGTATGATGAATGCCCAAGGATCTGCCTTCCAACTTAAGCCTAGAGAATCACCCGTACCCAGGGGTCTTCTTCTTTCCTCTCTTCACAAATGTCCCCTCCATCACTAGTCTAGAGACGACCATTGTCCTGTATTTTGTGTTGATCATTTCTGTTCCTCTCTCTCGAAATGACTCCTAGCATGTGTGTATCTGGCTTCTTCGTTTGAGGGCCTCCTCAAATGTTGTCCTCTGCACCTATTCCTTTCTGTCAGGGTCAGTCTTGTTTGTGCTCTCAGGTTTTAGCATTTTCTAACACCAGACAGGCCCTCAGAGCCGAATTTATACTGTTCCCTAAGTTTTCTTTCTTTCTTTTTTTTTTTTAATGATGAAGAGATGGAAATTCTAGTTTTTGATTACTGCAACCATAAATTTTCCATAGCAACACCTCAAATGGTAAATCAGTCTATCTAGAATGTCTCAATTTATTTAAAGAATTCTCTTTTTATGGACATGTAGATTCCTGCACAGTTTTTACTATTGTAAAAACGAACACCGTGAACATTTTGCATGTATCCTTATGCAGTAAGTCACTTATTTTTCACAAGATAAATCCCAAGAGGTGAAGTTCATAATGTATATATACTTAGTGCTTTGAAATGTGCATTGCCAAATTGTGTCCCCCCAGGTCCCAATTTATATACTCCATCATTGACATAGTGTTTCTTTCCTCAAACCCTTGCAAAGACTATTATCATTGCTTAATCCTTATCAATTTATTGAATCATAAATTATGTCTCATTGTTTTTATTTCCATCAATTTAATTGCTAGTGAAATTGAACTCTTTTTTATAAGGTTATTAGGCATTTGCATTTATTTACATTTTAAAAAATTGCTTGTGAATCTGGATTTTAGATCCTGATAAGTTTGGTTAATATCCATTTACATTTTCTTATTCACAAATTAGTTTTGGAACTTTTATAACTCTATTGGTTACATTATTTAAAAGAATTTCCTTTAATACTCTCTTAAGAGGCTAGAGTTCTATGAGTAATTTATTTATGCATTTATTTTTAAGAATGGGAATGGCTATAATACTTTCTGAATATTTGCATGTTTGGGAATGTCTTGGTTGATACAGAATATTTAGGTCACCATCTTTTATTCACTGAAAGTATTGTCCTGGTGGTTGGACGGCTTCCTTCCTTCCTTTCCTCTGTTGCCCTTCTGTTGTTTATCATCATGCAGTCATTCTTTTATTCATCTAACATGCAGTTTGTTAGTGTTTTACTGTGCCTTGGCTCTCTGGTGGCATTTACTGGTATGGAAGAGAAGACAGGTGCTCTCTGTGTGGATTTCTTTTCTTAAATTTCCCTGATCGTTGATCCTTTCAGGGTATACTTGAGCCTTTTGGTAGCCCACGGGATGTCCTTCTGTAATGTCTTTGCTTATTGCTTTATTCTGTATCTGCTCTGAACTTTCCTTTTGCAGTTCCTGCCCTACAGATGATGTCCAAGTCTCTGCTCTTTTTGCTTATCATCTTTTCCTCTAAGTATTAGAGGGATTACACGAACTGATTTTTCTGAATCATAATTTTTTTCTATAGTAATGGAGCTATTATTAACTATATTCACTATATGAGCTTTCTTAAACAAATTGTAAATTATTAAAGTAATTATGTACACAATTAAAAGTCATATAATACCTAATGTCTTGTCATGAAAAAGAACACCCCCTCTGAGTGTTTTTCCCCATCTCTGTCTTCTTACCCACAAGTAAGCACCTTTAACATATTTTAAGGCAGGGGTCCCCAACCCCCAGGCTACAGACTGGTACAGGTCCATAGCCTGTTAGGAACTGGGCCACACAGCAGGAGGTGAGCAGCAGGCAAGCTAGCAAGCTTCATGTCTATTTGCAGGTGCTCCCCAGCACTAGCATCACCGCCTCAGCTCCACCTCAGATCATCAGGCATTAGGTTCTTACAGGAGCGCCAGTCCCTGATGTCAAAAAGGTTGAGGTACCTGTTTTAAGGTATTTCTTTGGGTACTTTCTTCTCTATCCCTAAATAATAAACTTTTACTATTTCTTGATGTATCTGGCATTATTTATTTCATACTACTATAGCTGAGGACTTAGCACTGTTTCATACTACTATAGCTGAGAACTTAGCACTGTTCATTCCCTACCTCTACATCTTTCCAGTATTATGCTATAAGTATTTTTAATTGAGTCAATAAACAATATTTATACTGGTGTTGCTGTGTAACTGTTAGCCACCACAGAGCCAAATTGTATCCTATGATTTTTTCTTGTTGTTGTTCAGCCTTTTGCTTTTCTGGGAGTATGTACTTGTCTTTCTTCTTCAAATCTTGCTCAGAGTATTGTATTTATACCTCCTGCTCCCAAATCTCTGTTTCCCAGCTTTCTCTCTAGGGACCTTTTCTGTGGGAGCCCACCCTCTGGGGCCTCACCGTTTATGGATGGGTTGCTCCCCTGGCTGCCGAGCATCTTGCCTAAGCCTGGCCTTGATTTCGCTTTCAGGTTGTGTCCACTGTTTTTCTGGGTCCCATATCTTCCTCTTCTCTGGATTATTGTTATTTTGCACAATAATTCTTCATTGTTCCAAATCTGCTCTATTGGCATTTGTACAACTTATAGACCAAGTGGGGCAGAAAAAATCCATCCCCCCTTTTTTAAGACTCTTGTAAATTAAAGAAACATTTTGAATCATTTAAAAAACACTGTTAGTTTAAAATGCTCATGAGCAGTTTTCTGTTACCAATTATGCATTGGAATACCAAAACTGAAATGGTTTTAGTGTCTTCTTAAACTTTGCTGCAGTTCATGATTATTAACCAGACATGTGCCAAGAGCCTGATAGATGCTGAGTTAAGTCTAAGCTAGATATTGACTAAATAGTTTCCTGTTATTTCTTCCTTCAAATAACTTATGGCCTACAAAACAGAAAATGCACAGAGGCACAGAGGAGGGTAGGAAAGGCCATTCATTTAGTGTGTGGAGTGGAAGAAAGCTAGTCTCCGGCCTTTCAATGCTATGGGCTGTTGCTTCTCTTTTAGTGGAGGGGAAGTGGTTACTTCTCTCATAACTCTCGAAAAAAAATTTTTAATTAAGTTTATTGGTGTTACATTGGTTAATACAATTATATAATTTTCAGGTGTACATTATAATTTGACATCTGTATATTCTATTGTGTGTTTACCACCCAAAGTCCAGTTTCCTTCAGCTACCGTATATTTGATCCCCTTTACCCACTTCACCCTCCCCCTACCCCCGTATATTTGATCCTTTTACCCCGTCTACTTCCTCCCTCCTCCCCTACCCCCCTGCCCTCTGGTAACCACTAGTCTATAGACCATGTCCATGAGTCTCTATTTGTTTGTCCTGTTCATTTGTTGCTTTTAGATTTACAGCACACATATAAGTGATAACATGTGGTTTTAAACTTTTTCTGTCTGGCTTATTTAACTTAGCATGATTATCCCAAAGTCCATTTATGTTGTCACAAATGTCAGTATTTCATCTCTTCTTATGGCCAAGTAATATTCCATTGTATATACGTACCACAGTTTCTTGAGCCAATCATCTATCATAGGACACTTCACTTCCTTCCATGTCCTGGCCGCTATGAATAATGCTGCTGTGAACATCGGTGTGCAAATATCTTTACAGATATGGGTTTTCAAGTCTTTGGGGTAAATACCCAGTAGAGGAATTGTTGGATCATATGGTAGATCAATTCTTAGTTTTTTGAGGAACCTCCATACTGTTTTCCGTAGTGGCTGTACCAATTTGCAGTCCCACCAGCAGTGTATGAGGGTTCCTTTTTCTCCGTATCCTCTCCAACATTTGTTATTATTTGTCCTGTTGATTATAGCTTTTCTAACAGGTGTGAGATGGTATCTCATTGTGGTTTTGATTTGCATTTCCTTAATAGCTAGCGATATTAAGCATCTTTTCATATATTTGTTGGCTGTTTGTATGTCCTCTAGGGAGAAGTGTCTGTTCAGGTCCTCTGCCATTTTTTGATTGGATTGTTTGTTTTTTTGTTGTTGTTATTGTAACTCTTGAAATTTTACAATTAGCCCCCGTTGAAGGAGAAACCCAGCCCATAGGTATGATGAAAAGTTGAAAAATGTTAGAAATGCAGTCAATACCTTGTTCCCCAATAGGGTTAGGAAATGGAGTAATAAAAATCCTGACTGTTAGAATATATAATTTGCCATATATAGGGGTGAACTGTTTTCACAGAATCAGTATAATAATAAAAATGTCACAGGATTATACTCAGACTTGCTCAGTTGTCTCTTCGTGTTGCAGCATCTTTCAGTGCCTTGAATGGGGTAATCCTAAACATCGTCATTGCCCTCCAGAGTGTAGGCGTGTAAACCAGCTTAGAATTCTGGTTAAGATCAGGTAACAAACAATTACACATAATGAATTATCACATTAAAACATGGCTTATTTCAAAGGATTAAAATGAAAATACTTCTGGTCTGGGTTCTCCAAAGTTAAAGAATATGGATTCAAGTAGTTAAGGAGGAGGTCTTCCCAGGAAGGTTGGAGGTGAGACCAGGAGGGAGAAAGCCTGCAAAAGGTCAGTTGATGATTCCTGAGTACCTTCTTGGGGGCTATATAGAACATATCCCAGAGTTGGCACAATGAGAGATGAGGAAGCTGGGAGTTTGAGTTCCCCAACTCTCATTTTTCAGTGGCTGAGATCACTTCTAGAGGTGTTAACTTCCTGACACTTCTGGCCTGCCCTGCACTCAGGCTTAGCACTCTCCCATGGCCTGGTGGTATCCTCAGGCAAAGAGGTACAGGTGCTCCAGGTCAGAGGTTGCGTGCAGGCTCGCAGTCTGTTGTCCACTGATGCTGTAGGTAACCTCTGGCTGGAGACACATTAAGCCCTGACAACATCTGCTGTAGGGGGCTAAACTGGAAGATTTTAGGGCAGCCACACTGATAGGTAAATGCACACATGAGCTGACTTCAAACCCCTCAGCACATCCCACGATGACCTAAAACAAGCTAGTACTGACGCCTGAAGGCTGGAGCCATTCCAGCATGTGCCTTTGGCTTTATCCTTCAGTCAGTGAAGAGTAGACCAAAAGAGACCTAGTTAAGTAAGAATAATGAGAAAGGCAACTGAACACCCAAATCCCACCCCTGTTATTTCTGCAGGCCTAAGAGGATTTTTGTAAACAATGGGGAATTAGAAAATAAAATTAGCTTGCACGATTTCAGATGGGAACAGATGCCTGCTTGCTTTTTTTTTAATTCCCGCAAAAACCTCAAGCAGAGTTAATAATGTATGAAAATTAGGTACCATGTGTGCACTTTGCTTCGTAATGTTTTTATTAAGCAGCCAGTTGATTTAAAAATAACACAACGTGACAATTCACATAATGGCAGACGCTGTGGCGTGTATGGAAACATCCTCGTCAAATGTTCTGTCAGGTTTTCCATTACACAAGGATTTTTTTCAAAATAGCTTTTAGAATTATCACAGAATATGAAATTGTATCAAGTTACAATTTGATTAAAAAAAACCTTCCCAAATATAAATTCCAGTCGCTTTTTAAAAAATGGTTTAGTCAACGAGGTAATCTATGGAAGTAGGTTTCTACAGATTGTTTAAAATTCCGCAGTCGATTCACACTTCTCTCTTCTCAAATTTTTGCTGATATAATTTACCAATTGGAATTGGCCTTCTCTTCTTCCCCTTTCCCAGCCCTTGCCTCTTCGGTCTGTAAGGAATGGAAAGAAACAGAGAAATGAAAGGTCGTGGGCCCAGAGATTTCCAGTCGCTCAAAGGATGTCCTGGTTCTGAAGGCAGAGTGGATTTGCGAAGTCGACATGTGGGCATTGGGCTAGCAGGTGGCAGTGTCCTTTCCCAGAGTTTGAGTGCAGGTCTCTGTCACTCCCTAAAGAAACCACTCCTGAAGATGTCCTCACGTATGATGGAAGGGCAGCAGACTGCTCTGGTCACTGTGCTGGGCCCTTTGGGCTTTACTGCATCTGCACAGTCGTGCTGGAAGGTCGTCTCCCAATGTGTGCGGTCTAGCAGCATGCACTGGGGCACAAGGAAGTCCGGTGATCAGCCAGCCCTGAGGAGGTTCATTGCTGATTGAATATTTCTGTGTTCTACAGCATGCTTTACTTATATGTTGCCTTGAGATTTTTGGTTATTCAACAAAAGAAATACCTAGTGTTGGCTCTGTTCTGTTTATCTGCAGGGTGAGAGAATGATGACACAGGGCAGTTTAAATGACTTGATAGAGTCAGGGCGTTTTTTTACGGGTGGTGGGAGTTGATAGACACTTAGGAAAGACAGTGAACATTGAGGAAAGTTCTAAAGCTATTAAAATGAGTTAATGCACTGATGGGTTTGGTACATTTTGTTGAAAGGAACCTGGAAAGTGAGACCTCCCTTTGCAGCTTCCTGTGATTGCCCAGTTGTGCCTCCTGACACAGCAGGGCCACAGGTGTGGGCCAGCACCCTAGGAGTAATAATATCTTGTGGTATTTTAAAAAGTCATTGCAGAGGAGACATTTGATCTTTATGACTTGCACCATAAGACTTTCTTGGAATCTTTGCAAGGGGTTGGTTGGAACAGAACTTTTCCATCTATACTACGGTCTATAAAAATCATAGTAACTGGCTTCATGAGGCTTGAATTTTTCTTTTGTTATTTTCTTCACTCTCTAATTAGATTTTGCTCATATGCGGGACAGAACAGTCTGGCAGAAAGTAACTAGCATTAAAATAACTCAAAGAAAGGGCTGTACCTGGCATGACCTTAGCAAAAATAGAGGCAGGGCTTGCTGCCCTGGACCCGTGGCTAACCCCAGAAGCCCCGGGTGAGCGTTGGCTCTAAAAGGAGGCGAGGTCGACTGAAGGCTTGGCCAGGAGTCTAGATACCTGGCAATCTTTCCAGCATGGCCGCTGCCTGGCCGTGGCCTTGGGCATGCTCTTTCTCAACTGACCTCACTTCCACTGTGCTCAAAAGCCATCTGGGAATAATAATAATCATAATATCTGTCCTTGACTTCTTGGAATGCTAAAGGTGACAACTTGTCAGAATCTAAGGGATCATTTATTTCCTTAGTGGGCACAGAATTTAAAGAGCTGAAATTAACATTTCAGGTTATGTCTGTGGACCCTGTGAGGAAGGAAAAGCTTTTTTTGGGTGGGTGGGGGTCCACAGTAGGCTCAAAAAAGAGAAAGAGTAAGATCCACAGTGATTTTCATGGTACTTATGAGGACATCTATAGGAAGCTGTAATTTCTAACCATCAGATCCCCAGATCATGTGGAAGCGAGTTTCAGACACCATTTTACTCTTAAGAGTAGTCCTTCTATGAGTAGTCCTGGGTATCCGTTTTGTCCTGATATGACTTGCAAAGAAATCAGTTTTCTAGAACCCTTTCAAAACTGCGTTTAGCACCTAACAGCCTGGTAGGGTTGGGTGTTCCTGGGAGAAACAGGCAGGGGTGATGGTAACAGCAGACACAGACCATCTCTGCCAGCTCTGTGTGAACTCTTCCAGCCTCGGTGGGTGTTACCAGTTTCAGGACAGCAAACCTTGTCTGAGGTTTGCTGGAGCTTTGGGAGGCGTGGAGTCTGACTGTATATGGAGCACTGAGCTCTCAGATTTACTTATCAGGGTATTTCTTGCAGCTCATTAGTGTCCACAGAGGCCTGAAGTTACTCATTTTGTCTTTGTCACACTGGATCATTCTGCATTGTGAAAGGATCAGTCTTTAAAGATGCTTCAGAAGTGCTATTTTGGGTGTGAAAGAACAGGGCAGATAAGAATGATTCTTTGTTTATTTGGTGCTTCACACGTCTCAGAACATGTGCAAATGTTGCACACTGTCCTCGGTGACCTGGCAGTCAGCCCAAGCAGGCTGTGACATATCATTTACAGAAAAGCATATGGAGACAAGGAGGATTCAATAGCCTGCCCAAGAGTCTCTGTTTTTCCTTTTCCTGATTAAGAGAAGGGACTTGCCTGTAGTGCTGACACTCAGTGTGCACTGCTATGTGGATTTCATGCTGTTTCCTTCTCTCAAATGCTGATGATGAACTATTGGTCACACAGTTGACTTAAGCAAAAGTTCGAGCTTCCCTTCCTTCTGAGGCCATCACCTGTAAACTCTTCCAACAGAGCAGGTCCTATTCATTTCTGCCCTTATTCATCCAGTGTTTTGTGTGTGCTAAACTGCAAATCATATCACCATGGTTGTCTTAATTAATGGAGAACTTGGGAAAAATTTGTTCCCAGGACTCCCACACACCAGCAGTACGCAGCCTGCTGTGCTACTTTGCCACATCTGGTCTGTCACCCAAGTCTTTGGTGATGGTTACTACTGTCAGTGCATTGACTCACTTGCCACCCCCAGATGAAGACACTTAAGTTAACTGCCAGGGGTGCACCCTAACCATAATTCACCCCTCTCTCTTTCCTGGCTTTTGCTGGATCATTCTCACCCTCACCTTGGCCTCTCGTTCTTCAGTCTCCTTGTACAGCCTTTGAATTTCTTGTTTTCAGTCATCTGCCTGTTGGATTTTGCTCAGATAGCCTGCACTGCCTTTCGTTTTCCTCAGCGTGTCTGGCAGTGAAGAAGAAATATACAGAGGATGATGCTGGTCTCTGGAATTTGCATGCCTTCTTAGCCCTCCAGCAGGACCTTGACTCCCACCCCATTGTCAGCCCCAGCTCCATTGGCCATCCCCTACCTGCCTCAACCAACATCTGCCTGTTGGATTTTGCTCAGATAGCCTGCACTGCCTTTCGTTTTCCTCAGCGTGTCTGGCAGTGAAGAAGAAATATACAGAGGATGATGCTGGTCTCTGGAATTTGCATGCCTTCTTAGCCCTCCAGCAGGACCTTGACTCCCACCCCATTGTCAGCCCCAGCTCCATTGGCCATCCCCTACCTGCCTCTATCTTTCCTGACCTCCCTGAACTGGAGGGCTTACCCCTCTTTTGAGGCCCACCACTCTGGCCATCTTGTGGTCCTTGCTGTGATGCTCTGATGCTGACTGCTTGCTGTGGCTGCCTGCTTTGTGGCTGGCCCCTGAGGGTCCCTATCCTGTCTGCTAGGCTGCACTTTCTCCTGTTGCTAGCCCTGTATTAGTGGGTGGCCTTGGGGCCAGACTCATCCCCCTCACCCTGGTATGCCTCTTGCATTGCCACTGACGGACCACGCAAGGCCTTTACATGAGGACAAGTGCCAGGGACATTAGAAAGCTAACTGTAGGGTCTTATTGCTTTTGGGGCTTCCCTACTCCCTTATCTAGCCTTTGTTTCCAGCTGATTAAAGTTGAGTAGTTGTTGTATTTGATCTTTCTAACTTCTTCAGCCAGTAAAGCAAAAGCATACAGGCAAACTGAACTCCTGCAGCAGTTTCTTGCTAAACTACCAAGGAGCTAGACTTGTATCAGGACCAGTTTTTCTTTAATTTGGCAAATGGAAATGGCCCTGAGGTCCCTCCCTCTGTATTTTCTACCAATGAAGACAAGTGCAAAGAAGGACGGCAGCTTGGCCTCCTCTGTGCTGCAAGTAGAATGGTGGGGGTTGCCAGCACCCCAGCTTTCTCCACTTTAAAATGGGGATTATAATAGTAACCTTCATACTTACCAAATGCTTAGAACAGGGCCTGGCTAGTTATAGGTGGGGATTGCCGATTATTCATCTGGTGGACAGTCAGCCCCAGAAAGCCAGGGGCTCTGCTTCACTCTCCTCTGTGTCCTTGGCACCTAGACTAGGACATGACTTGTAGCTGGTGTTCAATAAATATCTGTTAATGAAGTTCCTAGATAAAGCAAAAGAGAGCATGTAGCTCCCTGGAAAGAATACGCAGTTTGGTGTCTAGAGGACTGGAGTTTGGTCCTATCTAAGTCACTCACATTCTGAAAAACCTTAAGTGAGTCCCATAACCCACTGAACATCCATTTTCTCATTTATTTCAATGGATATGTTATGAAATATTTTGGTTTCAGCTGCATGCAGCCCTACCCGAGTGTGGCTTAAGCAGTTAGAAGCTTGATGACCTCCCATATAGGACAGCTGATTCCTCTAGCTCAGCCCCGCTGGGGCTCTCAAGAGGCCTCTGTACCTCTGGACATCCCCTCCTCATGCTGAGAGCTGCCACCATTCCAAAGCTCGTTTTTCTCCTCTGGGTCTCCTTGCATGTACATTTATTAGGGAGGACTGCCTTTCTCTGAAGCCCCACTACAGTACCCTCCAGTCCTGTTGTCTGTGTTTTCTCTCACATGCCTGTGTGACAGCAGGTCAGACGTTGCCATTTCTGAAGTAGAAGGCTGCTCATGCCAGCAGGAAGAGAGGAAGGAAGAGAGGATGACTATATTTGTGGTACAGGAAGCTGACTTGCTTCTCCATGGGATTTCGATGATAATATAACTGTTATTGGGTTGTTAAGAGCAAACAGAAAGTGCAACATGGGGATCCCTAACAGGTG
This sequence comes from Pteropus alecto, assembly GCF_000325575.1. Classification (NCBI taxonomy): domain Eukaryota; kingdom Metazoa; phylum Chordata; class Mammalia; order Chiroptera; family Pteropodidae; genus Pteropus; species Pteropus alecto. Next base: position 4,020,452 of record NW_006442491.1, on the reverse strand, counting down.
GCCCATATTTTTCCCATTGATGTTATATTTGTCCAGATACATGTTTAAAAAGAAAATGTGAATGCCCTTAGGTGGAGCTTGTCTTCTCCAGTGTGGCCACAGTCTCTACCATGCCCTATTGTCTTATGCTTAGTTCTTTCACTCATTTTGCTACCTGCCTGGTTCCTCAAGACATTTAAGTTTGCAAGCCCTGTGGTAGAACATCGCAGTATCCATATGCAACTAGTTTATTCTTACACATGCAATTAGAGCACAGACATCTTAATTAAAAGGTAAATCCTTTATTTTCTCAGTGGATTTAATCGTGAGTTGGGGAGGTTGGATCTGGATATTCTAGTCCCCCTGCTTTGGCCTCCCTTTTCTGAGATCCACCATGAGAGGTACGGGCTGGTCATAGGACAGTTACCTGGCCCCTGGTGGTGTTTGCCCAGAACTGCCTTGGGAGGTTGGATTTCTCTCTAAGGTACTAGAGCCAGTATGGTTTGGGCAGTATCTCCTTTGCAATATGGACACTCTCACAGGTTAATTACAAAACAAGCAAACAAACAAAAAGCCAAAGGTACTCCATTTCAGTGTTTGTAGACCATGTGTTCATGGGGCCTATAGTGGTTTCCGTTTCTCCTTGGCATGCATCTCCCTGATAATTTGAAAGCTGCTGACATTCTGTATCAGTCCATATGCAGTACCAATTTATTTTCTTCCTCTTTTTCTTTCTTTCTCATTTGTTTCCTCAAAGGAAAAAAAGTACATGGCTTTCTTGCCTTGAGATGTAAATTCCACATTTTGGCTGCATTAGCTTCCAAGTTTTCTGAGAAAAGGCTTAAATTTATTAGGTTAGTTCACAATGTTCTCACAGAGAACTTTACTTTGAGGCATGGAGCCATATGTGGTTGGGATTATTTTAAGATAAATAATGTAAGAGAATCAGCATTACATTGTTTACAGAAACTTAGGCTACGCCTGTTGCTTAAATAATTATCACATGATTTACAAGCATGGTCCATGGTAGGGTGGAAGGTCAAATTGATGTTTCTGCAGTTTTGTACTCTTGCTGGGGCCTCTGACTCAGTGTGGAATCAGAGAGGCGCTGCGGGGACCGAGATGCCTCAGGGACACCCGCTTTAATTGAAAATTGATCCCCATCACCATCTCAGGATCCAGTTTCCCAACAGCTTTAACGAGTAGAAGGTGACTAACAGGTTGGATTACAAACAAGCCTTTACATGAGAGTGAAATCTTAGCAGTGAGGAGAGGCTTGGTTATTTTTGGTTATGCGAGGTTTGGTTATGTCACTGACGATATTCACATTTTATATATTTACCTCTAAAGGGGAAACAAAACAGGGTCTCTTTTTAAAATGAAAATCATGCTTTTCCAGTGTATAATTCAGACATGTTCATGACTTTACATATATGTGTGTGTGTGTGTGTGTGTGTGTGTGTGTAAAATCTGTCTGTAGATACACACATATGTAATATACACATGTATAAACACGTATATAAAACTGATGTAAATGTAAACTGCTGGCAGCAGAAGGCAGCATATCACAGTTCACTGCAGAACATTGATTTCCAGATGTTTGGATTTCATGAAATAGGAATATAAAAAAAAAATCAGGGGGTCCAGCATGGCTTGCCAACTTTATGTTTTCCAAGATCATTAGAAAATTTTTTTTTGTCATAGACGTTAACTAGACTTGTTGTGATCATTTCACAATACAGTTGACCCTTGAATAACACGAATTTGAACTACATGGGTCCACTTATACATGGATTATTTTCAATAAATGCTGTAAATGTATTTTCTCTTCCTTATGATATTCAGTACCCCTAACCTCTGCATTGTTTAAGGGTCAGCTGTATATACAAATTCTGAATCATTATGTTCTACACCTGAAACTAATATAATGTTATATGTCAATTATATCTCAATAAATATTTTTAATTGTGGTAAAATGCACATAACATAAAATTTACCACCCTAATAACCATGTTAGGTGTATAGTTTAACAATGTTGAGTACATTCATATTGTGCAATGCAATGTTTAAGGGTCAGCTGTATATACAAATTCTGAATCATTATGTTCTACACCTGAAACTAATATAATGTTATATGTCAATTATATCTATATAAATATTTTTAATTGTGGTAAAATGCACATAACATAAAATTTACCACCCTAATAACCATGTTAGGTGTATAGTTTAACAATGTTGAGTACATTCATATTGTGCAATGCAAGATTATTTTGCAAAAAAAAAAAAAAAAAAGGCAAGACAAAAGGATCCTATTTGCTATCCTTATCATTTTATAAAAGAAAGAACATTTTAACACCAAAAGGGAAACAAAGAAGGAGGGCTGTCATCTTGGATGCAAGAACTTCTTCCATAATCTGTGGTATAATAGTATAGAGAAAAATAACCATCCATGGAAAATATAGCCATTACTCAGATTTTAAAAAATGCTAATTGTTTGTCATCTTTGCTCCAGATTATTCCTGTTCAAAGTGCCTGTACATAAACTGTTTGTTGCCAGGTCATAATGAGACAAAGAGCTTGAACCAGAATGAAATCAGCTATGTCACTAAGCACACAGTTCAGCGGCTGATACTTTTCACGGCAAGACTTTGTTGACGAAGGAAGCCGTGTGTTGTTTTACATCCTGGTGCAAGTGTCTTATCAGAGGTCCAAATGCCAGTAGCAAGCAGTTCACATAATGGCACTGGTCAGCAGCCCTGTTCTAGATCTGGTTGTGTTTTTATAGAAGTAAAAGTTGTTGGTTATATTTGAAGCCCACATATATTCACTTTGCTGTGATCCCATTCTCTTCTCTTTCTCTCCAGAGTTAACTGGTGTACTGAAGTTGGTTTCTATATATATTCTAATGGCACAAGCCCATTAGAATATATAATATCGTTTATCTTGCTTTATATAGCCTTCTGAAATTTAACTTGGTTTGCATAACATGATTTTAAATACTTATCTATCTTGATACATATAGATCTGCTTTACACAGTATTGCTTCATGTGACTATACCATATTATATTTATCTATCCTGTCAATGGATATTTGGGTTGTTTCAAGTTTTTTGCTAATACAGACAACACCGCGGTGCACATTCTTATGAGTCTTTCCTGTGCACACGAGAATGAATTTATCGGGAGAGTTATCTGGGAGGAAAGTTGGTGGGTCAAAGGTGAAGCGATGTCTTCATTAGCGTGTTAACCAACTTAGTTGTTTACTACAGCTTTTCAGGTAAATGGGGAGTGGGAAAGATAATATTAAAAATCAACCATTAATAAATTTGGTTTTCTGGACCAGATTGAGGACTGCTGATTGTTGATCTATCTAAAGGTTTAGCTCAAAGTCTGCTTGTAATAGATAATCTGGCAGATTGATTATAGTGACTTTTCTTTGGATGTGGGACAAGGACCAGCAGGGAGGAGCAAGCCCTTTATTAAGTTTCCCCTTTCCATGTGAACTAGAGAATGTTTGCATTCTTGGTCTGGGAGGAGAATGAAACTGGATGTTGTCTCTTGGGCTTTGTTACAGATGGCTTTTTTGGTCTAAGAAAATGTCGTGGGCCAAAACTTGGCCAATCTCTGCGTGTTTCTTTTTAGAGTGGCTGTGCTTTTACTCAGAGTATCGGATGATCTAAGTTTCTTTCAACCATCTAATCTGTGGTTTCTTTGAACAAGTTGGGGAGATCCAGGTTCCTTCAGGGTTAGATGTTAGAGGCATGTCCCCAACTCATCTGGAGGACTGAGAGGGTTCCCATGTCCAGCATCCATGGGTAGCCACCACATAGCCTGCTAGGAGCACTTGGAGTTTGGCTATGGACGAATCAAGCTCAGTCTAAAAGAACAAACTGAGAACTGAGACAATGTCTAAATGTGCTTGTACTTTATTCACAGCCTCTCTCTTATCTTTAGCAGATAGTGGAGTGCTTTGATCACTCCTTAAAAAACACTAAGTGAGAAGACAACGTGATAGAAGAAAAAAGCTGTAGAGACATCAAAGAAAAAAGAATAGACGAAAGCTTTCTCATTTATAGGGTCATCTCAGCCTGTCAAATAAGACTGTAACTGATCATTCTCAAATATTGCATGATGAGTTGAGTTATGGGATGGAAAGTCTGAGAGAGATAAACATATGAATAATCTGTATCAATGATTCAGGTGTCTTGCTGACAAACATTTTGTGTATAATTTGGCACATGTGACCTACTGTGGTCACCAGGTTACCAGACAAAAGCTTTTTCAGTGGTTGCTACTTGTCAAGTAATTGCTATTTTAAATATAAAGGCACATGTTTACATTTGCAAAATAATTTATTTTTTATAATCAGCTGTCCAAGCTTGAAAAACAGCAGCAGAGGAAAGAAAAGACCAGAGCCAAAGGGCCTTCTGAATCAAGCAAAGAAAGAAATGCTCCTCGAAAAGAAGACCGCAGTGCCAGTAGCGGGGCTGAAGGTGACGTGTCTTCTGAACGGGAACCGTAGTCTTCAGGGACAGAACTCAGGTAGGAGAGTCCCCTCCCTGCATAACTTTGTCTTACCACATTTTGGGCAGACAGCAATGAATAGAGAACAGAATGGCTTTTGAGGCTGAATTCACTTTATGGACATTAATCCATAGCTTTTTTTAAGTTGTTGACTTCTAGGATGGAGAGAAAAGTTAAGATGTGGGAGGGTCAGGTACCCATGGCCTAGGATGTTCACCAAGGAGGTTCTGTGTATGTCACCTTCCTCAGTTGCCTATGATAGTCAACAATTGCTGCTACCATTAGCATTTCTAGAGTGTTCGCAGATCCAGAATCCAGACCAGGAGCTTCACACGAGCTCCCACCATTGCTCAGTCCTCACCATTCTTCCTCTCAGCAGCTTCAGTGGACACCATCATTGTCTGCAGCAGCCTCCTCTCATAATTTCTTGCCTTATGTTCCACCATCCTTAACTTTGCCTTGCAAGGCACCACCAGTTTACTTTTCCTGAAATGGAGTTTTATTCTCATCACTTCTACCTCCAGGGACGCATCTCTGTTCACTGTAGCATTAACTCCACTTCCCTGCTTGAAGATCAGAGAGAGGCCTCTAAAACTTGATCCAGCCATCTGACGGTCCTTTGCTCAAGTTCAGTACCCTAGTGAACCCATTATCAAGAGCCTCTTACTTGCCACCGTTCACAAGTTCAGGGAGCAGCATAGGAATAATAACACTGCAGCATGGTGCATTGTGGTAGTGATGGGACGTGGGGTGGGGTAGAGAAGGAAATTGGGGAGGGGAGGACTCTGGAATTGGACCTCAAAGGACATGTAGAAATAAGGAGATGACGGATGAGGGTAGGGAGCTGCCTAAGCCAAGAGAAGAGCTGATGTAAACGTTGGTGGGGAGGGACAAGGACAGGTAAGTTTTGGAACAGAAGTATTGAGTGGCTGATGTATTGAGTACAAGTGGTGGGAGTTTGTCTAGGGAGCTTCTCTGACGTTAGAGAAGTAGGAAGGTTCTGGGACAGAAGGGTCTGATTTGCAACTCTAAGAAATTCGGATTTCATCCTGGGAACCTATGAAAGGTTTTAAGTGTATAAGTGACATAATTAGATAAAGTTTTAAAAGATCACTTTAAGCACCCTTGAGGAGTTGAGGCTGGAGGCAGTTGCAGAAATCAAGAGGAGTCAAGCTCAGAGAATGCATTTTGGAGCCTTCAGCTTATAGGCTGTGGGTCAACCCAAGTCAACATACATATTTGTCCTGGAGATACCTAATTGCAGGAGAAGAGAACATTCATTAGGTAGTTTCCTGCTTTCTCTTTCCTTTATGAAAGGGAGTGGAGGTTAGAAGTCTGTCTAAGAAATGTCCTTTCAGACGTACACTACTAGATATTGAAATATATTACAGAACCCATAGTGATAATTGGGTGCAATAGAACCAGCTCGCAAACATAAACAGACCAAAGGAACAGAATAGAGAGCTCAGAAAGGATGGGTTGTTAGGCAGGGGTGGGAGGGAGCAGATTGAAGGGGACTCTCTCAGTTTTTCTGTGGAGCTGCTTCTCAAGCTTCTCCTGTCCCTGCGGAGTATGTTAGAGAGAACATTCCAGTACCCACTCCTGCTCGCTGAACAAAGGGTGAAAGACAGGCTAATCTGATGGCCAGGGAGTGGCATTCATTAGGCCAAGTTTTCATACTGGATAGTTCCTTAGTTCAGGAGAAAAATCCCTGGACCCTTCCTGTTTCCACTCCTTGGGCTGAGGGCAGCTGCCCAGCCTCATGTTTTTATTCTTTTGGCCCCACTAAAGCATTGCCCTATGTCTTTTTTCTTCGGTTGTAAGTTTTGAGTTTGTTTTTGTATATGGCGTAAAAAGATCTAGTTCCATTTTTTTTTTTTTTTGCATGTATCTGTCTAGTTTTAGTTGATTCCTTTCTTGATTATATTTATCAACTTGCTAACATTTTATAAATTTAATATTGTGATTTTTTATTTAACTATGTCTGATCATTGCTTTGAAAATCTTTGTTTTATTTATTGAGGGGTATTGAATTCTACTTTTAAAATCAGTGCAAAACATAACTTTCCATTTGTGTTGGAATTTGGCCTCAGAATAATTTCAATAGAGAGTGTACCATGAACATCAGTATCCTGTAGCCACTGGACAGCCTGGAATTGACTTCGCCATTTTTGTGAGCAAGAGAAACACCTGAGAGTATCGTGCATAGAGGAAGTGACAGTAACTGTATATCACAGAACTTTCTGGAAGAGATATTTGGAAAAAAAAAAAAGCTAAGCACAAATTGAGAAGGGCAAGAGTTGAAAGTGGACATTTCTTTCTAACATCTCCCAAGCTTAAGAGGCAAAGTTTCTCATAGACTTGTAGCTATCTATTTTTTGCTTCTCTAAAACCAATGGAAAAATTTTAAATCTATGATTTCATTCTCAAGATAGTGCAGATTCAGTAGCATAGAACTTGGGCTAAATTGTACTGTTGTCCCATCAAATACCCAAAAAGAGCTAGCCAGAGAGGGAACACAGCCATGGGGAAAGCAAACTCAAGAGGCACAGTGTTTTGAAAAGAGTAGACAGATGTGTTTTCCTTCCTTTCCCCTGTAAATCAAGTTCACTGCAGCTATATTATTATTATGGCCCTAGGAAAGAAATGGGGAGAGGATGAATAAAGAGGAATAATGTAGGGAGAAGCCCCTGCCTAACAGGAGGGAAGGTGAAAGAAAGCCCTCAGGTTAGAAGAGTCACTGAGAGAGAAGATAGACAGATGCAGGGGATGCCAGAGGCCACACTTGCATTCTGGCTACCTGCTCCAGGTCAGAATCCTTGGGGTGGGAGTTAGGTTGATGGGAAAACTGCAAGCCATGAGGGCCTGTGCTCTGGTCCCTGGTGGAAATTTGAGAAGGAGACCGCTGTGCAGGATGGCTCCAGGTCTCCACAAGGCTGCTGCAGCTCAGTAAAAGGGGTGGCCAGACATGGTAGGCTTCAGGAGGTGGAAAGAGTTAATGAAAGGTCTCACCTACCCTGTGAGGGGTTGCAGAAGAGAACTGTGTGGGGATCCTTCGGGCCCACCATGGGTCTTGGTGGAAGAGGTGAGGTGAGCTTGCCTTAGAAATTGTAAAGAAACAGCTCATGTGGGAGGGCAGAGGGGTCATGGCCTCAGCTCTTAACAGTACTGATAGTCCCTGCAGGTCTTAGAAATGACCTCTTTCTGGGGAGACTTGAGGAGTCTGTAGTACTTGTGAGAGCTGAGGTAAGGCCAAGTGAGCCAAGGAGGCCTCTGGACCCTGAGCAACTGAGTGCCCCTTATTAGTGTGTGCCAGGGCCTAGGTGCTGAGCCACGTCAGCCACCTGGCCACAGAGACCACTGAGGATTGAGAGAGCTTTTTGACACCAAGGCGAGACAGCGTGACTGTGTGCGCAAGTTTTACCCTGCTCCTACTCAGTGAGATGGAGGCTCATGAGGAAGTTTAGATGGGCCCATGAATATACAGGGGCCACGTTTTTTGTGGTTTTGTTTTGTTTTGTTTTTGCACATTTAGGTTATACCATCTGTGTTTTGACTAATTGCAGGAGGAAAACCATTCATTTATTGACAGTTTAAGGTCAGCGTCCAGTTGCAATTATTCAAACCAGAGATCAGGCAGTGCAGACCTGGTGGCTGGTGCTGATGTCCAGTTGTGGATGAATGTTAAGTGAAGGGTCCTCTGAGCCTTCCTTCTGGCTGCCTCTGAGACACCCACAGGCAGTCGAGGACCAGAGAAGTCCTGTGGCACCCTCACTTTGGGGATTTTAGCCATGTTCCCAGATCTCAGATCCTAAAGGAGGCTAGACTAAAGACTATATGTTCGAGGTTTTTGTTGCCCATGGGCTTTTGTTGCCCCTTCTCATGAAATTTGTCATCCTAGTAGACCCACAAAATCGCCACCCAATATTCACATGCTATAAGAGCTGAATTAAATAGTGACAGACAGAAGATGACCTTGGCATTTGCTCTGCTCCACAGAAAAACCGCAGTGCTTGTCCCCCCTCACCCCCTACCACCTCAGCAAGAGAGCTGAATGAGCCCTAGGGAGCCTCACAGGCTCTACAGGGAGCCCCTTTCAATTTCTAAGGTATGGGAAAGAAAAGGCAAAAGAAAATGGAATGAGAAACTGCCTGATCTTGGGCATACTTTTCTTTGAAAATTAGTCAAAAAGCTTCATAGTTCAGAGGACATTCCCAAGGTGTCAGCGTATCTCTCACATTGCAAATATTGATTCTTTATTAAGTGGACATGAAACTGCTGAAATTAATTTCTGTTTTTGTCCTCTGTCTCATTCCTTCAGGCTCCCTCACAAAGCTGGGAGGATTCAAGGTTTTCTATGAAGCTACAACTCAGTTTTACTCCCTTTCTGGCCCACAGCTAAAGGCACTAGGACAAATTCTCACTAAAAGAATGCAGTTTCTGCTTTTGATTACAGGTTCAAGTATCACCTCGTTGAGTATTTACTTAACTGTTATCATTAGGCTGTGAGAGGACCATGGTCCTGACCAGTACCCCACAATTCTGTCCTCAAATGTCAATACACTTGAAAATGAAAAAGGGAATTGTTTTGGAAGCTGCCATCTGTTTGCTTTTTCAACTTGACCTTTATCTGAATAGTAAGATGTGTCATGGCTGAGCACATTGCTTTTTAATGAGCTGAAACAGTTTTGTGTTTATGTGTGTGTGTTCTATTAAAAGGATATTTCATCATTTTTCACTGTTTTATTCCCACTTTGGAAGGTGGGAATAAAACAGTGGGAGTCTTTCATTCCCAGAGCTCCACTTTGCTTCCTTGTATCAACATTCATACCAGTTCTCCAGTCCATGTGTTGGTATTTCATGATACAAAACTAGCTATGCCTCTGAGGTGGTGTTTTTATTTTTTTTTTTAACTTAAAACATTTTTCGTGATTGCCCTAGAGTTTGCAATATACATTTTAAACTAATCTAAGTCCACCTTCAAATAACTGTGCCACTTCACATGAATTACAGGTCCTCCTTCCCAACTGTTGACACTACTGTCATTCATTTCACTTTCCATATGCTTTATAACCCAGTGCATTGTTACTATTATTATTTTATAAGTAGTTTTAGATGGATTAAGAATAAGAAAATATCTTATTTTACCTTGATTTCTTCTCTGACACTTCCTTTCGTTATGTGAACTCAAATTTCTGAACTATATTGTGCTCATTCTGTTTGAAGAACTTCTTTTAGTGTTTTTGTAGCATAGAACTAAGAAAGTCTTTATTTCTCCTTTGCTTTTGAAGGATAATTTCTATGGTATAGAATTCTAGATTGGTGGGGTTTTTTTTCTTTCAGTACTTTAAATATTTTACTCTACTCTCTTCTTGCTTGCATAATTTCTTCTGAGAAGTCCTCTGTAATTCTCATCCTTGTTCCTTTTTAGGTTAGGTGAGTTCCCGGCTGCCCCCATGCACCCCTCCCTGCCTTCCTGCCCCCCGCCCTCCCCCCCCCCCACATCCAGGTTTCTTTCAAGATTTTCTTTTTTTTTTTGCAGCTCATTTATAGTTTTCCTAAGTTTGGTTCCTGCCTGGATCTGTGATTTGGTGTTTTCTGTCATTAAGTTTGGAATGTTCTTGGCCATTATTCAAATATTTCTTCTCTGTTCTCTCTCTCTTCTCCTTCTGGTATTCTAGTTACATGTTAGTTAAACCTTTCGCAATTGCCTTACAAGTCTTGGATGGTCTGTTCTTTTTATTCCCCATTCTTTTCTCTCTTTTCATTTCAGTTCGGAAAGTTTGTATTGATCTATCTTTAAGCCTACTGATTCATCCCTTGGCTGTGTCCAGCCTACTGATAAGTCCATTATAGCATTCTTCATTTCTGTTATAGTGATTTTTTTTTTTCTGGCATTTCCTTTTGATTCTTTCTTGGAGTTTTCATCTCTGCTTACATTACTCATCTGTTCTTGCATATTGTCTACACTCCATTAGAGCTTTTAACATATCAATCATAGTTATTTTTCCTTTTCTGATAATTTCAACAGCAGTATCATATCTAAGTCTCATTCTCGTAATTGCGTTGGGTTTTCCAAGCTTCTGGAATCTGTAAATGTATGTTTTTCAATACATTCAGGAAACTTTAAGCAGTATTTCTTCAGTTGTTATTTTCTGCCCAATTTCTTTCCTGGAGAATGTTACTGTTTCCGAACCTTAAGTGTGGCCTTTGTTACATATGAGGTTGATCTGCTTTCTCACTAAAGGCACTTTATGTTACTTTACTAGCAGTTGGGCTGGATAGTCTTCATGCTCAGGCTTTTACCTCATTTGCCTTATTTATTAAAAAATAAACACTAACTCGAAAAGATATATGCACCCCCATATTCACTGCAGCATTATTTGCAACAGCTAAAATATAGAAAAAAACAAGATGTCCATTGATAGATGAATGGATAAAGAAATCATGATAAGTATGTGTATCTGTGTGTACATATAAAATGGAATATTATTCATCCATACAAAAGAATGAAATCTTGCCATGTATCACAACATGGATGGACTTCCAGGGCATTATGCTAAATGAAATAAATATCAAAATAATCCAACTGCATTTTTTTCTTAATATAATAATAATAATAATAATAATAATAATACAAGCTCATAGATACAGACAACAGATGGGTGATTGCCAGAGGGTGGGATAAATGGGTAAACTATTGCTATTGTTTTAGTTTAAGTGAATTTTATTTTTTTAAATGAAAATGGTAGGAAGCCGGCCACAATTAGTAATTCTGTCTGTTGCTAAAGTGCAGAGCTAAGCTTGTAGATAACCTAGAGTGTGCTATCTAATACAGTAGGTGCTACTTGCGTGTGAATATTTAAATGTAAATTAAAGTATAATAAAATTTAAAATTCATTTCCTCAGTCATAGTAGCCACAATTCAAATGCTCAGGAGTCACATATGGCTAATGATTGCCATTTTGAATAGTGCTGTTAGAGAACAATTCTATCACTGCATAAAATTCAGTTGGACAGCACTAACCTAGAGGGACTGAATTAAGATTTTGAGACCATTATCTGAACTACTGTAAGTTCTATAAGACTGACATGGTTAAATCTGTAGAAATATACATGAGAAATAGATAGGATAGAATTTACCAAGAAATAAAAACATTGCTGTCAGAGTTTTTTCCTTCCACTATCAGGTAACATCACTTTTTTTTCGCTTGCTTCGCTTGCTTTATTATATCAAACCAAGCTTTACTTTCTTAATTAGGAAATTGAATCACTGTCCCTGTGTTCTCATCACCAAATTGGGACCATCAGCACTCAAGCAAAGGAAGAGATTCTCAATTTTGACAATTCGATGGAGGGCTCACCATGATTTCTAACAGTGCTAGAAAGTCTGAGTGAATTCTTCATTGATAACATTAACTTCACAGCGACTTTCATGTTTTTCATAGAAAGCCTTCCTTTTAAAGGCAAATGAATTCAGGTTAAATCCCCAGCCATGACCTGAAATAAATAAAAGCTTGGTTCTTTTGACAGTGGTTTGGAGAGCAGGTCTGCGGTGTTGTATATCCTACCTCTAGCATTTATATCTTGTGGTTGCTCTAATGGCCTAAAGCCAGAAGCAGATCATCTGGAAGTCAGGATCTTTGAGAGACTCAGTATTTAAACAGACTATTGAGGGATTCTTTTCTCCTTATCCTGGACTGTTACCCACTGTCCTCGAGGTTTGCAGGCAGTAAAAGAGAACCATGCCAGCATCTTCTTTCATAAGGCTAGGAAGTTGTGGTGCTAAGTTATCAGGCACTTCCTGCTACTGCTCGTCAGGTGCCCCTAGCCTACAGGTCATGTCTGGCCCTCAAATAGCTCACCTGGCTCAGAGAGACATCAAAAAGTGCATTTGGAAATAGACATCATCTCACCAGCTCTCAGAGGAAGGCACATGACCTCTTCTCTAGGGTTTTTAAATGTCAAGTGTCAGTGGTCCACTCTTCTAGAGAATCATGTGTTTATCAGCTTGAACATGACTTCTACTCAGCACTTCTGATCTGGCAAATAGACCTCACAGATGGCTCATGCTCCCCTCCTTGTTCATGCTTCCAGCTGTGTGAACCTCATGATCTCCAGCCACTCCCAGCTGATGGCCAGCAGCCTGATCTCTAGGGTTTTCTATAGTTATGTTCAAGAAAATGAGAAGGAACATTTATTAAAAGTGGAATTAGAAATAAAAAGCATCCACTGACCAATCCATATATTGTGGTGTGACGGTAGCTTTCAGGTAGAACAGTATCTACTGTTGACCAAAAGGCTCTTATGTGCATTTTGGAAGCTAATCACTCATAATACTAATGCTAATGTTATAATTAGGACTGTGTGTTAGGGGTCCCAATAGTATCACAGTTAGTTCTAAAGTCATACTTAGTTGTAAACCCTTCCGGTTAAATGTTTGATAAAGTCTTTTTGCCGAATGGTTTACCCCGGTCTGAAACCTCTCAGAATCCCTGCCGGTTCTGTGATTCTCTAGGAGGGACTTAGACTTCCTTAATTGTCTTTCTCTTATAAAAAATTTTTTTAAAGCTATTTTTATTATAAAATTAATGCTCATTCATTGTAGAAAATTTCAAAAATGCTAGAATGCTCAAAGAAGAAAATAGAAGTCATATGCCATCTCATTATTCTAAGATAATCATTAATAACATAATGCTTTTATAATGTTTTCTCTAAGCAGATAATTCTATGTCTCTTTAATTTTACAAAGTTAGAGATATTTTATACACATACACACACACACACACACACACACATATACATATATTATTTGCTTTAATCATCTAACAAAATACCATGAACATTTTCTAGGTCATTTGTCCTTCTGTAGTAAACCTTATTATTTCCACCTGTACATCAAGCATTTGAAGCATACATTTATTATCTCAAAGCATTAAAACATGTAGAATATTTAATTGGAGTAAATGTAAAAGAATAATACATTTAAGCACGTTCCCAAAGCTCATTTTGAGTTCAAAAACAAAGGTTTTTATTTATACCAACAAGATGTAGTTTCTCAAAGGTCAGTGTGAGAACCAATTTCAGGATTTCAGTTATTAGTATTGCAAGTGATAAGAGAAGTATTAATAGGTTTCAGGGTCTTAGGTTTGGGTTAACATCTTGATTAAAATATAGGAGCAGTCTACGGCCATGCTACCCTGAACGTGCCCGATCCCATCTGATCTCAGAAGCTAAGCAGGGTTGGGCCTGGTTAGTACTTGGATGGGAGACCACCTAGGAAGACCAGGTGCTGTAGGCATAAAAAATAAAAAAAAAATAAGAGATTGTAAGCTGACAAGGTCCTTGCAATCTATGAAGTCAACCAAGGGTTGCCTCGCCTAAAAAAAAAATATCAAATTTTGATTTGTCAGCTGTGAAGTGGGGCCCAGAGCCTGTAATTCCAAGAAACGTTCAGGCAATTCTAATGCTGCTGGTCCAAGGACCACACTGCATACCACTACCCTAATGTCTGAGATCCC